>NC_091284.1:402844763-403181638 GCF_032444005.1 Ranitomeya imitator
TATCTATCTATCTAACGTCCATCTATCTATCTATCTATCTATCTATCTATCTATCTATCTATCTATTTATCACATATCTATCTATCTATCTATCTATCTATCTATCTTTTATCTATTTATCACATATCTATCTATCTATCTATCTATCTATCTATCTATCTTTTATCTATTTATCACATATCTATCTATCTATCTATCTATCTATCTATCTATCTATCTATCTATCTATCGAATGTCTATCTATCTATCTATGTATTTATCACATATCTATCTATCTATCTATCTATCTATCTATCTATCTATCTATCTATCTATCTATCTATCTAATGTCTATCTATCTGTCTATCTATTTATCTATCTATTTATCACATATCTGTCTATCTATCTATTACACATCTATCTATCTATCTATCTATCTATCTATCTATCTATCTATCTATCTATCTATCTATCTATCTATCTATCTATCTATCTAATAGCTCTATCTCTCTATCTCATATCTATCTATCTATCTATCTATCTATCTATCTATCTATCCATCCATCTATCTATCCATCTATCTTTTTATCCATGACTGCATCTACTTACCAATTATCTATCGATCAATGAATCTATCTAAATATCTGATTTTTTATCTACTTGTCTATTTATTCCATATCTACCTTTGTACCATCTATGTATCTACATATTCTATCCTACAACACACAACTCCAAAGGTGTTTGTTTTCTTTGCTGGTGCACATAATACAAGTGCCCATTTTGAGTGTATATCCAATAATAATATACTGCACACAATAGCTTCTGCATTGCAGTCTATTTTGACCCCATTGATTCAAAATATATTAAATATATGTTTGCAAATATTTATGGTTTAATATATTGTGTGCTTAAGGTGCCTGGATCCATCTCCACTTATCTGACTGTACAAAATATCATACATTTACCTATACATATACCCCAGCTCTCACTGTATACTTACTTGCATAATTTTAGTCAGCTTGTTTGGAAGTTCTATAGGGATCATATTAGTGACATATGAGGAGAAAAAACTTTGTGGAGAATAACCTTTGTAGTAAATATTGCATTATTTTTCAACCTCTTAATGTGTTTTAAAAGTATGATATTCATTTTTTTTCCTCTAAATTATCACTTTATTTAGTAACATTCGGTTACTTTAAAGGTGAGGTGGTGTCAAGTATAGATATCCCTGGGGGTCACACACATAAGCGTCATAAGTTCCATAGTTGATAGCATACAGATATTTTTCACCAGTGGTAAAGTATATGCTCATCATGGATTATGTATTGATAATGTATTTTACAGTAAGTAGTGATGTACGCTTTTAATTAACAGAATTCATAAGTTAATTGGGATGTTTTCATCAAAATTTACAGTTTTTCCAATTGTACTCACAGTATAGGCCACAATCTGCTTTCTAGTTTAAATATGAATGAAAAAAAAATAAAAAATATATATATATATATACACAAATAATACTAAATATATATATATATACATATATATATATATATATATATATAATTTATATACAGTTATAAATACCTGATTCTTACAATAGAAAGTCACCGATTAACAAGTATTTGACAATATATCAGCAGACAGACGTGTGTCTTCCTTAATTTACAATAAGACATGTCTTGTTTTTATACAGTCTTAGTTTCGGTTACAATAAATTATTGCCAATGACTTCCAATGCCGAAAAGCTGAGTTTGCCACTTAGTAAAACGTATCACAGTCTGAACAATATATGATTTTTTTCTATGGACTTAACTCTCCGAGTCACAAAAATTCACTATTAATGTAGCAGTGAAAATTAAAAAAAAAAAAAAAAAAATAGTTTTACTACCTCTGTATTGAGATCTTGTTATAAAGCATCACAAGATCTGAACAAATAATATCTACTTCCTAATATTCTCTCACTTTCTCGGTATGGACTAACCTCCATTACTTGCAATACTGACCTCAAATAAAAAAAAGTAAACAATGCAATATTAAATAAACATAAAAAAAATTAAAAAGTAAAAAAAAATAAGTAAATTAACAATTACGTAATCAAAATCCATTTTTGACAACTCCCTAGTACAAATGTAAGTAGGCGGTTTGTATGATAAATGCAGTCCTGCTAGTCTGAGCTTTGCTTGACCCTGCAGTTGTTTCCAGTCTCCTGTTTAGCATCATATTATGCCAGAGATGGCTCTTCTAGAATATGATGGGCATCACCACTGCTTAGTGTAGCCCAGGCTAGACATCTGTAACCTGTATCTGTGCCAAATAATAGTTTGGATCTGAAGGGACCCAGTCAAGCATGAATAGCGCAGACTCTTGTAGGACTGTGAGGCACAAAATATATTATTAACCCACTGAAATAAACTATGGTGAATTTGCACTTGAATTAACTGCAAGGTCAGAAGAGTAGAGTACATGTTGCAGACATTTGAGGAATGGAAAATTGGTTGTTTCTGCAATATGTGCATGGATTTTATTAGATAGGAACATTCTGGCAACAAATCTGCCACATATGAGCATACTGTAAGTAGGAAAAAGCCTATATAATTGACCTACTTTGCAAAGGATTCCATATCTCTACGATTCTATAAAGTTATTGCAGAAGTAAAACTCACCTGTTGCCAGCACTGCAAGCAGTGTATTTCATTTTTATGGGCTGGCAAGGGATGCGGAATATATCAGTTTGTGTATTTCCATTAAGTATTTGCTTTACAGGATGCAAAAATGTTTCTTTTTGTGTCCTTAAGCAATCATATTTATTAATATGAATCTGGCCTAAACTACAATGTATCCACTGTGGTATTTCTCAAGCTCCAGCATAACCTTGTGTGTAAAAGATAGACACAGTAAATATCAGATACACTTGCAATATAGGTGAAAGATCACACATGGCAAGAAAAAAGATTTTTTATATTTACCCATTAACATTAATTTATGTGTTATCCATCTATCTATCTATCTATCTATCTATCTATCTATCTATCTATCTATCTATCTATCTATCTATCTATCTATCCCATATCTATCCGATATCTATCTATCTATCTATCTATCTATCTATCTATCCCATATCTATCTATCTATCTATCTATCTATCTATCTATCTATCTATCTATCTATCTATCCCATATCTATCCCATATCTATCTATCTATCTATCTATCTATCTATCTATCTATCTATCTATCTATCTATCTATCTATCTATCTATCTATCTATCTATCCCATATCTATCCCATATCTATCTATCTATCCCATATCTATCTATCTATCTATCTATCTATCTATCTATCTATCTATCTATCTATCTATCTATCTATCCCATATCTATCTATCTATCTATCTATATATCTATCATCTGTCTATCTATCTCACGTTTCTAAAATAATTGTTTTATATTTCAGAGACCTTCGTGGGCTAACAGGAGATATCCCCTACCTAGAGCATAACCTAAAACTCTGAAAATATGTTTCCGTGCCAGCATTTATACAATCATTGACCTTCCTTTAAATTTAAGGTAACCGCACATCTATCACAGGCATGTAGACTGTCTGCCGTATCTGAAGCTTTTCCCTGAGCTCAGGACAAATGGTGAAGTGAAGAAGGATCATGTACTCAATCACAGGATGCTTCCAGGCATTCTACAGATAGAAGGTGTTGCTGATGTGTTTTATTGCACAACCAGAAAAAAATGCCAACACAAATATAACTCCCTATTATAAATAAAGGAGGAGTATTAGAAAATGAAAAACAAGCAACATCTGCAGGAACAGGGCGAGAAGAGGTGTGTGCAGGGATGTGGTGGGATATGTCATAAAGTACGTGTGCTGTAAATCCTGTCACTGACACATTGATATACAAACTGTATGGGGTCGCCTGATATATTGATAATAATAATCTTTATTTTTATATAGCGCTAACATATTCCGCAGCGCTTTATAGGTTGCACACATTATTATCGCTGTCCCCGTTGGGGCTCACAATCTAGATTCCCTATCAGTATGTCTTTGGAATGTGGGAGGAAACCGGAGAACCCGGAGGAAACCCACGCAAACATGGGGAGAACATACAAACTCCTTGCAGATGTTGTCCTTGGTGGGATTTGAACCCAGGACCCCAGTGCTGCAGTGATAACCACTGAGCTCCTGTGCTGCCCATTGATATAATAATAATAATAAATAATCTTTATTTTTATATAGCGCTAACATATTCCGCAGCGCTTTACAGTTTGCACACATTATCATCACTGTCCCCGATTGGGCTCACAATCTAGAATTCCTATCAGTATGTCTTTGGAATGTGGGAGGAAACCGGAGTGCCCGGAGGAAACCCACGCAAACACGGAGAGAACATACAAACTCTTTGCAGATGTTGTCCTGGGTGGGATTAGAACCCAGGACCCCAGCGCTGCAAGGCTGCTGTGCTAACCACTGCGCCACCGTGCTGCCCATATATATGTATATGGTATATATCTCATATTTTAATATAGACATTTTACAAGCCCCGTGAGATATATCGTATTATGTCGGCTTTCTCACACCCAAATGCTTATTTTATACTGTGGATGATATAATTGACACGTAACCCAATAATACTGAACTAGACCACTGAATTGCACTCATTCAATTGTCTCTCAAAGTAGCCATCAGAGAGCAGAAAATAACTGGTCATATTCCTCCCCTCCCCTCTATCAACTCTCAGTCATTCAGCAATGCTGAGTTGAATCACATGATATGCTCTCTTTAAGAATGGACCTTTTAGGCCATGTTCACACATTCAGTATTTGGTGAGTTTTTTATCTCAGTATTTATAAGCCAAAACCAGGAGAGGAACAATCAGAGGAAAAGTATAATAGAATCACATCACCACTTCTGTATTTATCACCCACTCCTGGTTTTGGCTTACAAATACTGAGGTAAAAAACTCACCAAATTTTGAACATGTGAACATGGCCATAGGGTACTTTTACATGTTTCCATGTTCGGTCTGAGTACTATCCATGTGGAAGAAAGCACATGGACCAATATGTTTGTTCACATGAAGACTTTTCCAGAAAAAACTGTCCCAACCTCATCTGTTTTTCACATGTAAAACGCTGCGGAATATGTTGGCGCTATATGACTAAAGATTTTTATTATTATGAGAAAAAAAACTAAGATTGATACAATATGGGTACTATTCATGTAGAAATCATAACAGATCTATTGTAATTATTAACAAAGGAAACTGGATTTGGCCTTTTAAAAAAATGTAACTGTTGATGCATACAAATGGATGGTAAATGGATGCCACGTAGATATTAAAAAACAGACTTACGGATGACATGCTGTTGACAATACAGTTGAAAAATTATTCTTTTTTTTCTGGATTAAAAATTAAAGATTTTTCACATATTTGTGTGAACTTGGTCATAGGGCTCTAAAGAGAGAACTGCTTATTTTGGGACTCCAGCCTAAACATCACTCACCCTGGTGAAAGGGTTTCTTTATACATTAAGGTAGGCTTTTCTATGGTTATATGAAAGTTTTTGAAACGAGAAGTAAAATCCAGCACCTGAGTCTGTTGGACAAATTTTCAGCCCCTGAATATAAACAGGAATATTCACCTTCACTAACAGCAAACAGAGATAGTAAAAGGAGGAATTACCATGTAAAATATATTATAAAAGTGCATTATTTATTTCCTTTATTTCCTTTACAGATTTCTATTTGTTACCAGCATAAATGATAGAATAATTGAACGTTTTTTTTCAGACATAAATGTGTTTTATGAACTTAGTCACAAAATTTTTGTCCAATAAAATGTGAATTTCAATGTTGTCTCCTTCTTCATTTCATTGTTTCTCTCCACTACTTCTATAATTATTGGGAACCTAACGTAGGCCCAGATGCTAACACGATAAAAGGGCCAAACTACAACACAACCCATGAATTTAGTAGAAGACAACCCCACCTGAAAATGGCAGCAGTGGACCACGGTGTAACGCACATTTGAGCTAATTCAGTGCTTATTATTGATGGGTTTCGGGCAATGGTAAAAGCCACAGTTTAATGTTTTAAGAGTTTATTATTTTCTTTGTTTTACATCAGGCTCACTTTAGCGTAATATAAAACTGTACAACATGCTGCCTCCTATATGAAGATCACAAATCCCTCCTGCAAATATCACATATATATAACCAGTTTACATGGATGAGCACAAGATGACGTCCGAGGAAAGATCAGCTAAGCCTTGTCATATATACTGTACATACAAAGCAACATCACTTCATTAGTTGGATAATATATTACCATTTTCCGGTATCCAGGTGCTAATATTTTGGACTGGGTTCACATATATTGACTGGATTAAGCTCAGTTTATCAAGTTGGGTACAACTCTACGGATGAGAACTGTTGGCAAAACTAATGGAGATTCACGACAATTGCCATCAAGGTTTTTCATCACATCATCCTCGGCGCTGATCCAGTGCGGATCACAATACTGCACCCAAAGTTGAGATCCGACCCCAGAACTGGTGGCTGCAGATTCCCAGCACAACTGAGGCATCCAAGAGGTGAGAACAATCCATTGCAAAACATTGGGATCAGTTTCTCCATCAGTTTCCATTTGGTGTGTTCATAAAAAAAGGATAGAAATGGTAATGCAATGTCAGATATAAGTGTTAAGGACCTTAGAGGAGTGACATAAAGGGCCTGATAAACCAAGGCAAGTGCCAGGGTCCACTGCAACAAGGGTGCCCACTTGGCCTTGTGCACACTGCATGTATGGAATGAGCCCAGAAGCTGAGCCTGCTCCATACAGTGCAGGCATCGGCTGGGTTGTACAGCCAGGACCCATGTCTAATGGTTGTGGTCAGAGGTAGCTCTGATAGCATCAGTTTAACCCCTTAGATACTAATGCACATTCTGACAGTGGCATTTAAGAGGTTGGAAAAGGGGTGTCAATAATGCTTTGTCATTGAAGTCATGGGCTTGCTGAAGGCCCTAGTGTCTTTTATGTTTTTACAGCCATGAAGCCAAGGTCACAGTAATTTTGCAAAGTCATTGCAATATTGCAGTGCACTGTAAAAGGGATTGCTGGTTCAATTCCCCTAATGAGAATAATGAAAAATCTGAAAGAAAAAAAGAAAACTATTTTAAAAAATTATACATGTAGACAACGTCAAATCACTCAACTTTCAAATAAAGTTATTAAAATCTAAAAAATAAGCTTGATAGCAGTCAGAGCCATGCTGTAGACGTGTAGAGGTGGTGGACACTTTTGGATCCTAGTGTCTGGGGAGACCCAAAGGCCTTTTTATCAAACAAAAATGATTAAAGGAAGACAATTTTCTAAATGTAGTCCCTTTTTCCCCAAGCTAGAGGAGTCACAAGTGGAGGACCAAACATTTTGTGATGTTCAAATGTGGTAATGGCAGAGATTTACACCATAAATCCATACTATATTTGGATGCCACCTCTGAGACCCGTGTCCATCTCTAGAACAGTGACCCTTCTTTCCCTATTCCGACTGCAGTGATAGAAGAGGTGGCCACACATGCGCTCTCTCCAAACACTGTTATATTAGTTTCAAATACAGCCAAGCCAGTTCAAAAGATACGTTTCCTTGACCGCCTGACTGAATAAATGAATAAATGCATACAAGTATGTTGAATCAAAGTATGTAGAGCCGGTAAATGATTACCCATATACTTGTACTATATCCATATGAATGTTCAGCAAGCAATTACTACCAGGTCAGCACCGAACAATGAGCCGTGCATTTTCCGATGTGCTGCTAAGTTGTGATAGTGTTAATAAGAGTCATGTGCTCTTTCGAATGTGAGAAATATGGGGTTACACACATAAGTGAAGTTTGGGTGTGCCCCATTACTGGGGGTGGAGTGTGCATTTGATCTGGCAGACAAGAAATTTCACAAGAAATGAGGGAGTTATAGCATTGTTTGTTACCGATTGCTTTGATTGTAAACTGTCAACATGGCACTGCCCATGCCAGAGTTGGAAGTGTGCCCATAAAAATGTACACAGAACTACCTGGAGACACATATAATTACATATACTAGACATGCACTTATAGGAATTAAGCTACAGACTTTCTAATATATTATGCGCAGAATGACCATAAAGCAGAATATGTTTACATTATAAACTCATATCCAAGCTATTAATTCTTATTTCCTAGGTGTCTTTAAGAATCTGTCAGCAGAGCACGGATTGTAGTTTATAGCAGCTTGTAATTCAATAAGTGTAACCAGAATATTAAAGGTCAGAAAGAGTGTTGGACTGGGTTGTCAAAGGTCCAACAGTGACATGTATTTGTAGGCCGACTGTTCAGCTACATGCAAAATTAACTTGACCCTACAACACAAATTTACTTTTGTTTCTATGTATTATTGTATTAGGCTGCCGTCACACTAGCAGTATTTGGTCAGTATTTTACATCAGTATTTCTCAGCCAAAACCAGGAGTGGGTGATAAATGCAGAAGTGGTGCATATGTTTCTATTATCCTTTTCCTCTAATTGTTCCACTCCTGGTTTTGGCTGCAAATACTGATGTAAAATACTGACCAAATACTGCTAGTGTGACGGCAGCCTTATTAATTTGGCTAGCTTGTTTAATGACTGATTAGATGATCCCTCTTTCTGCAAATTGTGAATCAAGTGTAATAGCACTACTTATTAACAGGGGCCTACCAGAGGAATTTCTGGATCCACCATGGGCCAGTCCGGGTCTGGTCAGAAATCAGTAGAGAGATTGCACTTTTCTATTAAAGGGAAGCCTATTCTTACTTATGAAAGTAGTGGTATGGATGTAAATGCAAATCAGACTGGAAGTGCACCGGGGGGCGGGTCAAAGCATTGAAAGAAGCAGTCTAAAGCACAGACAGACAGCTGTATTTCTTCATAGGAAGAGACCTGTCAGTAGGGTACCTGCCTCATACAAGTCAGCCAAGACACATGGGAGTTGATTCATCAAAGCTTTTATATAAAAAAAAAAACTGGTGTAAAAGTTTTAAAAAGTTGTAACATTTTTGCAAAATGGCAAGTTGAGACTATAGGGTTTTTTTTTGCTAGTTTGACTCAGCTCCTCCAAAATGGGTGGAGTCGGGGCATGTCCATGTCCGCCCTTCAGATTAATCAAGAATGTGGTGCTTTGTATGCCAGAAATGCTACTCCAGCCCTTGGTCGTTTTTTTCAGCAAGACTGTTGCAGTGCGGTTGCGTGCTATGCCAATCTTGATGAATCGTCCCCATTGTATGAATCGGCTGCAACGTTTCAGAATAAAATGAATCCTGGCTGCAATCACATAGCCCGTGTCTGATTCATGTCGCTCAAGGTTCAGGCAGCATCTGAATCTGAATATTTAAAGCCTGTAGGGAAATATTGCAAAGTCTACCTGCAAAGCACTTTGACTTTTCTGCATATTTATTGCTTTATTAGGGTCAATTGCGTTTTTTCACAGCAAAGCATGTTTGAGCATGCTGGCGATTTTTCACACACTTGTCTTTAGAACTTCAAAAATGCCAGAAAAAATTGCACGCTTGTACAAAATGTCACAAAAATCCACCAAAATGCATGTAAAAATTCCTGAACACAAGCTAAAAAAAATTTAGAATTGAGAGTCCTCAGTGGATGATACCTTTTAATGGCTAACTGAAAAGATGGTAACAAATTGCAAGCTTTTGAGACTACACAGGTCTCTTCATCAGACGTAGAACAACACTATGGACTAATAGACTAATAATATTAGTCTATGCCTGATGAATAGACCTGTGTAGTCTAGAAACCTTGCAATTTGTTACCATCTTTTTAGTTAGCCATTAAAAGGTATCAACCACTGAGGACTCTCAATTCTACAGTAAATATTTTTTTATCTACTTGCTAACATGGTACAAAGATATATATCTTTCCTGAACACAAGCTCTTTTTCACATTCTAAAAAACTGCACAAAGGAGTCCTTAAGATGTTATGGAATATAGTAAAAATCTACATTTTCATACAAATAATTAGGGTATAAACTGCAGGCTTGCATCTCTTATGTGACTACATGACATCGTATGCATTCAGCAATGCTTATTTCTTCTCAGGCTGGTGCACAAAGTCTACAATGTCCAGGAAGAGCAGAAATAGTAATTCTGAGCAGTGGTCAGCTGGAGGCAGTAAAGTGTGTGATATTAACCTGAGGCAGTGGTTACAGTCAAACGGAAAATACCCAAAGTGCTTCTTCTTTGAGCAATGACATCAACTATACTACTATACTTACTATTTTATATCTTTCAGCCAGGAAATACCATGTAAGATGAGAAGACAGAATAATTAGAAGTGAAGATTAGAAAGTGCGTTTGGGAAGGTTTAAAAAAGGTATTCCCGATAAATATACACCGAGCAGAATCGATGTAGTAAACTGTTTTGGTTTCCAGCTTTACCAAGGCTTAGGAACCTAAACAATTTATTTATGGAGATGCCATGTAAATTCCATGGGTCAATTATCTCATTCATCCCAACTTTTCCAGAACAGAAAGAGGCACAAACTATGTGGTGGCAATTTTGATAACGCTCCTAGCCACCCCAATTTACCATTTCTTTTTACTCTGGCAGGAGTAGATGTCAGAAGGGGGCATGGTAGCAGTGACAGAAGACCACCTAGCAATGAATGCCAGGCGTATAACCAACTGTCCCTTTGTATCCGAGATGGTTGGAACCTACAGATTTTATTTTTGTTTATTCATAGGTGTAGTAGCCATAAAGTTCTCATTTTTCATTATATGACATCTTGTGTTTTTGGGTCTGTTAGGCCAGTCTCACACGTCCAGATATTTCTGGTACCGGAAGAAACGGTCCCGGAGCTACCCGTGTCGGTGTGTCCGTGTGTGCACGTAGGCCATCCGTGTATTGAAACAATTTGTTTCAATTTTAACCCTATGACTTTAAAAAAGCATACGGACAGCACACGGACTGCATCCGTGTGCGGTACGTGTTTACACGCACCCATCGACTTTAATGGGTCCATGTGATCAGTGCGCTCCCACGAACACTGACATGTCTCCGTGTTTTGCACATGGACACACGGTCCGTGAAAACACGCTGACATATTTATTTTAATATGTCTACGTGTGTCAGTGTCTCCGATACGTGAGGAAACTGTCACCACACGTAACGAAGCCACTGACGTGTGAAACCGGCCTAAGGCAGTATTCACACATTGCATACGTACTGAGCTTTTTTAATGCGCAATTTCTACAAACTAATATCTAACAATCTTTTCTGGTTATTGCATTTTTGCAGATTTTTTTTAATGTGTTTTACCTTTTGGGCAGATTTGAATCATCGTTTTCAATGTGTTTTCTATAGCACAGAAAATATTTGATTCTCTGCTTATTTTAGAAAGCTTTTTTTACATGCATTTTTTAGGCTCCCTATAGAAGCTTATAGAGAAAAAAGTCACCAAAACTGCACCGTTCAACAGCATCTTGAGATGCACAGCTTGTAGGAGTTTTCATTAAATCACATCCACTTTGCTTGAAGAGTTAAACACAGCAGAATTGCCGTGCAAAATATTCCACAGAATAAAGGCAGCATTTAGCATGAATATTTACTGTCCAAGCAAAGTGGATGTGTTTTCATGAACTGATAAAGATGCTGTTGAACTGTGCCATTTTGGTGCATTTTTTTAACTGTTGCCCTCTAAAGGAAGCCTGAAAAAAACTAATGTAAAAGAAACGCAGTTACATTTTTAAGCACAGAATCAAAGCTTTACTGTACTATAAAAAAGTTTTAAAAAATCTGCTTCAAAAAAATCTCAGCAAAAATTCAATAATCAGAGAAGTTTCAGTAGTTTGGTGGTTACATCTACAGAAAATACTCAGATACACTGCCTCAGCATTAAATTTGTATTACTTTTTTAGGAGAATAATGGAGAAAATTCACTTTAAATAATATGTTCCCTGTATTGCATGGGTTGTTACAATTACAAGGATGCGTAATAAGTCCGTATTATTTACTGATTTGTGATGTTTATGTTTTTGAAAAAGTGAATTAAAATGTAATTATTGTCATTGTTTTTCGTTATATTTTAAATACAGAAGAGAAAAAAATCTGAATTTTATTTTACCCGTAGAAAACAGGTACATTGAGATGCATTGTTACATATAGATGTAATTCTCTTTAATAGAACAATCTGTCAGTAATTTAGGAAGATACACTGCACGTTCTATTAGAGAAAATTCTCCAATATTTGTCAGGGGAGGAGCTGGAGCTACGAAGAACGGAGCGAGAGGAAGTTGGGATATTGCACTAACCTCCCAGGACAGCGGGACGGCTCCCCCAAATTGAGACTGTCCCACTGGATCCAAGAAAGCTGAAGGATATGTTTGTGCAAATTGCCTGGGTGATGCGGACAGGCCCAGAAGACAGATAGTCCCACAAGGGAGGGTAAAACCTAATCTTTGCCCCATGTGCTATCTACACCTATAGATATATATTTTTAAGAAATATTAAGTAATCATTTGTCAGCATAGCTTTTATTATTTTAGGTTGCATCTATCTTTGATATATGTGCCTATGGCTGCCGTCACACTATCAGTATTTGGTCAGTATTTTACATCAGTATTTGTAAGCTAAAACCAGGAGTGGCTGATAAATACACAAGTGGTGCATATGTTTCTATTATACTTTTCCTCTAATTGTTCCACTCCTGGTTTTGGCTTCCAAATACTGATGTAAAATACTGACCAAATACTGCTAGTGTGACGGCAGCCTACTTCTGAGACATGCAATCAAGGAGACTTCACATCTAGGTTGGCATACATTTTTTTTCAACATGCTTATTTTCAGAAGGAACATCCTCAACTTAAATCATTTGAATCATAAGTCGTACACATGACCTGCATCATCATACCATGAAATTCAAATAAATTTAAGACCCATCTCCCTAAATAGAAGACCCAGACTAGGTACCCTGAATAAATAAGACTGCCTAAACAAATGCAGGCATCAGACCAGACCTTCAAAACACAGACTACCTAAAGAAATACTGTACGTACTCATATCCCTCAAATAAATACACCCCTCAGACCAGACCTCTCAGAGTCCTCATAAACGAATAAAGACCTATACTCAGTATAAAAAAGAGACCCAGATCCCCTAAAGAAATAAAGACCCTAGACACTTTAAACACAGACCCTAGACGTCCTACACAAATACAGGTCTCGATTATTTTCATTTATTGGGTTTTCCCCTGTCATCAATATGAACACCAAATGCTTGCATTTTTA
Source organism: Ranitomeya imitator (assembly GCF_032444005.1). Lineage (NCBI taxonomy): Eukaryota > Metazoa > Chordata > Amphibia > Anura > Dendrobatidae > Ranitomeya > Ranitomeya imitator. The sequence continues at coordinate 402,858,067 of NC_091284.1, forward strand.
TAAAATAACCAAATCCCACCCTGGTTCCAGTTTCCCATCTACCGCTGCTTAGGTTTTTGTGCTTTGGTTGCAGAGGTGAGGTCACATCAAGTCACATTACCAAAGCTAATTATGGAGCTTATTTGCTCTACACCATCTACATCAGCAGAGCCACTGAGCTCAGTGATTGGTATCGCTGCACCCAAATCAGAGAAACCGGAGCATTAGCTGATATCCAGATTTGAGCGCTGGGATGGTGTGTACCACATGATTTTGTTATTTTAACTTATTGGAATTCTCTACCACAACATATCAGACTCTCACCTACCATCGAAACCTTCAAAAAGAGCCTGAAGACCCACCTCTTCCGACAAGCCTACAACCTGCAGTAACCACCGATCGACCAAACCGCTGCATGACCAGCTCTACCCTCACCTACTGTATTCTCACCCATCCCTTGTAGACTGAGCCTTCGCGGGCAGGGTCCTCTCTCCTCCTGTACCAGTTATGACTTGTATTGTTTAAGATCATTATACATGTTTTTATTATGTATACCCCTCCTCACATGTAAAGCGCCATGGAATAAATGGCGCTATAACAATAAATAATAATAATAATAATAATTTTATATTATTGCAAGACTTTTGGGGTCCACTTTGTTTAAAAGTGGAGTATCACTTTAATTAATATAGAAACTTCAAACTTTTTTGGGAGTTTTTCAGATCTTCCAGGAGAGCAGCCAAATGTGAGTTATGTCACTGGAGCTGTTTAATGTGTATGCAAGCAGTTTGTCATTGGAATTACTATATGGAATTTCAGATACACCGATGTCCATACGATGAAGTCCCCAAAAATGTCAGTATGCGGACTGTATATCCTCAGGGACTCCAATTGTTATCAGGAAAATGTAATCGGTTTCTATGTGATGCATGTAATAGAGGTATCGCTATAGTGGGGATCAATGGCTGCTAGACCCCTCTGTGCTGCTTATCTCTAAGGGCATCAGATTTTTAGTCATTTTATCACCACCTAAAGTATTGACACATCCAGTACAACTTTACAGTCATGGCCAAAAGTATTGACACCCCTGCAATTCTGTCAGATAATACTCATTTTCTTCCTGAAAATGATTGCAAACACAAATTATTTGGTATTATCTTCATTTAATTTGTCTTAAATGAAAAAAACACAAAAAGAATTGTCCTAAAGCCAAATTGGATATAATTCCACACCAAACATAAAAAAGGGGGTGGACAAAAGTATTGGCACTGTTCGAAAAATCATGTGATGCTTCTGTAATTTGTGTAATTAACAGCACCTGTAACTTACCTGTGGCACCTAACAGGTGTTGGCAATAACTAAATCACACTTGCAGCCAGTTTACATGGATTAAAGTTGACTCAACCTCTGTCCTGTGTCCTTGTGTGTACCACATTGAGCATGGAGAAAAGAAAGAAGACCAAAGAACTGTCTGAGGACTTGAGAAACCAAATTGTGAGGAAGCATGAGCAATCTCAAGGCTACAAGTCCATCTCTCAAGACCTGAATGTTCCTGTGTCCACCGTGCGCAGTGTCATCAAGAAGTTTAAAGCCCATGGCACTGTGGCTAACCTCCCTAGATGTGGACAGAAAAGAAAAATTGACAAGAGATTTCAACGCAAGATTGTGCGGATGTTGGATAAAGAACCTCGACTAACATGCAAACAAGTTCAAACTGCCCTGCAGTCCGAGGGTATAACAGTGTCAACCCGTACTATCCGTCGGCATCTGAATGAAAAGGGACTGTATGGTAGGAGACCCAGGAAGACCCCACTTCTTACCTAGAGACATAAAAAAGCCAGGCTGGAGTTTGCCAAAACTTACCTGAAAAAGCCTAAAACATTTTGGAAGAATGTTCTCTGGTCTGATGAGACAAAAGTAGAGCTTTTTGGGCAAAGGCATCGACATAGAGTTTACAGGAGAAAAAAAGAGGCATTCAAAGAAAAGAACACGGTCCCTACAGTCAAACAAGGCGGAGGTTCCCTGATGTTTTGGGGTTGCTTTGCTGCCTCTGGCTCTGGACTGCTTGACCCTGTGCATGGCATTATAAAGTTTGAAGACTACCAACAAATTTTGCAGCATAATGTAGGGCCCAGTGTGAGAAAGCTGGGTCTCCCTCAGAGGTCATGGGTCTTCTAGCAGGACAATGACCCAAAACACACTTCAAAAAGCACTAGAAAATGGTTTGAGAGAAAGCACTGGAGACTTCTAAGGTGGCCAGCAATGAGTCCAGACCTGAATCCCATAGAACACCTGTGGAGAGATCTAAAAATGGCAGTTTGGAGAAGGCGCCCTTCAAATATCAGGGACCTGGAGCAGTTTGCCAAAGAAGAATGGTCTAAAATTCCAGCAGAGCATTGTAAGAAACTCAATGATGGTTACCTTAAGCGGTTGGTCGCAGTTATTTTGGCTAAAGGTTGTGCAACCAAGTATTAGGCTGAGGGTGCAAATACTTTTGTCTGGCCCATTTTTGGAGTTTTGTGTGAAATGATCAATGTTTTGCTTTTTGTTTCATTCTCTTTAGTGTTTTTTCATTTAAGACAAATTAATTGAAGATAATAATACCAAAGAATTTGTGATTGCAATCATTTTCAGGAAGAAACTGAGTATTATCTGACAGAATTGCAGGGGTGTCAATACTTGTGGCCATGACTGTATGTGGAACTTATGATACAGATGAAGACATTATGTTCAAAACCTTAAAGAGGTTTCAGACACATCACTTTTTCTGCAAATCCATTGGATATGCCATAAAGATCTTACAATGTCAGTAGTCCAACTGCAGGAACATTTAGAAATCTTGAGAATGGGATGCTTGACTCCCATTGATAATCTTGGAGGGGCACCACATACATTCCCAGCAGCAGTATGGGTCCCAGCGAGTAATTTGATTTCTAGAGTCAGACTTTTACCATACAGTATATCACAAACCAGTCAATATTTCCACCAATACACCAGTTTATGTTCAGAATGAAACTATTTGATAGTCCTACAGTTTTTTCAGAGGGTGACAATTTATAGGTCTTTTCAGCTCCTAGAAGTCCTCTTCGCCCTACACACAGATCCGTCTAGAGGGTAAGGGCTGTGCACATGTTTGTCTCTATTGACAGTGTAAGCAGCACATTTATAGCATTAAACTCTCTGCATGTTCCCCCCGTCCCAGTGGGCGCAGATCTGCGGCAGGCGAGGACGGAAACACTTCTATTTGCAATCTGTTCGCTGGAGGGCTGCTGGAAAACTTTCTGTCAGCTTTTAGTTATAACATATGAACATCTGAGGGCTTCCGCCTGCTTCAGATCGCTCCGCGTCTTGTGGTGAGAGAGCTGTGTTTTACACAATCTTTGTGTGTTTGATAAGAGATCAGGAGAAGGGAAGCATACATTTCACACTGAATACTGACACTCTTCTTTCTTCTGCCGCCTGTCTACACTCCATTTCAGAGCAACCATTAGGCACATTTATTACATTCACATGATCTTTACAAGTACATTTTTCCTTTAACATTAAACAGGTATATATGTCTCAATATTGAAATGACAGGATGAAATCAGTGGATTAATATTTGCTCTGGAAAGTCCTTTAAGAAATACTACAACAATTGTTACTTTTTCTTGCTCCATGTACAACTAGTACAACTACAGACCTACTGCCTATGCAAGTGGCTAAGTAACTGAGATGGACCTACATGCCAAACAATTAAACCCAAAGAAAAAGTGCCACAAAAGTGGTCTCCAAATCATATAATCTTTATTACTATGTAAAACACAAATAAAATACAAAGCAGAATAGCTCAATGAAGAGTTCAAGAAATAATATCGGGGGTCTAGAGAATATAATTTGTTAGTAGAAGAGTATAAATACCGTATATTAAAGTGCATTTTCGAAGTATAACCCCCAGTAAGTTACATAAGAGATGATGAACAAGAAACTTATAATGAACTTACAATACATGGTATGAGTTTGAAACCCTGCCAGTGTATAGACCAGTGCCCCAACATGCGTTTCACCCAGCTTCATCAAGGTACACAACAAAAAGGGAGCAGGAAGATACCGTTGTGTGAAAAAGTGTTTGCCCCCTTTCTGATTTCCTATTCTTTTGCAAATTTGTGACTCTTGAATGTTTCAGATCACCAAACCAATTTAAATATTAGACAGGGATAACACAAGTAAACACAAAATACACATTTTAAATAAAGGTCTTCATTATCAAGGGAAAAAGAAATCCAAACCTACAAGACCCTGTGTGAAAAAGTGATTCTACCCTCCCTTAAAACATTAATTAACTGTGGTTCATCACATCTTTGGGAAGCTGAGTTCAAATTCCTAGCCACACATTGTACCGCGATAACAAATTATAAACAAAGTAATTGTGATCTATCAGTCTGGAAAAGGTTATAAAGCCATTTCTAAAGCTTCAGGATTCCATTGAACCACAGTAAGAGCTATTATCCACAAATAGCGAAAACATGGAACAGTGGTGAACTTTCCCAGGAGTGGCTGGATGCCCAAAATTAATCCAAGAGTGCGGCGACGACCCATCCAATAGGTCACAAAAACCCCACAACAACATCCATAGAACTGCAAGTTTCACTTGCTTCAGTTAAGGTCAGTGTTCATGAATCCACCATAAGATAGAGACTGGACAAAAATGGCCTGTGTGGCACCCCAGGAGTTCAGGAACCACAGTGGTATTGCCTTCCTCTCGGGGAGGGTGATGCCACGCCTGGAAACAAGGAGAATTCCTTTAGCAGGTAAACTGAACATTCAACACATTCTGACTCCATGCCAGAAAGGAGGCCTCTGTACCTGATTTTCAGGGGAGCTTCCCTAGATAATATACATTCTGGTCTTGAGGAGGAGTTAGTTAGTCTGGTGCAGACAAGGAAAAGAGAAGGAGCACAGGAGAAGTCAGGAGCTAGAGGAGAGCTGCTAGTGGGCTCCCTCTAAGCTAGAGCACAGAAACCGGGAACGGAGAGCCCGAGGCTGTGAGTTACTACAAGTCCCACAGCAGAACCGGAGGGCAGGAAAGTGACTTGTTCACATTACACCTGAGGCACAGCAACAAACAGAGCCCGAAGTCACCGTGAATAGAGACCCCAAGTAAACGGCTTGAGTTGCCTACCATGCAGGTACTGTCCCAGGACAGGAGAGAAAGAGTACCTTGCCAGAGAGCCGCAGGCAGCAAGGGACTAATATTCAGTGCATAGTGGAAGGCTCCCAATCTGACCTGACCAAGGGGGTTCAATCCGTTTTCAGGCTGCCTGGACTCCAACGTCACCTGTTGCTGGTACCCTGGACTGAAACTGACTGCCAACAGTAAACCAGGTAAATACATTTCAACCCCGTGTCCTTCGTTTATTCTGGCACCACACCACTCTGGCCAAACACACCGGGAGGCCTGGGGACCCCGTTTCACCTGTGGGAAGCGACACCATCTTTGCTGCAGCACGATCGCCCCCATAGGACCCCTTTAAGCAGCATTGGTCACCTCTGACCGAGAACCACAGCCGTCTCCTGTGCTTTGACACAGTTTGTGTCAGCCATTCCCACTTGGCCACTATCGCAGGCTCTGACTGCTAGGATCTCCACCACCAACGTGAGTGAGACTCATGTAAACCCCCCCTCTGTCTAATGAAATAATAAGGAAGAATCATAGGCTGGCTCTTGTTGATCCTATACCCTGGCAGCTATACCCATATATATTGTCCAGCCCTACACTACGACAGCAAATTTTTCGCTGTACGTCTGGCTCTAGCAATATAAAATATCCTTTGGACTGTGTGTTTCTATCTCTGGCTTATATCCTCAGCGACACCGTAGATTTATCTAAAGACAGCATTACATTAGGCGATATTGTGATCAAGGCCACAGGCTGGCCGAAACGTTTATCGCTCCACCACAACACTGTTCCAATAAATTTTTTCACTTGAAAGAAACATTTTCTATAGTACGAGTGCAGTGATTTAATGACTTCACGAGAACCACAGGTGGCGTCACGAACTTTTATTATTTTCACATCCCCTTTAAAGACTGTTCCCCTTTTACTTGGGTGCCCAGGGCCACAGACCAGGTCACCTCCACCGTGACCTCCCCTTTAACAAGGACCGGACCCAGTACGGAGAACCCTTAGGCCCTGGAGGGCGACTCACGAACAGGATCCGTGCCCTGGCATCGCCAGGTACTGTGTGCCATAGACTGTGTTCATCTGTGTGGAAGCCGCCATTGCCACGCCACGTGGAGCACGAGGAGAAGAAAGGGGTGTACCTTCATGGGCGGAGCCTACAAAAGAGTGTGAAGAGAAAGTGGGCGCCAAGCAGGAGAGCCGCAAGTGCAGGAGGAACCGCTGCAGACTCCGGTGGCGAGACATCAGCCCTGCTTAAGGTTAGCACGGGGGAAGGGACATGTCCGACCAGGGAGGAGATCTGGCGGCGGTCGCAGCCGCAGGCTTCATGATGCCCCCAGTGTCCGTGGTGGACACAGCCGCAGGCCCCATGATGCCCCCTGGCCCCAAGGTGGATGCAGCCACAGGCCCCATGATGCCACCAGGCCCCGCGGTGCCTGCAGCTCCTGCAAGCCGGCCGGACCCCGCTGCAGTACAAGCTCCAATAATGCCGCTGTTCATGCACTATATACCTGGAGCGGCCTGGTTGCCACAATATTCTGGGGAGTCCCATACGCTGAGTGACGTTAAAGAAAGGCTATGCAGCCTATTTGAAGTATATCCCCTGACAGAACATCAAAAGGTCAACATTGGTCAATTAATTAGCGCAGCACAAAGAGAAGTGAAATCCTGGCTTGATATTGAAAAAAAAACTATTAAGCAGATATTTACCAAGCTTAAAAACACTTTTTACACCCTCATGGCTTCAGAAATTAAGACGAGGCTTTTCGGGTGCAAACAAAGAGCACAGGATATCATACGGGACTATGCCCTTAATCTCCAGGAGGCTCTGCGGGCCATTAAACAGGTTGACTCTAACAGTGTGCAGGATGGGGACAAGCTATTAAAGGAGCAGTTCATTAAGGGACTCCTGTCCAGCGCCCACAGGACACAGCTACGCATCCTGGCCTTGCAAAACCCTGACCTGGACTTTGCACAATTTAAAGACAGGGCCATCCGGGTGCTGGATGAACCACCACCCAGCTGAACAGTGCCCCCTATGCATGCAGCAATAACTTACCACCAGAAGGTGGCACCCTGTCATCAGGTCCCCGTTGAGGCCGACGCACAGATCCTGGATGATGATCCCTCAACAGAACTGCGCCTCCAGGTCCAGGAAATGACTAAAAGCATAACTGCACTAGCCAGAACCGTGCAGTCCCTGCAGGAATCCCCAAAGGAGAAAATCCAGCTGGCTTCCAGTCCAGAAGACGTCCCCTGGTGACGACAGAAGAGGATCCCACCGATCAGAGGAAGAGACAATGACCGCTATCATCAGGATGGACGACCCATCTGCCGCCGCTGTAACTAGGCAGGACACATTGCATGGTTCTGTCATTTAAACAAGCAACCCCTGGGGCAGATGGCCAACCCCCATGAGTAGGACGATCAGGCTCACAAAGCTGGCCAGCCAAATACGTCGGAGGATGACCGGTCCTCCCCATTGTGATCGACGGAATCCGGATGAATGCTTTACTGGACATCGGCTCTCGGGTGATGACTATGCCTTACATTCTTTACATACGGTTCTGGGCTGACTCTGATATTACCCGTGGCCCAGATAGTGATTTGACAATAGTAGCCAGTAATGGTCAGCCTTTGCCACATGTGGGGTACAAGGAGGTAATCATTAAAGTGGGGTGGGTAGAATTGAAGGCTCAAGGACTGGTGATTGTTGATATTGACCAGCGAGAATGTAACCTCATGATGACCTTAGGTACTAATGTCTTGGAAAACTGTCTTGCCATGGTTATTGTCTTGTTACAACAGGTGGCCGAAACTGCTGGTTCCAGTGAGCAGCGTGTCCTGCAAAAAGAAATCAGAGCTCTGATGCAGAGACAACAGGTAGAATTGTCTGGTGGAGAAGTTGGATGTGTCACAGTGAGTGATCCGATCCCCAATGCAATACTCCCCAGGAATGAAATATTAATCTGGTGTCAGGCAGCAATAGCCCTTAGAGGTAAAGAATACCAGGCCCTGGTAGAACCGGTATATTCAGACAGTAGGTCCAATATGACGCCCAGGAGACCGGGATACCCAGCACCGGACCAATGGAGTCTGTCTCTTGAGGGGGATGTCACGGGTGGCTTGACCCGGTGCTGTGGCCTCAGGCAATGCACAGTGTAAGGGGTATCATGAGGGGACAGGCACTTACTTGATCAGCAGCAGGTTCTCCCAGCGGTGACGATCCCGATCCTGGATAGATGGCTATTGTCCAAATGAAAGACTGAGGCACTGAAACGTTTAACCAGTTTACTTTAACATAAAAGGATTTACAACCAGTCCTGTCACCGGAGTCTGTATGGGAACTCTGAGTTACTTTGACCCTGCCGGGGTCTTCGCCTCTTATTGTGCGCAATTTCTGTGTGGCCCTGCTGCTGTATGTGAACTGGCTGCCGGCCCAATCTGTCCCCTCCGGGTCCTGGTTCGACGGGCAACCCGAGTCCTTTTATCGGTTTACCCCCTCTGGGAGTACCGCTGAACTCTGTGTCTGTTGCTGCGTCCGGCCCTAGTGAAGCTAATATCACCTCACGTTTTTCCGGTTGCTGTATTATATATAATGAATACAGCCACGGATCCGGTATCCGTCTTTGCGCCTGTTCTGGGTAGTGATTAATGCTACCCGGTTCTCACAATGTCCTTTTTCTCTATCCCTCTTCTCCTCAGGCCGGTGATTTAGGCCTGGTAACAGTCACAGGGCTGTTAGAGATTCAACTGTATGACCTCTCACTTTCAGCTCCTTAGCCCAACTGCCATTTCTTCTCTCAGACCAGAATGGATCAAGGGGAGTCTCTGGAGCTCCCCCTTCTGGCCGGAGGTGGTAGTGCAGTCTTGCTATTTTAGTATTTGTACTTACTGTCAGTAACTATTTTTGTGGCAAATACCCCTAGGGGTGCCACATTCCCCCTTAGTTAAGAACAGTACTCCGGGACTGTGGGACAATAACATTTTGAAATAACAATTAATATGTACAGAGTCTTAAAAATGAAAAGTTACAAAAACCACTCAAGGAAACAAAAATAGAGTTCTGTAAAAAAGTCACTTCAAATAGCGTCCATTAATACAGTTCTATCCTTGAAGGTATTAGGAAAGGCACTGTACTTAGTGTCCAGGAATTTAGTTCCATTTTTCCAACGGAGTTATCAATATAAAGTCTAAAGAAAGTTCAAAAAGAGCAAAAAGCAAAGTTCAAAAAGCAGTCTTTCCGGAGCTTTGATTTAGTGCCTCCGGGCTGATAAAAAGTTCAAGAATATGCAATAAGTTCATACAGACAAGTCTCTGTAGGCACTGGGCTTAAACGTTGCAGACTGATAACAATGACTATACTACATTTTCTGTTTAACTATATACGGCATAACATATATACAATTCACATTATGAGCTTTATAGTTGGTAATCTGCATACCTGGCCGGTAATTGACCGTGGGTACTACGCTGTGATCTACGTAATAGCGGTGTCTCTTCATGTGGTGTACTACTGTCTACTGCGGATGTAGTATCTGCCCGCTCTGCTAAAGATAATTCCATGACTATGGAGTTGGCAAGTCCACCGTGAATGGGATTACTCTGACCAGGAATCTGTTCTTCCTGGCCTGGAACCTCCTGTAGTACGGGGTCAGCCTCTTCCTGTCTTGGGACTTCTGGTATTGGGTTCGGTGTTGGGTAAAAGGCCACCATGGGAACCACTACTGCACCATGGTATGTTAGTAGGGTTTTGGGAAAGTCTCCTATACAGGTGTGATACACTTCCTCTTCTTTTTCCTTTACTGGTTGAACCTGTATGGGTTGAATAACTTCTGGTTCTGGCTGGACAACGTCTGGCTCTTTCAATGCTTCCGGACACAATTTAAGATTGTCTCTTGACACTAGTACAGATGTTAAGCCTCCGTTTTTGCTAATGAGACACATTTTAGGATTATCCACTCTTGTTGGTAAAACTGTGTAGGGTACGGCTTCCCACTGATTGTCCAGTTTATTGGTTCGACGATTTCTCTTGAGCACTTGGTCACCCGGTCTTAATGGGGTCGCTAGAGCATTCTGGTTGAAAGTTCGCTCTTGTCTTTCTCTAGTTTGCTGAAGGCTTCTTTCCACACTCTCTTGCACTTGGCGATACTGCTTTTGCCGTATGATATCCCAATTGGAGTCTTGAACTTCTGCGTCTGGTTTCAGAATTCCCATTTCTAGATCGATTGGTAATTGGCCGGGTCTTGCACGCATAAGGTAAGCTGGGGTGCAGTTGGTGGAGCTCACCGGGACATGATTATACAGATCCACCAAGTCAGGCAATTTCTCTGGCCATTGATTCCTTTCTGTCTCAGGTAAAGTCTTTAGTAGGTCTATTACAATATGGTTCATCTTCTCGCATAAGCCGTTTGTTTGTGGATGATAGGCCGTCGTCCGGATCTTTTTGCAACCATACATATTACAGAATTCTCTGAAGATCTCTGATTCAAAGGCTGTACCTTGGTCGGTGAGAACCTGTTCCGGATATCCATGGGGTCTACAAAAGTACGTTTGGAACGCTTTGGCTGCTGTTTTTGCTGTCAGATCTTTTACGGGTACTACTACCAAGAAACGTGAATAATGGTCCACGATGGTCAAGGCATAGACATAGCCGGACCGGCTTGGTGTCAACTTCACGTGGTCCATGGCTACAAGTTCAAGTGGTTGTTTGGTGATTATGGGCTGCAGTGGTGCTCTTTGGTTCTTTTGATCGTTTCTTCTGAGGTTGCACGGGCCACAATTTCTGCACCACTGTTCGATTGATTTTCTCATCCCGACCCAATAAAATCTTTCTCTTAGAAGTACTTCTAACTTTTTCCAACCGAAGTGACTAGCACCATTATGGTAAGCTTCGAGGACCATCTTCACATCTTGTTTAGGCACAATAATCTGCCAAACCAATTCATGTGTTTTCGGATTGGTGTATCTTCTACAGAGCTTCCCTTGATACAGGAACATTTTGCCTCTCTCTTTCCAGAGTTGATGCGTCTCTTCTGGGGCATCCTCATTGGGATATGCACTTTGCTCAGTCAACAGTTCCTTCACCAACTTCACAGCCGGATTGCTGTCTTGGGTGTCAGCCCATCTATGGTGTGCTAACGGATTAAAATTCACCTCTTGTTGTTTCTGATAGGTACTTGACTGATGATGTTTTGCCTTGGGACGATGGAAGGCTGGTAGTTCAATTTCTTCAAGCTCCCCCGTTTCCTCTTCTACATCTCTCAAGTGTGGCATCCGGGATAGGGCATCGGCATTTCCATTCTTGCGACCTGCTCGATACTTGATTATGAAGTTGTAATTAGATAACCGGGCTATCCATCGCTGTTCTAACGCACCTAATTTGGCTGTGTCCAGGTGGGTCAACGGATTGTTGTCAGTATAGACAATAAATTCTGCAGCGGCCAGATAGTGTTTGAAACGCTCCGTCACAGCCCAAACTACTGCCAGTAGTTCCAATTTGAAGGAGCTGTAATTTTCTGAATTTCTTTCAGTAGGCCGGAGCTTTCTACTTGCAAAGGCGATGACTTTCTCCCGACCTTCTTGCTTTTGTGACAGCACCGCTCCTAGTCCCACATTACTGGCATCGGTGTAGAGGATGAAAGGTTGATGGTAATCTGGGTATGCCAGAACCTCTTCTCCAGTTAGTGCCTTCTTTAGTTGTTCAAAGGAGTCTTCCCTTTCGTCGTTCCACTGAAAAGGAGGGTTTCGGTTTGAAGGTTTCTTCGTCTGCCCTACCAAGGTGTCTTGCAAGGGTGCTGCCAACTTGGTAAATCCTTTTATAAATCTGCGATAGTAACCCACCAATCCCAGGAATTGTCTCACTTCTTTTGCGCTGGTAGGTCTTGGCCAATCCCTTATGGCGCTTATTTTCTCGGGATCTGGTGCTACTCCCTCCGAGCTCACGATGTGTCCCAGGTACTGTACCTTTGGCTTGAGAAGGTGACATTTGGATGGCTTGACTTTCATGCCATACCTGGATAAGGCTTCGAACACTTCTGCCAGGTCTATTAAGTGTTGTTCGTAAGTCTTTGAGTAGACGATCACATCATCTAGGTACAGGAGGACGGTCTCGAAGTTCTTGTGTCCGAGGCAGCATTCCATCAGCCGCTGGAAGGTACCGGATGCGTTGCAGAGTCCGAACGGCATGCGATTAAATTCACATAGACCCATTGGTGTGGTGAATGCCGTCTTTTCCTTATCTCTCTCAGCCACAGGGACTTGCCAATACCCGCTTGTTAAGTCTAAGGTGGAAAAATAATTAGCAGATTTCAAAGCAGTTAAGGACTCTTCTATCCTAGGCAAGGGGTAGGCGTCTTTATGGGTGATGTTATTAATCTTCCGGTAGTCTACGCACATTCTCATGGTTCCGTCCTTTTTTTTGACAATCACTAGAGGGGCCGCCCAGGGGCTACAGCTGTCTCTTATTACCCCGGCCTGTTTCATTTCCCTCAGCATATCTTTTGCACATTGATAGTGAGCGGGCGGTATGGGTCTATATCTTTCTTTTATTGGGGGATGGTCACCTGTGGGGATTGTGTGTTCTACCCCTTCTATCCGTCCGAAGTCCAATGGGTGTTTACTGAAGACTTGTTCATATTCCGTCACTAGCCTATACACCCCTTGTTTTTGATGGGTAGGTGTTGAATTTATGCCCACGTGTAGCTGTTGGCACCAATCCTCCATTTCTCCATCTAAACCATTGCCTTCCACCTGACAGGTTGGTTCTAAGGGCTCAATGGTTGTGATGGCATTGTTGTCAACAGTATATAGCTTTGCCATTGTAGCATACCTTGGCAAAGTGACCTCTTCCTCTCCACAGTTCAAAAGTCGTACCGGCACTCGTCCCCGGTGTACCTCGACTATCCCTCGTGCTGTGAGTATAGTGGGCCTGCTGTCGGTGTACACTGGTTCTATTAAGGCTTGATAATCTCGTCCCTTAGTACCAATGGCTGCTCTACACCATACCAGCATTTCTGTTTTTGGTGGGATTACAATAGACGTTGGATCACTTACCCTCACACTGCCGATTTCTCCACCTGCAACTTCTACCTGTTGCCTTAACATCAATACTTTTATTTCCCTCCGGAGAACTCTCTGCTGGCAGGATTGGGCAGTTTCAGCAATTTGCTGTAAGACAGAAATGACTTCGGAAAAGCAGTTCTCTAACACATTCATTCCTATCAATACAGTTGGTTCACAGTTCCGCCGGTCAACATCAACAACAATTATACCCTGTTTCTTCAGTTCTACTTTACCAATCTTTATGGTCATCTCCCTGAATCCTAGTTTCGGTACCAACTTACCATTACTGGCCCATATATCTAGTTCAACATCAGAGGGCCCTTTATCAATATCTGCATCAGCCCAGTACCTCTTATAAAGGATATACGGTATAGATGAAATCTGGGAACCTGTGTCCAGCAAAGCGTTGAGGGGAATTCCGTCCAGCACGATAGGGATAATGGGTCGTCCTCCGATGTACCTGTCGTGCCAGGGTGTTGGGCCTTGAAAGTTCATTCCTGCGAAGCGGCCCGCATTCCCAGGGGATTCCCGTTTAAATCACAATCTCGTGCAAAGTGGCCCGGCTGCTGGCAACGGCGGCAAATGGGCCGTCCATCCGGTTGGTAGCGGTCGCGGGGTCGTCCTCTCCATGTCGGGTATCTCCGGGGTCTCATCCATGGAACATCCTCTCTACAGTTTGCCAACTCCATCTTGTGTCCTCTCATCTCCTGCATGGTTTTAGCCATTGAAGCAACAACATCAGCTAAAGAGTCAAGCTTTTGTTGAAGAGCCTCATTAGTACTGGGCCCCAGGGGCTTAGCAATGGCCCCAGACATAGCTGATGTCACTGGCACTCCCTGTTGTTGAGGTGCCTCTGCCATGGGTTGCGCAGGATCCTGATCCCGAGGTGCCTCTGCCAGCTGGAGACGTATAGCGCTCTCCTTTAATTGGGCAAATGTCAATTCAGGGTTCTTAAAAACAAGCATGCTCACATGCCCCCGGTGAGAAGGGGTGTAGAGTCCCTCAATAAATTGATCTCTTAGCAGTTTATCCGCTCCGGTGTTAAAAATGGGTTCAGCCAGTGTAAGTGATTTAAGGGCTTCCTGCAGGTTTAGGGCAAAGTCTCTCACGCCCTCATTAGCTTTTTGTTTGCAATTAAAGAATCGTATTTTAGCTTTGCTGCTGGCCGTGGTTTCAAATGTAGCTTTTAATCCAGCAAATATGCGTTCAACAGTGCCTTTTAGATCAGCTGCCCATGCTGTGACTTCTCGCTTAGCATGGCCACTTAACTGCATCATCAGGAGACTAACACGCTGAACTTCACCCACAGGGAACATGTCAAAATGGGCCAGCATCTTTTCTCTGAAATCGTCAAGGGTATTAGGCTCACCTTCATACATTGGAAGCCATGGGCCACCCGGGGTATATGGCATCAGCACCGGCATGATGGGCGCCACTCCTTGCACCGCTGCGCTGCCGGACTCTCTATTGACACTCTGTCTTTAAGCTGCATTAGCGTTGCCGGGTGCTGCGGCGTCTCCGTGCTGCGACATACTGTGCCCCCTTAGTTAATCCGGACCCTTCCGGTCCTCCGCTTCCTTCGGGATAGTGTAGATTCGTTCCGCTGTGCAGCAGGATCGATTTTCCCCTTGCTCTGATGTCAGAGCGCTCAGCTTGGTGCCGCCCACAATGACACGCCCCCTGCTGCTCCCACCCACCGCGCTCTGTAATGGCGGATTCTGAAGTTTTTCAGTTAGACTGGGGCTCAGGTGATGGCGTAGCTCAATTAACAGTCTCGTGCCTAACGGTTATGAAGTGATTACCTCAGGGGATGGCGGCCATCTTTACTCCATTATAACCAATGGGGAAAAGTCACTTTCAATAGTTTTCAATGGGGAATGGATTTTTCTTTAATAAAGTCAATTTTCAAGATTTTTCATCCCAGTTTTCACAGTTTTGGGCTCCAATCACGGCACACAATACCCGGTATACGGGCTGGCTACATCCTGTTCGTGACGCCAATTGTGACGCCCAGGAGACCGGGATACCCAGCACCGGACCAATGGAGTCTGTCTCTTGAGGGGGATGTCACGGGTGGCTTGACCCGGTGCTGTGGCCTCAGGCAATGCACAGTGTAAGGGGTATCATGAGGGGACAGGCACTTACTTGATCAGCAGCAGGTTCTCCCAGCGGTGACGATCCCGATCCTGGATAGATGGCTATTGTCCAAATGAAAGACTGAGGCACTGAAACGTTTAACCAGTTTACTTTAACATAAAAGGATTTACAACCAGTCCTGTCACCGGAGTCTGTATGGGAACTCTGAGTTACTTTGACCCTGCCGGGGTCTTCGCCTCTTATTGTGCGCAATTTCTGTGTGGCCCTGCTGCTGTATGTGAACTGGCTGCCGGCCCAATCTGTCCCCTCCGGGTCCTGGTTCGACGGGCAACCCGAGTCCTTTTATCGGTTTACCCCCTCTGGGAGTACCGCTGAACTCTGTGTCTGTTGCTGCGTCCGGCCCTAGTGAAGCTGATATCACCTCACGTTTTTCCGGTTGCTGTATTATATATAATGAATACAGCCACGGATCCGGTATCCGTCTTTGCGCCTGTTCTGGGTAGTGATTAATGCTACCCGGTTCTCACAATGTCCTTTTTCTCTATCCCTCTTCTCCTCAGGCCGGTGATTTAGGCCTGGTAACAGTCACAGGGCTGTTAGAGATTCAACTGTATGACCTCTCACTTTCAGCTCCTTAGCCCAACTGCCATTTCTTCTCTCAGACCAGAATGGATCAAGGGGAGTCTCTGGAGCTCCCCCTTCTGGCCGGAGGTGGTAGTGCAGTCTTGCTATTTTAGTATTTGTACTTACTGTCAGTAACTATTTTTGTGGCAAATACCCCTAGGGGTGCCACATCCAACATCCTGACAGCCAGAGGGGTGGTTGATGTCTGCAAGGGGAGGGTACCAGTATGTGTCCTTAACTGTGGAGCGAAAGAGGTCCACTTAGCCAGATATGCTACACTTGCTAAACCGTTCACTGTTAATGATAATGCAATAAAAGCAACAGAACCTTTGGTCCCGTCCGACCAGGTGGATGACAATGGCTCTGCAGGACAGTTGGAGGATTGGTGCCAGAAGTTACATGTGGGCACTGACTCTACCCCTTCACACCAAAAACAGGGGGCTTACCGGGTGGTCCATGTGTATGAGCGGGTATTCAGCAATCACCCACTAGATTTTGGGCAGGTAAAAGGGATTCAACATCATATCCCCACTGGAGGTCATCCGCCCATTAGAGAAATACCGGCCTGTACCTCCAGCTCACTACCAATGTGCCAAGAGTATGTTACGAGAGATGAAGGAGGCTGGGGTAATCAGAGACAGTTGTAGCCTCTGGGCAGCTCTGCTAGTCCTCGTTAGAAAGAAGGATGGTACAATGAGGCTGTGTGTTGATTACAGGCAGATAAACCGCATTACACACAAGGATGCCTGCCCATTGCCCTGAATCAAAGAGTCATTAGCTGCTTTAAAATCTGCTATTTCTCACCTTAGATCTCACTAGTGGGTATTAGCAGGTTCCCGTGGCAGAGGCGAATAAAGAAAAGACTGCCTTCACGACACCGATGGGCCTCTCCGAATTCAACTACATGACGTTCGGACTTTGCAACGTACCAGGGACATTCCAGAGGATGATAGAGTGCTGTCTCGGGCACAAGAATTTTTAAACCGTCCTGTTGTACCTGGATGATGTCTTCGTCTTCTCCAGGACTTATGAAGACCACCTGAAACAACTGGTCGAGGTGTTTGAAGCTCTGTCTAACTTTGGCCTGAAGGTAAAGCCGTCCAAGTGCCACCTGCTAAAGCCTAAAGAACAGTACCTGCGCCATGTGGTAAGTGCTGAAGAAGTGGCAACAGACTCTGACAAGGTCACAGTGATCAGGGACTGACCAAAACCCAGCAACATCAAGGAAATCTGACAGTTCCTCAAGTTGGTAGGCTACTACCGAAGGTTCATTAAGGACTTCACTAGGATAGCCGCACCCCTGCAAGATCTGTTAGTGGGCCAATCCAAGAAGACCAAGAACAAGGGTCCTCTGTTTGAGTGGAGCGACAGGCTGGAAGGATCCTTCACTCGGTTGAAGTTGGCTCTCATGGGAGATGAGGTACTGGCCTACCCTGACTATGACCAACCATTTGTGCTCTACATACGTAGATGCCAGCAACGTGGGACTGGGAGCAGTGTTGTCCCAGGTGCAGAAAGGCAAAGAAAGAGTAATTGCCTATGCCAGCAGGAAGCTTCGTCCCACTGAAAGGAAAACCGAGAACTACAGTTCCTTCATGCTGGAGTTCCTCGCCATAGTCTGGGCAGTAACAGAGTGGTTTCAACACTACCTGGCCTCAGCAAGATTCTCCGTTTTCATGAACAACAATCCGCTGACCCACCTGGAAATGGCAAAACTAGGAGCATTGGAGCAGCGATGGATGGCCTGGTTGTCCAACTACGAGTTCACCATTAAGTACCGTGCGGGGCACAAGAATGCAAATGCAGATGCGCTGTCCAGCATGCCCCATTTACCAGAGGTGGGAAAAGATCTGGAAGCACTTGAAGAGATTGAGTTACCAGCTTTCCATCTCCCCGGGGGGACTCAGTACTCCCATTATGTGAGGAACAAGAGTAATGACAGGCAAGAAGCCATGCTGAACCCATTGCCCCACCATGGATGGGGAGAGATGCAGGATAGCAACGCAGCAGTCTGTCTTGTAAAAGAACTGCTAACACAAACCAATTCACACCCTGATCCAGATGCTCCACAAGAGACTGAGCAGTTGTGGAAGGAGAAAAGCAAATTGTTTATCTACGACGGTAAGCTGTGTTGGATGAATATTGACCCACGCACTCACGAGCTGGTCTGGCAGGTGGTAGTCCCAAGACAAGATGCGCCAATGGTTTTGGAAGCGCACCACGATGGAGCAGGACACTTCGGATGGAAGAAGTTAGAGATCCTACTTCGTGGGAGGTTTTATTGAATTGGCATGAGAAAAGCCATTGAAAAGTGGTGCCGAGAGTGTGGCCCCTGCAACCTGTGCAGAAAGGACCGTGACAGCCAAAGGGTACCCCTGCAGCCGATAGTCACCAAGCAGCCACTCGAAATAGTAGCTTTGGATCATATGAAGCTAACCCCAAGCCGTTCAGGCTATGTCTATGCTCTGACCATAGTGGACCATTACTCTAGATTCCTGGTAGTCATACGTGTCAAGGACCAGACAATGAAGAAGGCAGCCAAGGCATTCCAACAACACTTTTGTCGACCACCCGGTTACCCTGAAAAGGTACTCACTGACCAAGGCCGAGCCTTTGAACCAGAAGTATTCCAGGAGTTCTGTCACCTGTATGGATGTAAAAAGATCAGGGCAACACCGTACCACCCACAGACAAATAGCATGAGTGAGAAGATGAACCAGGTGGTATTTGACCTGTTGAAGACTTTGCCTTTGGATGAGAGAAACTTATGGCCAGAGAAGTTGCCAGACTTGGTAGATCTGTACAATCATATCCAGGTGAATTCTACCAACTGCACTGCTGCCTACTTAATGTGAAAAAGACCTAGTAAATTACCTGTTGACCTTGATATGGGAGTCCTAACACCAGAAACAACCTCATCAGATGCAGATTGGGATACTGAGCGACAGCAGAAATACCACCAAGTACAAGAACGTGTGGAAAAAAGCTTGTCCCAGGCAAGACAAAGACATGAAAGCAACTATAATCAACGTGCCCCAGCAATTCCCTTGTCACGAGCTGAACAAGTTCTAAAGCGGAAAAGGAGAATGCACAAACTTAATGACCAGTGGGAAGCAAAACCCTATGTCATCTTACCATCAAACTTTGATAACACTAAAGAGTGTCTCAGAAGCAAAGATGGAGGCAGGGCCGGACTGGGCATCTGGCAATTCTGGCAAATGCCAGAAGGGCCTGTCTGGTTGTGGGCTGCCTTGTCTGCTATGCTGTTAACAGAATCAGTGTTCTCAAGATACTTATACTGTTAAGAGTTATGATGGAGCACTGTTGTGAATTCTGTGGTCGAGTTCCCTTCTGTGGTCACAAGTGGTACTGCGGCTTCTGAGTTTCCTTCTTCAGGTGATGAGGTTAAGTCGTTAGGTGCTGCTCTATTTAACTCCACCTAGTGCTTTGATCCTGGCCTCCAGTCAATGTTCTAGTATTGGTCTTGCTTCCTCCTGGATCGTTCCTGTGGCCTGTCTGCTCAGCATAAGCTAAGTTCTGCTTGTGTTACTTTTTGTTGCTATATTTTCTGTCCAGCTTGCTTAATTGTTTTTTCTTGCTTGCTGGAAGCTCTGAGACGCAGAGGGAGCACCTCCGTACCGTTAGTCGGTGCGGAGGGTCTTTTTGCCCCTCTGCGTGGTTGTTTGTAGGTTTTTGTGTTGACCGCAAAGCTATCTTTCCTATCCTCGGTCTATTCAGTAAGTCGGGCCTCACTTTGCTAAATCTATTTCATCTCTGTGTTTGTGTTTTCATCTTACTCACAGTCATTATATGTGGGGGGCTGCCTTTTCCTTTGGGGAATTTCTCTGAGGCAAGGTAGGCTTATTTTTCTGTCTTCAGGCCTAGCTAGTTTCTCAGGCTGTGCCGAGTTGCATAGGGAGCGTTAGGCGCAATCCACCGCTACCTCTAGTGTGGTGTGATAGGATTAGGGATTGCGGTCAGCAGAGTTCCCATGTCTCAGAGCTCGTCCTATGTTTTTTGGTTATTGTCAGGTCACTTTGTGTGCTCTGAACTTCAAGGTCCATTGTGGTTCTGAATTACCTATTCATAACAGTACTGGAGGCCCAAAGTACTATGCTTCTCAATAGAGGGAAAAAAGAAGTTCTGAGACCATTTTTTTTTCTTTGCACTGTGTTTTGCCTTTTTTTTCCCCTAGACATTTGGGTGGTTCAGGACACAGGTGTAGTGATGGACATTAAAGATCTGTCTTCATGTGTGGATCATCTCACTGCAAGAGTACAAAATATTCAAGACTTTGTGGCTCAGAATTCTATGTTAGAACCAAGAATTCCTATTCCTGATTTGTTTTCTGGAGATAGAGCTAAATTTCTGAGTTTCAAAAATAATTGCAAACTGTTTCTGGCGTTGAAACCTCGTTCCTCTGGTGACCCAGTTCAACAAGTTAAGATCATTATTTCTTTATTACGTGGCGACCCTCAAGACTGGGCATTTTCCCTTGCGCCAGGAGATCCTGCATTATGTAATATTGATGCGTTTTTTCTGGCGCTCGGATTACTGTATGATGAACCTAATTCAGTGGATCAGGCAGAGAAAAATTTGCTGGCTCTGTGTCAGGGTCAGGATGAGATAGAGATTTATTGTCAGAAGTTTAGAAAGTGGTCCGTGTTCACTCAATGGAATGAATGTGCGCTGGCAGCTATTTTCAGAAACGGTCTCTCTGAAGTCCTCAAGGATGTCATGGTGGGATTTCCTATGCCTGCTGGTCTGAATGAGTCTATGTCTTTGGCCATTCAGATTGGTCGACGTTTGCGTGAGCGTAAATCTGTGCACCATTTGGCGGTATTATCTGAGCATAAACCTGAGCCTATGCAGTGCGATAGGACTTTGACCAGAGCTGAAAGGCAGGAACACAGACGTCAGAATGGGCTGTGTTTCTACTGTGGTGATTCCACTCATGCTATCTCCGATTGTCCTAAGCGCACTAAGCGGTTTGCTAAGTCTGCCACCATTGGTACGGTACAGTCGAAATTTCTTTTGTCCGTTACTTTGATCTGCTCTTTGTCTTCCTATTCTGTCATGGCATTTGTGGATTCAGGCGCTGCCCTGAATTTGATGGACTTGGAGTTTGCTAGGCGCTGTGGGTTTGTCTTGGAGCCCTTGCAGTGTCTAATTCCATTGAGAGGAATTGATGCTACGCCTTTGGCCAAGAATAAGTCTCAGTATTGGACCCAGCTGACCATGTGCATGGCTCCTGCGCACCAGGAGGTTATTCGCTTTCTGGTGTTGCATAATCTGCATGATGTGGTCGTGTTGGGGTTGCCATGGCTACAAGTCCATAACCCAGTATTAGATTGGAAATCAATGTCTGTGTCCAGCTGGGGTTGTCAGGGGGTACATGGTGATGTTCCATTTCTGTCTATCTCATCATCCACCCCTTCTGAGGTCCCAGAGTTCTTGTCTGATTACCGGGATGTATTCGATGAGCCCAAGTCCAATGCCCTACCTCCGCATAGGGATTGTGATTGTGCTATCGAGTTGATTCCTGGTAGTAAGTTTCCTAAGGGTCGACTGTTTAATTTATCTGTACCTGAGCACGCCGCTATGCGGAGTTACGTAAAAGAATCCTTGGAGAAGGGTCATATTCGCCCGTCGTCATCGCCATTGGGAGCAGGGTTCTTTTTTGTGGCCAAGAAGGATGGTTCGCTGAGACCTTGTATTGATTACCGCCTTCTAAATAAAATCACGGTCAAATTTCAGTACCTCTTGCCGCTGTTATCTGATTTGTTTGCTCGGATTAAGGGGGCTAGTTGGTTCACCAAGATAGATCTTCGTGGTGCATATAATCTTGTGCGTATTAAACGGGGCGATGAATGGAAAACTGCATTTAATACGCCCGAGGGCCATTTTGAGTACCTAGTTATGCCATTCGGACTTGCCAATGCTCCATCAGTATTTCAGTCCTTTATGCATGACATCTTCCGAGAGTACCTGGATAAATTCCTGATTGTATACTTGGATGATATTTTGGTCTTCTCGGATGATTGGGAGTCTCATGTGAAGCAGGTCAGAATGGTGTTCCAGGTCCTGCGTGCTAATTCTTTGTTTGTGAAGGGATCAAAGTGTCTCTTTGGTGTTCAGAAGGTTTCATTTTTGGGGTTCATTTTTTCCCCTTCTACTATCGAGATGGACCCTGCTAAGGTCCAGGCCATTTATGATTGGACTCAGCCGACATCTCTGAAGAGTCTGCAAAAGTTCCTTGGCTTTACTAATTTTTATCGTCGCTTCATCTGTAATTTCTCTAGTATTGCTAAACCATTGACCGATTTGACCAAGAAGGGTGCTGATATGGTCAATTGGTCTTCTGCTGCTGTGGAAGCTTTTCAGGAGTTGAAGCGTCGTTTTTCTTCTGCCCCTGTGTTGTGTCAACCAGATGTTTCGCTTCCGTTCCAGGTCGAGGTTGATGCTTCTGAAATTGGAGCGGGGGCTGTTTTGTCGCAAAGAGGTTCTGATTGCTCGGTGATGAAGCCATGCGCCTTCTTTTCCAGGAAGTTTTCGCCTGCTGAGCGAAATTATGATGTTGGCAATCGAGAGTTGCTGGCCATGAAGTGGGCATTCGAGGAGTGGCGTCATTGGCTTGAAGGAGCTAAGCATCGCGTGGTGGTCTTGACTGATCACAAGAACTTGACTTATCTCGAGTCTGCCAAACGGTTGAATCCTAGACAGGCTCGTTGGTCGCTGTTTTTCTCCCGTTTTGACTTTGTGGTTTCGTACCTTCCGGGCTCTAAAAATGTGAAGGCGGATGCCCTGTCTAGGAGTTTTGTGCCCGACTCTCCGGGTTTGCTTGAGCCGGCAGGTATTCTCAAAGGGGGAGTAATTGTGTCTGCCATCTCCCCTGATTTGCGGCGAGTGCTGCAAAAATTTCAGGCTAATAAACCTGATCGTTGCCCAGCGGAGAAACTGTTTGTCCCTGATAGGTGGACGAATAAAGTTATCTCTGAGGTTCATTGTTCGGTGTTGGCTGGTCATCCTGGAATCTTTGGTACCAGAGATTTGGTGGCTAGATCCTTTTGGTGGCCGTCTCTGTCGCGGGATGTGCGCTCTTTTGTGCAGTCCTGTGGGATTTGTGCTCGGGCTAAGCCCTGCTGTTCTCGTGCCAGTGGGTTGCTTTTACCCTTGCCGGTCCCGAAGAGGCCTTGGACACATATCTCTATGGATTTTATTTCGGATCTCCCCGTCTCTCAAAAAATGTCGGTCATTTGGGTAGTTTGTGATCGCTTCTCTAAGATGATCCATTTGGTACCCTTGTCTAAATTACCTTCATCCTCTGATTTGGTGCCATTGTTCTTCCAGCATGTGGTTCGTTTACATGGTATTCCAGAGAACATCGTTTCTGACAGAGGTTCCCAGTTTGTTTCGAGGTTTTGGCGAGCCTTCTGTGCTAGGATGGGCATTGATTTGTCTTTTTCCTCGGCTTTCCATCCTCAGACAAATGGCCAAACTGAACGAACCAATCAGACCTTGGAAACATATCTGAGATGTTTTGTTTCTGCTGATCAGGATGATTGGGTGTCCTTTTTGCCATTGGCTGAGTTCGCCCTTAATAATCGGGCCAGCTCGGCTACCTTGGTTTCACCGTTTTTCTGCAATTCTGGGTTCCATCCTCGTTTCTCTTCAGGGCAGGTTGAGTCTTCGGACTGTCCTGGTGTGGATACTGTGGTGGACAGGTTGCAGTGGATTTGGACTCATGTAGTGGACAATTTGACCTTGTCCCAGGAGAAGGCTCAACGTTTCGCTAACCGCAGGCGCTGTGTGGGTCCCCGACTTCGTGTTGGGGATTTGGTGTGGTTGTCATCTCGTTATATTCCTATGAAGGTTTCCTCTCCTAAGTTTAACCCTGCTGTTCTGTTGGTCAAAAATGACCGACTTTGAACTTCAATATTCTTTAAAATATTCAAGATGCGGCTCTGAAACCCGTGGCCGACCGACCCATCCTCATTTAAGTCAATCAACCACAAGTTTCAGAACCGCATCTTGAACACCCCAAAAAATACCAAAGTTCAAAATAGGTCTCCCCAGACCGAACAGAACAGCAGGGTTAAGCCTCATTTCATTGGTCCGTGTAGGATTTCTTAAGTTCTTAATCCTGTGTCTTTTCGTTTGACCCTTCCAGATTCTTTCTCCATCCATAACGTATTCCATAGGTCATTGTTGCAGAGATACGTGGCACCTATGGTTCCATCTGTTGATCCTCCTGCCCCGGTTTTGGTGGAGGGGGAGTTGGAGTATATAGTGGAGAAGATTTTGGATTCTCGTGTTTCGAGACGGAAACTCCAGTATCTGGTTAAGTGGAAGGGTTATGGTCAGGAAGATAATTCCTGGGTCTTTGCCTCTGATGTCCATGCTGCCGATCTTGTTCGTGCCTTTCATATGGCTCATGCTGGTCGGCCTGGGGGCTCTGGTGAGGGTTCGGTGACCCCTCCTCAACGGGGGGGTACTGTTGTGAATTCTGTGGTCGAGCTCCCTTCTGTGGTCACAAGTGGTACTGCGGCTTCTGAGTTTCCTTCCTCAGGTGATGAGGTTAAGTCGTTAGGTGCTGCTCTATTTAACTCCACCTAGTGCTTTGATCCTGGCCTCCAGTCAATGTTCTAGTATTGGTCTTGCTTCCTCCTGGATCGTTCCTGTGGCCTGTCTGCTCAGCATAAGCTAAGTTCTGCTTGTGTTACTTTTTGTTGCTATATTTTCTGTCCAGCTTGCTTAATTGGTTTTTCTTGCTTGCTGGAAGCTCTGAGACGCAGAGGGAGCACCTCCGTACCGTTAGTCGGTGCGGAGGGTCTTTTTGCCCCTCTGCGTGGTTGTTTGTAGGTTTTTGTGTTGACTGCAAAGCTATCTTTCCTATCCTCGGTCTATTCAGTAAATCGGGCCTCACTTTGCTAAATCTATTTCATCTCTGTGTTTGTGTTTTCATCTTACTCACAGTCATTATATGTGGGGGGCTGCCTTTTCCTTTGGGGAATTTCTCTGAGGCAAGGTAGGCTTATTTTTCTGTCTTCAGGCCTAGCTAGTTTCTCAGGCTGTGCCGAGTTGCATAGGGAGCGTTAGGCGCAATCCACGGCTACCTCTAGTGTGGTGTGATAGGATTAGGGATTGCGGTCAGCAGAGTTCCCACGTCTCAGAGCTCGTCCTATGTTTTTTGGTTATTGTCAGGTCACTTTGTGTGCTCTGAACTTCAAGGTCCATTGTGGTTCTGAATTACCTATTCATAACAGAGCACAAAGTCGATGACTCCATCACTTACCCCAGCAGGCCACAGGAATCATTAGAAATATTGGTCTTGCAGTAAATCTTGCTTTCTTCATATTAGTAATATATCCCATCTGGTGCTCGGGGGCGGGGACGGCATGGGCCTGTGTGATTTTAAATGCCAGGGCTGAATTTCAGTCCCAGTCCGTACCTGGATGGAGGAGAAACCTCGACTGTAGTATCAAAGGATCATCTTAAAGTGTGCCCTGACAAACTGAGAGACAAGGAAAAAGACCCAGGTACTTCTCAACCCCCAGAAGAAGAGGAAAAGAGAATCCATACCATCCTTGGAGCCTTTCCTCAGTCATGGACTCAGGTAAATCAAGCAATAGTGGTGCCTGTTTTGACCTTTCCCCAGTTTTAAATACCAGAAGATGTGACTCAAAACCATCCTGAAACAGTAGAGACTCTACACCAGTGGGCTCAAGCAGAAGATGTCACACTAGCAGTGGAGCAAGAGAATCCACCCCCTGCTATCGGTGAATCTGTCATGCCCACAGTGAGCAACAGTACTCTTAGGAGATCAGGTACACCTGTGGTACCTAGAATCTCCAGTAGCGTAGCCATGAGAGAGCGCATAACATCAGTGATAGCAAGCCTAGTGAATCTGGTCAAATCACCCTCAGTGCCTGTGCTGCGTAGATCAACCCGTATTACCCGAGGTCAGATCCCAGCCCATTACAGGGACTAAAAAATGTAAAATGTCAATAATTGGTGTTACCTGTTTAAAAATATTTGCTTATGCTTTTTGAAAAACTTTAGATGGACAATAGGGTAATGGACAGTGAATTGCCCAAAAACTTTGCTGTAAATAGTTGGACCCTTCAAGGAGCACCTTTGGTTCTACTGACATTATCAGCATTGGTAGGGCCTTGCTTGTTCCTAAGACAGAAGAAAAAACGTCTGTCGTGGCTGAAGACCAGGTCTGGATACTATGCCTTGTAGCCCGCTCAAGCCTACGCTCGGGGTTTTTGGCGGGTCCCCCGCATCGGTACTGTTGCTAATGAACAAGGCCACCCTGGTATAAGACCAGTTGTACTTATATAAAATCAGGAAGAAAAAGTTTATTCCTGCTTACCCTGTGTAAATGCCTTTTTCAAAATGTTTTGCACAATCTAACCTGTACTGTTTATGTTTTCTTTTCCCAGTCCAGGAGTACTGAATTTAATGGGGATGGGGGGCAATGTGGCACCCCAGGAGTTCAGGTACCACAGTGGCATTGCCTTCCTCTCGGGGAGGATGATGCCACGCCTGGAAACGAGGAGAATTCTTTTGGTAGGTAAGTTGTACATTCAACACATTCTGACTCCAGTCCTGAACCCTGTTTTCAGGGGAGCTTCCCTAGATAATATATATTCTGGTCTGGAGGATGAGTTAGTTAGTCTGGTGCAGACAAGGAAAAGAGAAGGAGCACAGGACAAGTCTGGAGCTAGAGGAGAGCTGCTAGTGGGCTCCCTCTAAGCTAGAGCACAGAAACCGGGCACTGGCAGACCAAGGCTGGGAGGAACTACAAGTCCCACTGCAGAACCGGAGGGCAGGAAAGTAAATGTAACTTGTCCACATTACACCTGAGGTACAGCAACAACCAGAGCCCAGAGTCACTGTGAATAGAGACCCCAAGTATACGGCTCGAGTTGCCTACCGTGCTGGTACTGTCCCAGGACAGGAGAGAAAGAGTACCTTGCCAGAAAGCCACCGGCAGCAAGGGACTAATATTCAGTGCATAGTGGAAGGCTCCCAATCTGACCTGAGCAAGGGTGTTCAATCCGTTTCCAGGCTGCCTGGACTCCAATGCCACCTGTTGCTGGTACCCTGGACTGAAACTGACTGCCAACAGTAAACCAGTTAAATACATTTCAACCCCATGTCCTTCATTTATTCTGACAGCACACCACTCTGGCCAAACACACCGGGAGCCCTGGGGACCCTGCTTCACCTGTGGGAAGCAACACCATCTTTGCTGCAGCACGATCACCCCCAGAGGACCACTTTAAGCAGCTCTGACCGAAAACCATAGGTGGTGTCACAAACTTTTATTATTTTCACTTCCCCTTTAAAGACTGTTCCCCTTTTACTTGGGTGCCCAGGGCCATGGACTAGGTCGTTGCCACTGTGACCTCCCCTTTAACAATGCCCGGACCCAGTACCGAGTACCCCTAGGCCCTGGCGGGTGACTCACCTGCATGGCAGAGTTCCAAGATGAAAACCACAGCTGAGCAATAAGAACATAAAGGCTTGTCTCAGTTTTGCCAGGAAACATCTTGATGATCCCCAAGACTTTTGGGAGAACACTCTGTGGATTGACGAGACAAAATTTGAACTTTTTGTAAGGTGTATTTCTTATTACATCTGGCATAGAAATAAAACAGCAGTTCAGAAAAGGAACATCATTCCAACAGTAAAACATGGTGGTGGCAGTCTGATGGTCCAGGGCTGTTTTGTTCCTTCACAACCTGGAAGAATTGCTGTGGTAAATGGAACCTTGAATTCAGCTGTCAGCCAAAAAATCGTGAACATCTGGAATCATAACATCAACTGAAGCGCGCTTGGGTTATGTAGCAGGACAATGATCCAAAATACACCAGCAAGTCCACCTCAGAATGTATTAAGAGAAACAAAATTAAGACTTTGAAGTGGCCTAGTCAAAGTCCTGACTTAAACCCAATTGAGATGCTGTGGCATAACCTTGAAAACACAGTTCGTGCTCGGAAACCCTCCATTGTGGCTGAATTACAACAAATCTGCAAAGATGAGCAGTCGTTGCTGCTAAGGATAGCCCAGCCAGTTAGTAGGTTTAGAGGGCAGTCACTTTCGACCAGGGCCCTGTAGGATTTCTCATAGTCAATCAGAGCGACCTCACAAGTCCTGCCCCATCGACCGTGCAGAGCAGAAAAGAAGCCTTCACTCTGTAGAGGTAGTGTCAGCGGAAGCTTATATATCCCCGGCAGGAGCAGTCTGGCTCCGTTAAGTTTCAATTACCTGCCTGTTAGTGCTTAGGTACAGTGGGTACAGAAATTAATCAGACCCCTTTACATTTTTCACTCTTTGTTTCATTGCAGCCATTTGTTAAATTCAAAAAAGTTCATTTTTTTCACATTAATATACACTTTGCACCCCATCTTGACTGAAAAAAACTGAAATGTAGAAATTTTTGCAAATTTAATAAAAAAGAAAAGCTGAAATATCACATGGTCATAAGTATTCAGGTCACAATATAGACAGGTGTGTGCCTTTCCAAATCAAGTCCTACCAGTTTAATTAAATACAGCTGGACTCCAATGAAGGAGCAGAACCATCTCAAGGAGGATCACAAGGAAATGGACAGCATGTGACTTAAATATGAGTGTCTGAGCAAAGGGTCTGAATACTTATGGCCATGTGATATTTCAGTGTGTTTTTATAATTAAATTTGCAATATTTTCTAAATTTCTGTTTTTTTCAGTCAAGATGGGGTGCAGAGTGTACAATAATGAGAAAAAAATGAACTTTTTTTAATTTTCCAAATGGCTGCAATGAAACAAAGGTGACAAATTTAAAGGGGTCTGAATACTTTCCATACCCACTGTACATTTTTTGTTTTTTTTTAAAGTCACGGATATACCATTTAACAAAAGTATGATACTGGGGAATTGACTGACATATGAATGTGTTAATGTATGGACAAGTTATACATGATATTAATATTAGAATTATGTATTAGCTATTTCTGATTTTCATGTAGCATTCATATTGTCTACTGTTATTTCCAAAGATCTCAAATTCTGATTTATCAGTTTATTAAACCTCACTCCAAGTCTGAGATAAATGCTTATTTTTCTCCTATTTGTATTATTAAAAAGCAGCAAAGGTGTGTTTTGATATTTGAATGAACATTAGAATCTCTTGAAAGTAATATATTAACAATGAAACCAGTGGGACCACCATTTGTGCTCATAGAAGGGTACGCAAATGAGTGCATAGATGAAATACTCATTGATCTGATATTTAAAATATTATTAGGTTTTTCAGTCTAATTTGCTAATAAATACATGATTTTTTTTTATTTGACACCAACATTTTTTACCTATTACGTAAAAGCCAGGTTAACTAGTAAATTGAAATGGAATTTGTTT
This sequence comes from Ranitomeya imitator, assembly GCF_032444005.1. Classification (NCBI taxonomy): domain Eukaryota; kingdom Metazoa; phylum Chordata; class Amphibia; order Anura; family Dendrobatidae; genus Ranitomeya; species Ranitomeya imitator. Next base: position 402,887,404 of record NC_091284.1, read on the forward strand.
TTGTAAGTGTGTGCAGCAATCTGTTGCATCAGACTGTGGCATAACATGAATTCTAGGCGGCTCCATGTTGCCAGAACATGTGATTTGGGCAGAAAAGCTTGGAGGTGTCCAGACTCGCCTAAAAACAGGTGTTGAGGAAGCAGATCAGACACGCTGAATTTCAACATGCACAATCCTTTTCTTCTCACCAAGGATAAGCCACTTATTCCACTTACTGAGCTGAACATGTATGTATATGAGTGTTTGGGGCAGGAAGGATAGATGTTGGTCAGACATATATATAAATGGGCGCCTAATCTATTGATGGAGGGATCTTGGTAATAATATGAGGATATTTTTATTGGTTAGACATATATATAAAGTATATGGCCAAGTTCATAACTGTCTATCACATAGAGCAGCATAGCCTACATTGATCCACATAATAGTTTTTCAAATTTCAGCAAATTTTAAAATCTTCACATAGTTAAGAAAATCCTAATTTAAGAGATTCGTATTACCATATAATTGCAAGGTTGAGATAAAATGCACAAGTGAGAATATTTGAGAAATGTATTGCAATTAGATCATGATGTGCTAGACGTGCTAGAAAACTGCTTCTAGAGGACATACTAAATCCAAAGATGTTATAGAAAAAGTGTGCTCTCCTCATAGTAAACGTTAATTTTTATTGCCTATTGGACTATAGTTTAGGACGCAAATAAATATTGCTGTTTTCGTACAAAATTGCTCAATTATGAAATTATGTATTTTTTACTCTACTTTTTGTTGTGAACACATTTATTATCTGTCAATAATCCCATATAGGGTCTATATCAGAAAGGTCATACAATACCCTTTTAATAAAAGTGGCATATTGACCAAATAACTAGTGCAGAATTAAACAGTACATTAATCTGTTAAATTATGCATTCAAAATATTGACATACTGTACGTACAGTGGGGAAAATAAGTATTTAATACACTGCCGATTTTGAAAGTTTTCCCACCTACAAAGAATGGAGAGGTCTGTAATTTTTATCATAGGTACAGTTCAACTGTGAAAAAAATAAGAAAATCACAGTGTATGGTTTGCACATAAGTAATTTGCATTTTATTGCATGAAATGATACAATAGAAAAACAGAAGATAATATTTGGTGCAGAAACCTTTGTTTGCAACTGCCGATTCCTGAAGTTCTCGACCAAGTTTGCACACACTGCAGGAAAAATTTTGGCCCACTCCTCCATACAGATCTTCTCCAGATCTTTCAGGCTTCGGGGCTGTCGCTGGGCAACATTGAGTGTCAACTCCCTCCAAAGATTTTCTATTGGGTTCAGGTCTGGAGACTGGGTAGGACGCTCCAGGAACTTGAAATGCTTCTTATGGAGCCACTCCTTAGTTGCCCTGGCTGTGTGTTTTGGGTCATTGTCATGCTGGAAGACATAGCCACGACCCATCTTCAATGATCTTACTGAGGGAAGAAGGTTGCTGCCCAAAATCTCTCGATACATGACCCCATCCAGAGCAGTCGTAATGTTTGAGACTGTGGTCCCAGCTTTATAGTACAGCTTCCACTTAAACAAAATGCACAGTATCTAGATTTTTAGTGTCATATATAAACTCGAATAATTGGTATATTTAGATCAGGATTAGGAGTACCATGGAGAGACATATATATACTGTAGGTTAAGGGTACCATGACCCCAAAGCTGTTCAAAAAGTGTAAGCCATGTAATGGGCATGATTAAATCATGTGAAAAACAGACAGATATTGAGGTGTGCATCTGGAAGAAATTGATAGAGTGGGGAAAAAGTGGTGCACAAAACATTCCATACAGAATCTTTTACCACATGCATTGCTAAACGTACAGCATTTGGATGGTGCTGTATATAAAAAAGAAGAATGCTGTGTGTAATACAGGATGGTGCTATATATAATAAGGGAGGATACTATGTATTAAGAGATGGTGCTTGGCCTAATAGTGGAGGATACTAAGTAATAATGGACTACACTAAATATAATAGGAAAGGGAATATAATAACTGACGGCACTATACATAATAAGGGAGGTCACTTTGTAATAAGTGATGGTAGTATACATAATGGAGGAAACTACACAGGCAGATTCCCAGTGGTGTGTAGTATGTGTCCATTTCGTTACCAAGATTATAAATAAACGGGAACATAATATTATATGGGTAAGCACTTGTCACTTTACTTATTATTGGCTTTATTGATTGTTCTACTCTTTACCAATGGATTTGGCGGTGTACTAATTGTTGTGAGCTCTATGCCATATGGTGTTTGCAATTTAGTGGTTACACCATAAAAAATACATCTACCTCTTTATCATAAAATGCTCAGGTGCTCATTGCTCAGGTCTAGCAAATTGGAATGCTTGGGTGCTATGGGATTTTTCCGGCACCCGCCGCCGGTCTGCAGACGGACTAAAAATTGCAGAAATCGATGAGAACAGTGCTCAAATGACATGGAACAGCATGGGGAAGACCCCTGGAAGAATTTCTGACTCCCAGATCACTGCTGTGAACAATGCTGTCAGAGTCTTACGCCACTTTTACAGACTCACAATGAAACATACAAAAACAAAGCCAAAATGGATTTTCCTAGGAAATATGTTAAGTGACATCCATTCCAGGGTAATGACTTGTATATAAGGCAAAATAAATAACCAAAAACAAAAATGCTCCTCGACACCGTGGGCTATGGTCACATGTAGTGTTTTTGATGCATTTTTGAACTCTAGCATTGCTTTCAACCAAGACAAATGCATTCACTGGGAAATACATAGTGGATGCTTTCCTGAAACGGAAAGTACTTGCAAGCAGCATAATACAAAGAATAGCAGGTTTACCCAGAATCCTTTGCAGTAGGCGGAGCTATGCAAATCATCTCTTTCCACCCCTGTCTAATCCACAGCGCTTGGAACCGCCAAGCGTGCAATGCTGCGGATTAGTTTCTAAATTTACACAGCCAACCAATTCCTACCTGTGGACACGTGTTTCGGGCTGTCATTTTAATATTTTACAACTTTATCTAGCCATGTGGTGTGTGACACATCATCAGACACATCCTGTTTCATTTATGAAGGAGGGACTCTGAAAGTCGCAAAGCCTATTTTTATAGGTCCATCAGACGGTCTTTACTATTTCTAAAGGGCCAGCAGTCGGCCCTCACTATTCTTAGAGAGCCATCAGCTGGCTATGCTTTGTTGTTCCCATTATTAAACAGTGGGTCTCCTATCCTGTTATTGCGTATGCAGTGAGTGTCAGGGCTGCCCAAAATTTGGACGCACCCCAATACCCCTTTGAAGAGACGTACAATAGAGCCTCCTGAAAATAATCTTCCCATAATTAGGAAGTGGGTCTCCCGTACTGTTTGCCTATGCAGTGAATGCAAGAGCTGACAAAAATTTGGAGGCACTCTAATGCTCCTTTAAAGAGACGTAGAGGAGGGCCTCATGAAAAAATGTTCCCATTATTAGGTAGTGGGTCTCCCACAGTGTTTTCCTATGCAGTGAATGCAAGGGCTGCCGAAAATTTGGAGGCCCTACAATGCATCTTGGAAGAGACGTGGAGGAGAGCCTCATAAAAAAAATGTTCCCATTAGAAAGGAGCGAGTCTCCTATACTTGTAAAGCCCTTGCACTAAGTGTATGGGCTGATAAACATTTACCCCTGGGGGAATACATGAACATACTGTAAAACACATTTTTTTTACTGGTATCATAAACACCCTTTAAAAAATTATGTGGGTGTTTCATCACTGACCATGGTCACCCTCGTGATATGGTGGTGGAGGATGAAGATGAGGAGGAGGAGTACAAAAGCAAATAGCCAAAATCAGGAAGCATATACCCATGTGTGGGTGTGAAGAGGTGCATGGGAATAGACCTCCCAAAAAAAGACACTGGATTTGAGTTTATGTTACGCTGCTATCATTCAGAAGTCTGGCCCAATCCAGCACTTGCTCATTTTTATAAGAGTCAGCCTGTCCGCATTTTCAGTTGACAGGTGGATGTGCTTATCAGTTATAATTCCACCAGCGGCACTAAAAACTCGCTCTGACAAAACGCTAGTGGCAGGGAAAGCCAGGGCCTCCAAGGCGTTGAGAGCCAGTTCATGCCACGTGTCCAGCTTGGATACCTAATAATTATAAGGCACAGAGGAATCACGGAGGACACTCGTATGGTCAGCAAGTTACTCCATCAGCATCTGGAGGGTCTGAGAAAACTCTCCCAGAACTTTGACATTGTTCCCATGCCTCTGCTGGATTGGAGTTGTGTCTCTCTCGCCTGTACTCCATAGTTGTCCAACGAACTGTGACCTCTGCTGCCTGTGTTTCAGATGGGAATTTTTTTTAATAATTCCACAACTAGGGCCTTCTGGTACTGCCCCATTTTAGTAGCCCTGTCCGCCTTGGGAATAAGAGATAGAAAGTTCTCCTTGTAGCGTGGGTTTAGAAGTGTCACCAACCAGTAATGAATGTTACCCAAAATTTGGAGAACACGATGTAGCTGACTTTCTAAAATGGGAACACATGCGGCATACTTTGACAAGCAGATCCGGCAGCTTCGGGTATGTTTTGAGAAACTGCTGAACCATGAGGTTAAGCACATAGGCCAGGCATGGTACATGTGTGAGCTTGTCTCGCCTCAGAGCAGCCACCAGGCCATTGTCACACACGACCACGACTGGCTGTAGGTTCAGTGGTGTCAGCCACAGATCTGCCTGCTCTTTCAGAGCTGTCCATGATTCTTCAGCATTGTGCAGTTTGTCACCTAAGCATATTAGCTTCAGCACAGCCTGTTGTAGCTTGTGTAACGGGGTCTACTGTGCTGTAGTACCTCTTTCAGCACCCCCCGTGTTTCAGGAGGTCCACTCTGCTTTTGCTGGATTCTGAATGAAGGACGCTGGCTGGAATTCCTTGGTAACATGAGAGCATATTAAAGCTGACTGCTACCCCACGTATTTCCAGTCTAAAAGAACACACTTTATTTACAACACACAGAATATATAACACAGATACACAGGGCAGGCCAATAGAAAAAACAGGCCAGACATACATTACAATAGCCGCAGGGGGCCGGAGCCTGCTGGTATTTACTGTGGGAATTACAAAGGTGGGGGGAGGTCAGAAGGAGAATATCTTGTCCCCTCTGCCCAGGGGCGCAGCCTGTGGACTGATGCATTTCAGATGGAACCTATCATACATAATATATATATAGCATAACATATTCTTGGTGCTGGGGGTTCTGTAACACGGCTCCCCTTTTCAGCGACGCGATCGGCATACACAGTCTGATCCTTAACGGATCGGTGTGGGGATGACCGAAGTTTATGAGTTGGTACGAGTTCCGTTTGTCGACTTAGTCCATCGGTATTACTGTTTTGTTTGCCGGGTCTGTAGTGGATGGTGAAGTCCAGAGGTTGTAGGGCTAAACACCGCAGTAATCTGGCGTTGTCTCCGGAGACCTGATTAAGCCAGACTAGGGGATTATGGTCCGTTAGGAGGGAAAACTGTCGTCCATACAAATATGGTTGTATTTTTTTGAGTGCCCATACTATTGCCAGGCACTCCTTCTCGATGGCCGCATAGCTCACTTCACGGGGCAGTAGTTTCCGACTCAGGTAAGCTACCGGGTGTTCTTGGCCGTCCGGCCCGAATTGGCTTAGTACTGCCCCCAATCCAAACATAGAAGCGTCTGTGTGAACAAGGAAACGTTTAGTTGGATCGGGTGCGGCCAATACAGGGGTATTGGTGAGGGCGTCCTTTAGCTGGCGGAAGGCTTCCTCACACTCTGGGGTCCAGGTTACCTGGCGGGGTTGGTTCTTACGGGTCAGATGAGTGAGGGGCTTGGCCACGCTGCTGTAATTGGGAACAAATTTCCTATAATACCCCGCTGTCCCTAGAAACGCCATGACCTGGGTTTTAGTGCGTGGGGTGGGCCATTTGGCTATGGCCTCAATCTTGGCTGGTTCTGGTCTCTGTTTCCCACTTCCCACCCAATGCCCTAAATACTGAACCTCTGCTTTGCCCACGTGACACTTGTTTGGGTTCAGGGTGATTCCGGCCTTGTGGATCCTGTCTAATACTGTCTCTAGGTGATTTAGATGCTCTTCCCATGTCACGCTGTAGATGGCGATGTCATCCAGGTAGGCACATGCATAGTCCTGGAGACCATCCAGAAGCCGTTCAGCCAGCCTCTGGAAAGGTCGCCGGGGCAGTCTTCATCCCGAATGGCATAAATCGAAACTGGAATAAAACAAACGGGGTGACAAATGCCGACTTGGGAATAGCATCAGGACTAAGGGGAATCTGCCAGTAGCCTTTGCATATATCGATGATGGTCAAATACTTTGCCCCTGCCAGCGGGTCTAACAAGTCATCCACACGCGGCATGGGATACGCATCCATCACTGTTTTCTCATTGAGCTTACGATAGTCTACACAAAACCGGGTAGTCCCATCCTTCTTGGGCAATAACACTACAGGGGATGCCCAGGGACTATCTGACTCTTCAATGACCCCTAAACGCAACATCTCTTGTATCTCTTGTTGCATCCCTTCTAATACAGACTCAGGGACGCGGAAGGGGGATTGTCGCAGGGGGGTCTGATCCTGGGTCTCAACCTTGTGTTGTGCCAGGTGAGTGTACCCGGGTTTCACCGAAAACATCCTCTGTCGCTGCCTCAACAACTCCTCCGCCTGCTGTCTCTCCCGGGGACCTAAGTCTTCACCCCAGTGTACCTAGTCCCATGTTTTAGACTGAGTCCTCTCCCCTAAGACATCAGGCAAGGGAAGTCTGGCTAAATCCTCTGCTTTAGATGCACAGATGCCACTACCTCTTCAGGGCGCTTGTAGTCCATACAGTCCTCATCAGGTACCGTGCGATAGGCGTCCGCTGCCCTGCCTGTCAGCTTGCTGGCCAGAATTTGAACCCGTTCCTCTGGCTTCACTTGATGAAGGGCACACTGCCGCTCAAAGTCCTGCAGAAAGCCATCAATGCCTTCCTCTGCCTCCCCCAACTGTCGGAAGGCATTATACTGGATCTTTTTGTGGCTTACTGTTGAAGGTACCTGGGTGGAGGCCAGAGCTCCCCTTGCTCGCTGACTCTCCTCTCTCCGCTCTGCCATCTCCATCTTGGCCAGCTCCACTTTGGTCCGCTCCGCCATCTCCATCTTGGTTAGCTCTATCCTGGTCCTTTCGGCCATCTCTTCCTTCAGATCAGTACGCACATCAGCCATCACCTCTCGTATGATCTCTACTGCAGGGTTTGGGCCATAGAACGCCAGTCTGTTCTTTACCTCCCTCTGGAATTCAGTCTCCTTCCACCAGATCTTTTAGTGTAGTCCTCTTTAACTTCTGGTAGTTGTCTTCCATTCATTCCTTTCCTCCTGTAGAAGGGGTATCACATCCCGCTGTCTGCCACCAGTGTAATGGGGTCTACTGTGCTGTAGTACCTCTTTCAGCACCCCCCGTGTTTCAGGAGGTCCACTCTGCTTTTGCTGGATTCTGAATGAAGGACGCTGGCTGGAATTGCTTGGTTACGTGAGAGCATATAAAAGCTGACTGCTACCCCACGTATTTCCAGTCTAAAAGAACACGCTTTATTTACAACACACAGAATATATAACACAGATACACAGGGCAGGCCAATAGAAAAAACAGGCCAGGCATACATTACAATAGCCGCAGGGGGCCGGAGCCTGCTGGTATTTACTGTGGGAATTACAAAGGTGGGGGGAGGTCAGAAGGAGAATATCTTGTCCCCTCTGCCCAGGGATTCAGCCTGTGGACTGATGCATTTCACATGGAACCTATTATACATAATATATATGTAGCATAACATATTCTTGGTGCTGGGGGTTCTGTAACAGCTTGGCTGAGGCAGTGTTGCAGTGCTTCCAGCTTGTGACTGATGTGGTCATTTTGGAGATGGAGGCTGAAGAGGAGGAGGAGGATGAGGTGCAGGAGCTGTAGACTGTGGGGGCAACCCTGATTGACATAGTGCCCACAATCCTTGGTGTCGGCAGGACGTGTTCCATCCCAATGTCTGACTGCGTCCCGGCTTCAACCATGTTAGCCCAGTGTGCTGTCAGCGAGATCTACCGTCCCTGCCCACAAGCACTTGTCCACGTGCCCTTTTGTTGTGAATTCTGTGGCTGAATTCACTCCTGTGGTCACAAGTGGTACTGCAGCTTCTGAGCTTCCTCCCTCAGGTGTTCTGGTGAGCTCGTTAACTGCTTCATTACTTAACTCCGCCTGATGCTGCTATCCTTGCTCCTTGTCAATGTTTCAGTGTTGGATCTGAGCTTCTCCTGGTTGTTCCTGTGACCTGCTGCTCTGTATAGCTAAGTGCTTTTTGCTTTTTTGTTGCTTTTTTTTTCTGTCCAGCTTGTCTTTTGTTTTGCTGGAAGCTCTGAGACGCAAAGGGTGTACCGCCGTGCCGTTAGTTCGGCACGGTGGTTTTTTTTTGCCCCCTTTGCGTGGTTTTGCTTTAGGGTTTTTTGTAGACTGCAAAGTTCGCTTTACTGTCCTCGCTCTGTCCTAGAATATCGGGCCCCACTTTGCTGAATCTATTTCATCCCTACGTTTTGTCTTTTCATCTTACTCACAGTCATTATATGTGGGGGGCTGCCTTTTCCTTTGGGGAATTTCTCTGGGGCAAGTCAGGCCTATTTTTCTATCTTCAGGCTAGCTAGTTTCTTAGGCTGTGCCGAGTTGCCTAGGTAGTTGTTAGGCGCAATCCACAGCCGCTTTTAGTTGTGTTTAGGATAGGATCAGGTGTGCAGTCTACAGAGTTTCCACGTCTCAGAGCTCGTTCTTGTATTTTTAGGTATTTGTCAGATCACTGTGTGCGCTCTGATCGCTACGCACACTGTGTTTCTGGATTGCCTTCATAACACCTGTCATTAGCAAACATAACAGTACAAGGAGCCTAACTAATGATTCTCAATAGAGGGAAAGAAAAAGTTCTGACATCATTTTTTTTTTTTTTCTGCTCTGTGTTCACTTTTTTTTTTTTCCCCTAGACATTTGGGTGATTCTGGACACAGGTGTGGACATGGATATTCAGGGTCTGTGCTCTTCAATGGATAATCTCGTTATAAATGTACAAAAAATTCAAGATACTATTGATCAGAAATCTATGTTAGAACCAAGAATTCCTATTCCTGATTTGTTTTTTGGAGATAGAACTAAGTTTCTAAGTTTCAAAAATAATTGTAAGCTATTTCTGGCCTTGAAACCTCATTCTTCTGGTAATCCTATTCAACAGGTTTTGATTATTATTTCTTTTTTGCGCGGCGACCCTCAAGACTGGGCATTTTCTCTTGCGCCAGGAGACCCTGCATTGAGTAGTGTCGATGCGTTTTTCCTGGCGCTCGGATTGCTGTACGATGAGCCTAATTCAGTGGATCAGGCTGAGAAAAATTTGCTGGCTTTGTGCCAGGGTCAGGATGATATAGAAGTATATTGTCAGAAATTTAGGAAATGGTCAGTACTCACTCAGTGGAATGAATCTGCGCTGGCAGCTTTGTTCAGAAAGGGTCTCTCTGAGGCTCTTAAGGATGTCATGGTGGGATTTCCTATGCCTGCTGGTTTGAATGAGTCTTTGTCTTTGGCCATTCAGATCGGTCGACGCTTGCGCGAGCGTAAATCTGTGCACCATTTGGCGGTACTGCCTGAGGTTAAACCTGAGCCTATGCAGTGCGATAGGACTATGACTAGAGTTGAACGGCAGGAATACAGACGTCTGAATGGTCTGTGTTTCTACTGTGGTGATTCCACTCATGCTATTTCTGATTGTCCTAAGCGCACTAAGCGGTCCGCTAGGTCTGCCGTCATTGGTACTGTACAGTCCAAATTCCTTCTGTCCATTACCTTGATATGCTCTTTGTCGTCGTTTTCTGTCATGGCGTTTGTGGATTCGTGCGCTGCCCTGAATCTGATGGATTTGGATTATGCTAAACGTTGTGGGTTTTTCTTGGAGCCTTTGCGGTGTCCTATTCCATTGAGAGGAATTGATGCTACACCTTTGGCCAAGAATAAACCTCAATACTGGGCCCAGCTGACCATGTGCATGGCTCCTGCACATCAGGAAGTTATTCGCTTTCTGGTGTTGCATAATCTGCATGATGTGGTCGTGTTGGGGTTGCCATGGCTACAAACCCATAATCCAGTATTGGATTGGAATTCCATGTCGGTATCCAGCTGGGGTTGTCAGGGGGTACATGGTGATGTTCCATTTTTGTCGATTTCGTCATCCACCCCTTCTGAGGTCCCAGAGTTCTTGTCTGATTATCAGGATGTATTTGAAGAGCCCAAGTCCGATGCTCTACCTCCGCATAGGGATTGTGATTGTGCTATCAATTTGATTCCTGGTAGTAAATTCCCTAAAGGTCGATTATTTAATTTATCCGTGCCCGAACACGCCGCTATGCGCAGTTATGTGAAGGAATCCCTGGAGAAGGGACATATTCGCCCATCGTCATCACCACTGGGAGCAGGGTTCTTCTTTGTAGCCAAGAAGGATGGTTCGCTGAGACCGTGTATTGATTACCGCCTTCTTAATAAGATCACTGTTAAATTTCAGTATCCCTTGCCATTGTTATCTGACTTGTTTGCTCGGATTAAGGGGGCTAGTTGGTTCACTAAGATAGATCTTCGTGGTGCGTATAATCTGGTGAGAATCAGGCAAGGAGATGAATGGAAAACTGCATTCAATACGCCCGAGGGTCATTTTGAGTATCTAGTGATGCCGTTCGGACTTGCCAATGCTCCATCTGTGTTTCAGTCTTTTATGCATGACATCTTCCGTGAGTATCTGGATAAATTCCTGATTGTTTACTTGGATGACATTTTGATCTTCTCAGATGATTGGGAGTCTCATGTGAAGCAGGTCAGAATGGTTTTTCAGGTCCTGCGTGCTAACTCTTTGTTTGTGAAGGGATCAAAGTGTCTCTTCGGTGTGCAGAAAGTTTCATTTTTGGGGTTCATCTTTACCCCTTCTACTATCGAGATGGATCCAGTTAAGGTCCAAGCCATCCAGGATTGGATTCAGCCGACATCTCTGAAAAGTCTGCAAAAGTTCCTGGGCTTTGCTAATTTTTATCGTCGCTTCATCTGTAATTTTTCTAGCATTGCCAAACCATTGACCGATTTGACCAAGAAGGGTGCTGATTTGGTTAATTGGTCTTCTGCTGCTGTGGAAGCTTTTCTGGAGTTGAAGCGTCGTTTTTGTTCTGCCCCTTTGTTGTGTCAGCCAGATGTTTCTCTTCCGTTCCAGGTCGAGGTTGATGCTTCTGAGATTGGAGCAGGGGCGGTTTTGTCACAGAGAGGTTCTGATTGCTCAGTGATGAAACCATGTGCTTTCTTTTCCAGGAAGTTTTCGCCCGCTGAGCGTAATTATGATGTGGGCAATCGAGAGTTGCTGGCCATGAAGTGGGCATTCGAGGAGTGGCGTCATTGGCTTGAAGGAGCTAAGCATCGCGTGGTGGTATTGACTGATCATAAGAACTTGACTTATCTCGAGTCTGCCAAGCGCTTGAATCCTAGACAGGCCCGTTGGTCGTTATTTTTTGCCCGCTTCGACTTTGTGATTTCGTACTTTCCGGGCTCTAAAAATGTGAAGGCGGATGCTCTGTCTAGGAGTTTTGTGCCCGACTCTCCGGGTTTATTTGAGCCAGCGGGTATCCTCAAGGAAGGAGTCATTGTGTCTGCCATCTCCCCTGATTTGCGGCGGGTGCTGCAAAAATTTCAGGCGAATAAACCTGATCGTTGTCCAGCAGAGAAACTGTTCGTCCCTGATAGGTGGACTAATAAACTTATCTCTGAACTTCATTGTTCGGTGTTGGCTGGTCATCCTGGAATCTTTGGTACCAGAGAGTTAGTGGCTAGATCCTTCTGGTGGCCATCTCTGTCACGGGATGTACGTACTTTTGTGCAGTCCTGTGGGATTTGTGCTAGGGCTAAGCCCTGCTGTTCTCGTGCCAGTGGGTTGCTTTTGCCCTTGCCGGTCCCAAAGAGGCCTTGGACACATATTTCGATGGATTTCATTTCTGACCTTCCCGTTTCTCAAAAGATGTCAGTCATTTGGGTGGTCTGTGATCGCTTTTCTAAAATGGTCCATCTGGTGCCCTTGGCTAAATTGCCTTCCTCCTCTGATTTGGTACCTTTGTTCTTTCAGCATGTGGTTCGGTTGCATGGCATTCCTGAGAATATTGTTTCTGACAGAGGTTCCCAGTTTGTTTCAAGGTTTTGGCGAGCCTTTTGTGGTAGGATGGGCATTGACCTATCCTTTTCCTCGGCTTTCCATCCTCAGACTAATGGCCAGACCGAACGAACCAATCAGACCTTGGAAACATATCTGAGATGTTTTGTTTCTGCAGACCAGGATGATTGGGTGTCCTTTTTGCCGTTGGCTGAGTTCGCCCTTAATAATCGGGCCAGCTCGGCTACCTTGGTTTCTCCATTTTTTTGCAATTCTGGGTTCCATCCTCGTTTCTCTTCAGGACAGGTTGAGTCTTCGGACTGTCCTGGTGTGGATTCTGTGGTGGATAGGTTGCAGCAGATCTGGACTCAGGTAGTGGACAATTTGATCTTGTCCCAGGAGAAAGCTCAACTTTTCGCTAATCGCAGACGCCGTGTGGGTCCCCGACTTCGTGTTGGGGATCTGGTTTGGTTATCTTCTCGTCATATTCCTATGAAGGTTTCCTCTCCTAAATTTAAACCTCGTTGTATTGGTCCGTATAGGATTTCTGAGGTTCTCAATCCTGTGTCTTTTTGTTTGACCCTCCCAGACTCCTTTTCCATACATAATGTATTCCATAGGTCGTTGTTGCGGAGATACGTGGCACCTATGGTTCCATCTGTTGAGCCTCCTGCCCCGGTTTTGGTGGAGGGGAATTGGAGTATATTGTGGAGAAGATTTTGGATTCTCGTGTTTCTAGACGGAAACTCCAGTATCTGGTTAAATGGAAGGGTTATGCTCAGGAAGATAATTCCTGGGTTTTTGCCTCTGATGTTCATGCTTCCGATCTTGTTCGTGCCTTTCATGCGGCTCATCCTGGTCGGCCTGGGGGCTCTGGTGAGGGTTCGGTGACCCCTCCTCAAGGGGGGGGTACTGTTGTGAATTCTGTGGCTGAATTCACTCCTGTGGTCACAAGTGGTACTGCAGCTTCTGAGCTTCCTCCCTCAGGTGTTCTGGTGAGGTCGTTAACTGCTTCATTACTTAACTCCGCCTGATGCTGCTATCCTTGCTCCTTGTCAATGTTTCAGTGTTGGATCTGAGCTTCTCCTGATTGTTCCTGTGACCTGCTGCTCTGTATAGCTAAGTGCTTTTTGCTTTTTTGTTGCTTTTTTTTTCTGTCCAGCTTGTCTTTTGTTTTGCTGGAAGCTCTGAGACGCAAAGGGTGTACCGCCGTGCCGTTAGTTCGGCACGGTGGGTTTTTTTTGCCCCCTTTGCGTGGTTTTGCTTTAGGGTTTTTTGTAGACTGCAAAGTTCGCTTTACTGTCCTCGCTCTGTCCTAGAATATCGGGCCCCACTTTGCTGAATCTATTTCATCCCTACGTTTTGTCTTTTCATCTTACTCACAGTCATTATATGTGGGGGGCTGCCTTTTCCTTTGGGGAATTTCTCTGGGGCAAGTCAGGCCTATTTTTCTATCTTCAGGCTAGCTAGTTTCTTAGGCTGTGCCGAGTTGCCTAGGTAGTTGTTAGGCGCAATCCACAGCCGCTTTTAGTTGTGTTTAGGATAGGATCAGGTGTGCAGTCTACAGAGTTTCCACGTCTCAGAGCTCGTTCTTGTATTTTTAGGTATTTGTCAGATCACTGTGTGCGCTCTGATCGCTAAGCACACTGTGTTTCTGGATTGCCTTCATAACACCTGTCATTAGCAAACATAACACCCTTTGTTAGATGGACTTTCCCATTAACTGCATTGCTGAAGACACTGCTAATGTTGTGGGACACGTGCTTGTGTAATACGCACACCGGGAGAAATAGTGGCAGCTGGGGACCGAGTACCGAGGGACGGCTGCCGTGATCAGGTTGCGGAAAGCTTCCATCTCCATGAGCCTAAATGGCAACATTTTCAGTGCAACCAGATGAGAAATGTGGGAATTTAGTAGTGTGGCCTGTGGGGCATTGGCTGTGTATTTGCGCTTGCGTTCCAAGGACTGGGGTATGGACGACTGAACACTGCACTTGGACAAGGATGTGGATGTGCTTGCTGATGCTGCTAGTTGAGTGTGTGCAATGACAGGTGCAGGGCAGAAGGCATCTTCGCATGCACCATGGACAGGGGATTGGCTTGCATGCACAACAGCGGAAGAAGCAGTGGTGTCACCCGCAGACACTGTTCCTGGACCCTGGGGTTCGGCCCACAAAGTCGGGTGCTTTGCTGCCATGTCCCTGATCATGCTGGTGGTGGTCAGTCTGGTAGTTTTGCTACCCCTATTGATGCTGGCCTGACAGGTGGTGCGAATGGCTTTTTGGGGTTATCGGCAAAGTCTTTAAAAAACAACCAGACTCGGGAAAACCTAACAGTTGTACTGGCAACTTCCGCCGTGTTGGTGTTATGGGGAGTGGTTGCCCACCTTTTGTCTGTTGCCACCATACTGCTTCTTCCTGCCTTTTGGGGTGCTATGCCTCCCTCCCCCTGTGTGCTTCTGTACTCGCTATGCATGTCCCCCTGCTAGGTTGGGTCATTTATTACAGTATATCATCCACCACCTCATCTCCCACTGCCGCACCCTGGTCCTCCTCCTGACTTTCTGGCAATTGTGTCTCATCATCGTCCACCTCTTGTGACACTTTCCCACCGTCACCTTCATGTGACCATGACTGCTCAAATATTTGGGCATCACTACATGCAATCTCCTCTTGACCCGCTTCAAGTGAACCGGGTGAAAGGCCCGAATCTAAAAATGGAAAAGTGAAAAGCTCTTTGGAGTGGCCAAGTGTGGGATTAGTTGTCTCCGGGCACTCGGCATGGTGGGAGGAAGGAGGATCAGGGTGAGGAATACGCGGTCCAGACTCACGGTTACTGAGACTTGACCTTGTGGAAGACAGGGTGGTGGTGGTGGCAAACTGACTGGAAGCATTATCTGCTATCCAACCAACAACTTATTGACACTGCTCTGGGTTCAAAAGTGGTCTGCTCTGCTTTCCTAATAATTGGGACATGAAGGTCGGGCAAGAAGAAGCGGGTGTTTGTTGTGGCATAATTTCAGCCTCGGCCTCTGCATTCACCATCACCATCACTTCCAGTTCCCCGTCCTTTGCCATGCGCCTTGCCCATATTAAATGGAGGACAATATTTTCCACGTTCACTTCAAATGGCTGAATTTGGAGCGAACTTATATGATCCATATGACGGAAAACCACAGTTTTAAATAGCTGGCCTGTAGGTAACTATCTTTAACAGCAAACTGGTGTCATTAACTTTGCTAACACACTGCAACAAAATTTAAATGGAGGCCCTGGGGCCTTCAGGACTGCACATGCAGGTTATGTATTGCATCCATACTCCTTTGTTATCTATTTGAATTTTATATGGGGCATGTTGTGGCTACCAGCCCCTCAAGCACAGGTTGTTCTAAGTACTGTTAACCATGCAGTGGCTGCTATGTGACGAAGTTTACTAAGCACTTGGCACTTTACCGTTACGGCAGCTATTGATATATACCGGTCCATACATAGTATAGTGAAGTGATAGTGATCACCACATACTTAGGACACTGTGTCATTTGTTTTGGACTGATTTTTTACAGTACTGTATCCATATACTTACCTGCTTAAATACTTTTTTCTGTGCATTATGATACTATTTTTGGAGACTTAATGTGGTTGCTGTGCATGGCCTTGTGCCTGCAGTTATATTTTGCATGTGTGTCTCTCTGAGGACAGTATATTTTATGTCTTATATATGCAATTAATGGTGATTTTTGTTTCTACTCAATAAAATTTGTTGGTTTTAGATATGTGTGATGGACAAACCACAGTTTTAAATAGCTGGCTTGAAGGTAACTATTTTTAACAGCAAACTGGTGTCAATAACTTCGTTAACACACTGGAACAAAAATTAAATGGAAGCCAGAAATCGCAGCATTTTGAGCGCACTTATATGTGATCCTTGTGACGGACAAACCACAGATTTAAAAAGATGGATTTTTGGCGCTGTAATATGGAAAGGATCTGGCTTGTATTCTGCAGTGCCAACAAGCAAATGAAGCAAAAAAACTGTGTTCTCCGGATTGCTTTTTAAAGCAAATAATCAGGATTAAGATATAAAAAAATTACTCCTGGTCCCTGATACCTGGAGCTATGTCTAGAAATATCTGTAAAAGCAGCAGCAGCAGACAGAACTGGAATGGACCCTCTTGCTATATGCACTGCAGTCTGCCACATACACTGCTTGCCAGCCTAGAACTGATATCTATGCAGCTGGATTAGTTCTCAGAAGGACTATTAGTTGAGATGGATATGTGTATAGTATATTGTGGTATACCTACACTAACTAAGACACAAGCAAATCTCTCTCTAGCTCAGCAGCACCTCTCCCTACTCTGCCTGATTCCATAGTAGACTGTGACGAGCATGGCGATGCCAGGTGTCGTGACTCCCGGCTATACTGCTGCAGGGAGAGCTGCGAGCCACAACAAGGAGGCTGAGAGCAGAGCTGTGGGGAACTCACCGGGTAGCAAACAGGACCTGTGACAGGGAAGGAGGTGGTCGAGGACGGCCCAGACGCTGGGGTGCAGAGGAGATGATGTACACTGGAGAGTGGTTAAACGTGCCAAGATCAAACGAGGAGATAATGAGGTAACCAATGGTGAGGCGGAGGGATAGTCAAAAAGGGAGGCAAAGGTCAGAAAACCAGCAGAACAAACAAGCAGAGTAATGCACGGAGCACAAGGCAAACAAATGCAAACCGAGCCCACACTCAAGGGGTCAGACACACAGACTAAATGAAAGTATAGCTGATAGGGAATCCTAGTCCGGAGTATGTATAAATACCCCTCCCAGATCCAAAGAGAGACCAGCAACATTAACCCTGAGAGAGCAGGATATGAACCATGTCCTATACCATCACAGTACCCCCCTCTTAACGGGGGGGCCACTGGATCCCCAGGTTTCTCAGGGTATCTGGCATGAAAGGCCCACACTAGTCGATCAGCGTGCACAGAACTAGCCAGAAACCATGACCAATCCTCAACAGAATATCCCTTCCAATGTATTAGGTACTGAAGCCTTTGGTGCACCCACCATGAATCAATGATGCGCCCTACCTCGTACAACAGCTGACCCTCTACCAACACTGGCGGAATATTGGATGAGGAATCTTCTCTATCCATCCCCAGAGGTTTTAATAAGGACCTGTGGAAGACATTAGATATTTTGAAGGAGGTGGGCAACTGTAATCTATAGGCCACTGGTTTGATCACCTCCACAATCTTGTACGGACTTATAAACCTGGGGCCCAGCTTCATAGAGGGTATCTTAAGCTTGATGTTATGAGTGGACAACCACACCTTCTCCCCCACTGCCAATGCCAGAGCTGACCCTCTCCTCCTGTCCACAAATCATTTTTACATTTTCTGGGCTTTAGAAATGTTCCCCTGGACCTTCTTCCAAAGGGTTCTCAAATGTTGCACCATGGACTCAGCACCAGGACAACCTGAATCCATGCGGGAAAATTCCCCAAACTTCGGGATAAACCCATAATTGACCTGAAAGGGAGACTTTCCAATAGACTGATTATTACGACAATTGAATGCAAATTCTGCCATGGGTAATACCTCACACCAGTCTTCTTGTCTGGACGAGGCCAGGCATCTCAGAATTTGCTCCAACGACTGATTTGTGCATTCAGTCTGTCCGTTAGATTCCGGGTGACAAGCAGAGGAGAATGATAACGTGACCCTCAACCATCACCCATACCACTGAGTTGCCCTTGGAAGGAGGAAGATTGGTGATAAAGTCCATGGACAGATGTGTCCATGGCTTATCTGGAATTGGCAAAGGCACCAATTCCGTGGCTATCCGGACCTGAGAGCATTTAGAGCGAGCATATACCCCACAAGTATTCACAAACTTTTTGATATCAACAACCATAAAGAGCCACCAAAACACCCTAGCCACTGCCCCCCAGGTAGCTGCAACCCCAGGGTGTGCACTTAACACAGCATCATGAAACTCCTGCAGGAGTGTGAGACGGAAGTGTTTGGGTACAAACAATTTACTGGGGGGTTTAATCCTGGGAGCTCATGTTTGTGCTTCCAGAATCTCTCTCTGTAACTCAGATGAGACTTCTACCACAACCACTCCCGGTTGAAGAATGGAGGAAGGAGGTACGGGAGGGGACACAGAATCAAAACTTCGGGATAAGGCATTCGCCTTTACTTTTTTAGACCCTGGTCGGAACGTAATGGTAAAATGAAATAGAGCCCACTGAGCCTGTCTGGGGGTCAATCTCTTAGCGGACTCGATATAAGCGCAATTTTTATGATCTGTGATGACCGTAATGGGATGAACGTCTCTCTCCAAAAAATGCCTCTATTCTTCGAAGGCCATTTTTACCGCCAACAATTCCCTGTTGCCGACATCATAATTTCTCTCGGCCGAAGATAATTTTTTAGAGAAAAAGGCGCAGGGTTTGAGGTTCATGAGTGGGGAGGGCCTTGGGATAACACTGCCCCCACCCCCACCTCAGAAGCGCCGACCTCTACAATAAAAGGTATCGACGGATCGGGTTGTACCAACACAGGGGCTGAAGTAAAACATTTCTTCAATGTCAGTTAGGATTTTTTTGCAGCCACGGACCAATTTTTTACATCCGCCCCTTTGCGAGTGAGGTCCGTGAAGGGTTTCACCAAATGAAAACCCTTTAATGAACTTCCTATAGAAGTTAGCGAAGCCCAGGAATTTCTGCAACCACTTTAGGTCATGAGGCTGCACACAATCCGTAATGGCCTGAACCTTCCCAGGGTGCATGCGGAACCCCTCCCCTGATATAATTAATCCCAGAAAAGACAGTTCCTGCACAAAGAACGAGCATTTATCCAGTTTAGAGTATAAATGGTTCTCCCTGAGTCTCATAAGAACCATATGCAGATGGTGTAAATGAGACTGACTGTCCTCTGAGTATATCAGAATGTCATCCAGGTAGATGACTACATAATGTCCAATCAGGTCAGAAAAAATAACAATAATAAAATTCTGGAAAACAGCAGGGGTGTTAGTGAGACCGAAAGGCATTATACCAGATTTACAAACAGACACTTGGTAGTCAGGAATGCTGCTTTCCATTCATCCCCCTCCCACACCCTTATACGGTTATAAGCCCCCTGCAAATCGAGCTTAGAGAACCATTTGGCCCCCGTGAGTTGGCTGCATAAATCGGGAATCAGATGGAGGGTTCTTTACAATAATTTTGTTAAGTTCCCGAAAGTCGAGGTACGGTCGTAAACCACCATCCTTTTTCTTAACAAAGAAAAACTCTGCTGCCATGGGTGAGACAGAAGGCCGAAAATGCCCTTTATGGAGGCTCTCTGAGATGTACTTTTTCATGGCTTGGCACTCAGGCCCAGACAAATTAAACAGACGAGCCTTGGCTCCTGGGACTAAATCAATGGCACAATCAAAAGGTCGATGTGGTGGAAGCGCCTCAGCCTCGCCTTCGGAGAACACATCTTCGAAATCCTTAAAGGGAACCTGTCACCCCGTTTTTTCAGATTGAGATAAAAATACTGTTAAATAGGGCCTGCGCTGTGCGTTACAATAGTGTATGTAGTGTACCCTGATTCCCCACCTATGCTGCGAAATACATTACCAAAGTCGCCGTTTTCACCTGTCAATCAGGCTGGTCAGGTCAGGTGGGCGTGGTGACATCGCTCTTTTCTTCCCCAGCTTTCCGTTGGTGGCGTAGTGGTGTGCGCATGTCCAAGTTACGAATCCACTGCGCGCACGTGAAGAAACAGCGTGCGATCTGCGCTATTACCCCTGTCATCGGTGGGGGCGGCCATCTTCCTGGGGCCGCGCGTGCGCAGATGGAGTGCTCTGCTGCACGGGGCTTCAGGAAAATGGCCGTGGGATGCCGCACGTGCGCAGATGGAGATCGTGGCGGCCATTTTCCCAAAGCCGAGTTTGCATCTCGGCTTCAGGAAAATGGCCGCCGCGATCTCCATCTGCGCATGCGCGGCATCCCACGGCCATTTTCCTGAAGCCCCGTGCAGCAGAGCACTCCATCTGCGCACGCGCGGCCCCAGGAAGATGGCCGCCCCCACCGATGACAGGGGTAATAGCGCAGATCGCGCGCTGTTTCTTCACGTGCGCGCAGTGGATTCATAACTTGGACATGCGCACACCACTACGCCACCAACGGAAAGCTGGGGAAGAAAAGAGCGATGTCACCACGCCCACCTGACCTGACCAGCCTGATTGACAGGCGAAAACGGCGACTTTGGTAATGTATTTCGCAGCATAGGTGGGGAATCAGGGTACACTACATACACTATTGTAACGCACAGCGCAGGCCCTATTTAACAGTATTTTTATCTCAATCTGAAAAAACTGGGTGACAGGTTCCCTTTAAGGTATTCTAGAATAACCTCCAGACTGACTGACAACACAGATACAGATTTTTTCGAGTTGACTAAAGGTCCCAGGTTACAACATGGACCGTTATCCTTACATGCCCATTGAGTAATCTCCCCTGTCACCCAATCAATGACAGGATTGTGGCGTTGCAGACAGGGCATCCCCATGACCAGTCCTGCATGCAGATTACTCATAACAAAACAACTTAATTTTTCCACGTGAGTGGAACCCACTTTCAGAGAAAAGACATCAGTCATGAAACAAATTCCATCCCGGGTAAGAGGGGATGAATCAACAGCCACAATTTTAACAGGGTCTTTCAGCCTGACTGTCCCTATCTTATTAAGAGTCACAACTTGGGCATCAATCAGATTAATGGAGGAACCGCAGTCAACAAAGGTGATGGTTACGACAGGACCACCGGCAAGTTCCAATTCCACCTGGAGCACAATTTTAGCAAGCGAGGAAGAATGTACCTTGAAGTCTGAACAACCTCCTCGATTGTTGCCCAGGCTCAGTTATTTTCTGACGGTTTCACTGAAGAATGGCAGGAGTGACAGTCCCTTTTCCAATGTCCAGAGGCTCCACAGTAAAGGCATAGTAGGATCTAATGCCAAAGCGTCCTGTAGACAGTCAAGCAGGCCTCTGCGGAACAACCCCCTCGGGGGGTGTTTTTCCAAGGTACTTCGGCTGCCCAACACCTAAACTCTGAGCAGAACCTTTCAGCTGAGTGCCTCCCCTGTGTCACACTCATTACCATATTGTCTGCCAGATGCACTCTATCAGGCTCATCATAAATGTACCCCAGATCCTCAAAGAACAGGTTCACAAGCATACGGTCAGGAGCAGAGGAAGAGAGAGAAAGCCCATGCCTGTGGAGCCCCCTTTAACAAGGACATTACGACCCACATCCTCTGCCTTTCATTTCCAGAGGCCCGGGAACGCAATTCAAAGAAAAACTTGCATCCCTCCTTAAAGACCCTAAACAATTTTTATCTCCCAAAAAACTGTCGGGTAACTTTACCGGAGGCTCGGGGTCCGCTAGGGATACATCAGTGGGCCCCCCTCCCAAACCCCAATGGAGCGGACCCCTGTAGAGCGCCTGCCACATCTCTCTGCACCTGTTGGTGTGAGCGAACCAGGACTTGCTGCTCCGGATCCATAATATAATAACACCCAACCACCAGGGAAAGACTGTAGGGTAAGCTATAATGACATGACTCCAGGGTATACTGCTGCAGAGAGAGCTGCGCGCCACTGCAAGGGAGCTGAGAGCAGAGCAGCGGGGAACTCACCGGGTAGCAAACAGGACCTGAACCACGTGATAGGGAAGGAGATGGTCAAGGGTTGCGCCAGACGCCGGGGTGCAGAGGAGACGATGTACACTGGAGAGCAGTTAAACATTCCAAGATCAAACCAGGAGATTACGAGGTAACCAAGAGTGAGGCGGAGGGATAGTCAGAAAGCGAGCCAAAGGTCAGAAAACCAGCAGAACAAACAAGCAGAGTAACGCATGGAGCGCAAGGCAAACAAATGCAAACCGAGCACACACTCAAGGGGTCAGACACACAGACTAAACAAAAGTATACCTGACAGGGAATCCTAGCCCGGAGTGTTTATAAATACCCCTCCCAGATCCAAAGAAAGGCCAGATAGGCTTTATAAGATGCTATCACCTATATAAATATAATGGATATTGTTTGATTAAGAAGAAATAGCCCCTATTGATTCCAGCTGTGAGAGGTCTGCTACTAAAGAAATATTTATTGATCATTTATGACACATTATCATATATAGCAATATTCAATATTATTAAAAACAATTGATGCATCTCATGATATTGTGAAGCTTGTAGAGCTTATATACAATATACAGTATTACCAAACATTGGAAATCTGGACTAAAAAGGGATTATAATCCCAGTCCTAATAGCGAACTCCAAAATGAACATATCCTACAAAAATTAGGAGGGAATAACCCCAAAGTAAAGCAATAATAATGAGAATTTAGTCTAAGAATAAAAAATATCCATCACATTTTATTAATTCATCAATTAGACAATAGCGTATAAATCAATAAAATATAGTATAGAGGTAAGTCAATGGTGAGGAAACAAAGAAAAGGATTGGAGAACATATAAGGGCAAGGTAATTTATATATATTCAGGTAGCCAAAAGTAAAGTCCAAACATAGCATAGCACTGTTGGAGATAGAAGGTAACTGCAAGATATGTTATATGCAGTGACGAGTGAGCATGTTCGCCACTCCTAGGTACTCCCCCAAGCATCTCACTGCTCGAGATTCTCGGAGCTCGCCGAGTATTTCCAGGGTTGCTCGGCGGGAGCTCATGTCCCCTCCCTGCATGTTTGGAGCTCTTTAGAGAGCCAATGAACATGCAGGAATTGTCTGCCACACACTGTAATGCCGCAGCCATGTTGACTGTAGCATTACAGTCATTGACTTGCTGCACAGCATCATCAGGTCTATATCAGACCTGGTGATTGGCCTCGGGGAGACCAAAACATCCAACACCGCGGAGACACCATCACGTGTTTCTCAACGCAGTGATTCCAGAACACTGCCCCCATCCCTTATGGGAAATATGCAGATGCATGTAAAGAAGCTGCGGAGACACCATCACTTGTTTCTCGACGCAAGCAGTGAATAGCCAGGCCTTTCCCCGGGAAGGAACAACCACGGGAAGGGCAGCATCCTATGAAGGAAAGCCATCTATGCCAAGCATGGTATCCATCCACAGACAGCTGTTTCGGGGTTTTTGCCCCTCATCAGTGTGGAGTAGGAATCTGGCTATTAGGAGCAGTGCCTAGTAAAAAGGCTATAAAGGCACAGATGATTGGCCTCGGGGAGACCAAAACATCCAACACCGCGGAGACACCATCACGTGTTTCTCAACGCAGTGATTCCAGAACACTGCCCCCATCCCTTATGGGAAATATGCAGATGCATGTAAAGAAGCTGCGGAGACACCATCACGTGTTTCTCGACGCAAGCAGTGAATAGCCAGGCCTTTCCCCGGGAAGGAACAACCACGGGAAGGGCAGCATCCTATGAAGGAAAGCCACCTATGCCAAGCATGGTATCCATCCACAGACAGCTGTTTCGGGGTTTTAGGCACTGCTCCCATCATGGCGTGATGGTGTCTCCGCAGCTTCTTTACATGCATCTGCATATTTCCCATAAGGGATGGGGGCAGTGTTCTGGAATCACTGCGTTGAGAAACACGTGATGGTGTCTCCGCTGTGTTGGATGTTTTGGTCTCCCCGAGGCCAATCATCTGTGCCTTTATAGCCTTTTTACTAGGCACTGCTCCTAATAGCCAGATTCATACTCCACACTGATGAGGGGCAAAAACCCGGAAACAACTGTCTGTGGATGGATACCATGCTTGGCATAGGTGGCTTTCCTTCATAGGATGCTGCCCTTCCCGTGGTTGTTCCATCCCGGGGAAAGGCCTGGCTATTCACTGCTTGTGTCGAGAAACACGTGATAGTGTCTCCGCAGCTTCTTTACATGCATCTGCATATTTCCCATAAGGGATGGGGGCAGTGTTCTGGAATCACTGCGTTGAGAAACACGTGATGGTGTCTCCGCTGTGTTGGATGTTTTGGTCTCCCCGAGGCCAATCATCTGTGCCTTTATAGCCTTTTTACTAGGCACTGCTCCTAATAGCCAGATTTCTACTCCACACTGATGAGGGGCAAAAACCCGGAAACAACTGTCTGTGGATGGATACCATGCTTGGCATAGGTGGCTTTCCTTCATAGGATGCTGCCCTTCCCGTGGTTGTTCCATCCCGGGGAAAGGCCTGGCTATTCACTGCTTGTGTCGAGAAACACGTGATGGTGTCTCTGCAGCTTCTTTACATGCATCTGCATATTGCCCATAAGGGATGGGGGCAGTGTTCTGGAATCACTGCGTTGAGAAACACGTGATGGTGTCTCCGCTGTGTTGGATGTTTTGGTCTCCCCGAGGCCAATCATCTGTGCCTTTATAGCCTTTTTACTAGGCACTGCTCCTAATAGCCAGATTCCTACTCCACACTGATGAGGGGCAAAAACCCCGAAACAGCTGTCTGTGGATGGATACCATGCTTGGCATAGGTGGCTTTCCTTCATAAGATGCTGCCCTTCCCGTGGTTGTTCCTTCCCGGGGAAAGGCCTGGCTATTCACTGCTTGCGTCGAGAAACACGTGATGGTGTCTCCGCAGCTTACTTTACATGCATCTGCATATTTCCCATAAGGGATGGGGGCAGTGTTCTGGAATCACTGTGTTGAGAAACACGTGATGGTGTCTCCGCGTTGTTGGATGTTTTGGTCTCCCCGAGGCCAATCATCTGTGCCTTTATAGCCTTTTTACTAGGCACTGCTCCTAATAGCCAGATTCCTACTCCACACTGATGAGGGGCAAAAACCCGGAAACAACTGTCTGTGGATGGATACCATGCTTGGCATAGGTGGCTTTCCTTCATAGGATGCTGCCCTTCCCGTGGTTGTTACATCCCGGGGAAAGGCCTGGCTATTCACTGCTTGTGTCGAGAAACACGTGATGGTGTCTCCGCAGCTTCTTTACATGCATCTGCATATTTCCCATAAGGGATGGGGGCAGTGTTCTGGAATCACTGCGTTGAGAAACACGTGATGGTGTCTCCGCTGTGTTGGATGTTTTGGTCTCCCCGAGGCCAATCATCTGTGCCTTTATAGCCTTTTTACTAGGCACTGCTCCTAATAGCCAGATTCCTACTCCACACTGATGAGGGGCAAAAACCCCGAAACAGCTGTCTGTGGATGGATACCATGCTTGGCATAGGTGGCTTTCCATCATAGGATGCTGCCCTTCCCGTGGTTGTTCCTTCCCGGGGAAAGGCCAGGCTATTCACTGCTTGCGTCGAGAAACACGTGATGGTGTCTCCGCAGCTTCTTTACATATATCAGACCTGGTGTCATGGTATAGGACATGGTTCATGTCCTGCTCTCTCAGGGTTAATGTTGCTGTATTTTTCCTAGGCCTAGGCTCCTCTTAAAGGGAATGGGTCACAGGCTTTTGCTACCTCATCTGAGAGCAGCATGATGTAGGAAAACAGATTAGATGCATCAATTATTTTTGCAACAGTTCTGACACAATCAAAATTTTTATATGTAGAATGCTGCAAAGCTAAGAAAGCTAACCCCTCCAACATCATTCTATGTATGTGTCCATAGTTGGGCCCTGGTTCTGCTTGGCCATTATTCGAATTGAAATAATTTTTGACACATGGTAAGGTTTTAATACTAGAGGTTAGGATCATCCCAATTTGGGTGCACCTTGTCGCTGGTGGGATGGCTTTTTTGATCAAACATGTTTTTTTACTAAGTATCCTATATTATTTATATGCACTATTGCTTTTACTTATTTATTTCCAGCAGGGTACATGTTCATTTTTTTTCTAGCTTAGGTTTTTCTTTGAATATATATAGTCTATAGGCAGTGAGCTGCTTATCACAGGAGGGAGCAGAGTCGGACTAGCAGTCTTGTGCATGTCAGACCTGAAAATGATAATGTCCTAGTGATAAAATGTTGAGCGGAAGTAAACAAGAGCACACAGCTTGATAAATGACACATTGTTAAATTCAGTGTTTTAACTCCTTACCTCATGCTGTTTTAAGATTAGATAGCAAAAACTTGCTGATAGATTCCTTTTAGGCTATGTGCACGCGTTGCAGATTGGTGTGAAAATTTTTCTGCACTGTTTTTGCAAAATCCGCTGGTAAATCGCACTGCGGATTACCCGCGGATTTGCCGTGGATTTGCTGCCGTTTTTGTTTGGTTTTTGTGCGGATTCCACCTGCGGTTTTACACCAGCGGATTCCTATTGAGGAGCAGGTGTAAACCACTGTGGAATCTGCACAATGAATTGACATGCTGCGGAAAAAACAAGGCTGCATTTCTGCGCGGTTTTGTTCGCAGCTTGTGCACTGCGGATTTTGTTGTCCATACGTTTACATGGTACTGTACATCGCATGGAAAACAGCTGCAGAGTCAAAACTGCGGCGGATCCACAGCAAAATCCGCAAAGTGTGCACATAGCCTTAAGCCCTAAAGGGCACTCACTCTGATGCTGCATAGCATCAGGACATAGTATGTGGTGGCACACAACACTACTGACGCTGCTATATTAGAACCCAGGAACTGAGGAGGAGCCCAGAAGCAAGAAGGGTAAGTATAGTCTTTTCTAAGGTTGGGAGTAGATTTATATTTTATTAATTTAACCTAAAACAGCAAATATAACCTCTTTGATCACTTTCGTATTCTCTTGTATAGTCTGCGATCTGATAATTTTCTGCAGATAACTTGTGTGTGCTTGGAATTTGACCTTTATTTGGTTGCTGTATTGAAAAATTATTTGTTGCATTGATGTTTGGATAGCAGTATGCACTTGTCTTTGACTGAAAAAATGAGTGCATGCCTGAACCTGCCAAAATCTTCAGGGGTTTCTATTTACCAGATTGAATAGATAGAGATGGTCAGCTAACCTGCAGGATAATGATACCAATTGCACTGAAACTTGTAGTCCTACAAGATCCAGAAGAAAGTGAGATTCCAGCAATAGGATCCTTTAAAAATACTTTTATAGCAGCATAGTAAAATACATTCAGACAAAATCCTTCCACCACCATAGAAAAAAAGCAAACACCATCATTAGTCATCGCCTTATATAAATTACATGCAAGTTCTTCATTATTAATATGCAGCGCCCCAGAGTCCTGGTTCATTGCAGTAATGTAGTAATGTTATTCTTCCACCAGGGGGAGTGATGTTACGTCTGAAGGCAATGAAGGAGATATTCTGTCCAGGTATCACAACCATTACATACACTTCACACCCCAGACCACCAGGGGGAGCCAAGGTTCTATTTACTAGGCCACTCTTCACAGTTAGGTAAAACTGGCAGTTGG
Organism: Ranitomeya imitator; assembly: GCF_032444005.1. Taxonomy (NCBI): domain Eukaryota; kingdom Metazoa; phylum Chordata; class Amphibia; order Anura; family Dendrobatidae; genus Ranitomeya; species Ranitomeya imitator. The sequence goes on from NC_091284.1 coordinate 402,914,961, forward strand.
AGGGAAAGTTAGTCAGAGTTCCTGGCTGGGGACCGAGACGGAAAGGTCTCCAGGTCGAGCTGGCTGGAGTGATCTTCAGTCAGATCCAGACTGCGGTCTGTGGAGGATGAAGGGTAGTTAGAAACACGTGTGCACAACCGTATGAGGTGCACGGGTAGGTTCCCAAACTGTAATCAGCAAATAATACAAAACCCGGCACTCTTCACACCACAAAGTTGAGTGCCGAGTTTTGTATTATTTGTGGAGGATGAAGGGACACGGAGCTGCGCCTGCATCCCATGCGGCAGCATCCTAGGAAAGGACACGGAAGGCAGTGTGTTGCAGTGAGTGAGCAACGAAGTCGTAGCAACAGGAGTGAAACATCAGAGGGAGACCAGCTAGAAGCAGGCTGCCTCTTTCTGAAGCGCAGAACCAGTAGCCAGAACTCCGAGGGAGTAAAGAGCTCTATGCCGTTACTTCAGAGACTGGCAGGACAGTTAATTCCACGTTAGCTGCCCGACCATTTACACAGGAGGCACGGTGGCAACTTGTGGGGGCCGGGGCGTCTCTAGGGTTCCTATAAAAAGCCTCAGGCCACCAGTCATACGGGTTTTGTTCTATCCAACCACAGGGAACAGTGAGAGGAGTAACAACAGTGAGGACCTTATTGGAGCTTACGCAAGTAGGGACCTACTGTATTACTGTGCGCTAGGGGAAGGCTACTGATTTCCACCTGGATAAGGGGACTCTGGATTTGCCTTCAGACCGGCTGCACTCTGCCTACCCTGTGGTCCCTACCCTGGACTGTGGATGCTGAAGCCTCCAGTAAAGGTAAAGAGACTGCAACCTTGTGTCCTCGTTATTCCCTGCGCCTTACATCATCCACCATCCACCATCTACACTCTAAGAAGCCCTGGGAACATACTTCACCTGTGGGAAGGTATACCATCTAGCTGCAATAACATCACCCCAGCGGACCCCTAAGCAGCGTCGGTCACCCTGACTGAATACCACAGGTGGCGTCATGAACATTATCCTATAAACTGTTGTCCTTTTATTGGACGCCCCTCAAAGGGCTACGGACCGGGTCTAACCACCATGACATCCCCACTGACTACAGAAGGGCCCGGATCCGAGTACCCCGCTGCCCTGTTGTGGGGGCGCTCCAACTTCATCACCAGAAACACCATTAGTACAGAAATTCATCCCCAGAACAATCATCAATACATAAACACAGCACTAGAACCTTCATCAGTGTGAGAATGCATCACCAGAACCACCATCAGTATATGAATACATCATCAAGCTAAGCACACTGATCAATTACAATGTCAGGTCAGCCCCATGTATGGCTGTATCGCATGAACCTGCAACTATAAGCACCTGTAAAATAATGGTAAGGATGTACTGGGAGTTGTTAACAGCTGTTATCACACTGCAGGCTATACAGAAACCACAGCACTGATGAAATGTAGTCACTAATCAGTATCACGAAAAAAATTTGCATCCAGGTACCTTATGGGTGACAAAGTCTCTGATTGGCATAATTCTCTCTCTTTTCTTCTCCATCTTATCCAGATGACGTGATGACATACACAGCTCATCTCAGTAGACTTTCATCTTCTTCCATCTTCTGTAGCACACCCAACATGGTGCCCTAAAGATAACGAGAGTGACTTATTGGTTTATTTTCAATGTGTTTCAAAGTCAGTAACGACTCCTTCCTCAGGACTCCCACATGTCACAGACAGCTGAATGAGGCATCGTAATGGCACTCCTTTGCTGGCTGCAGCGGGGCAAAATGCTCTGCATGCACTGCTGGTTTTGCACCTGCTAATACTAAATTTCATTCTTCTAAGTGATTTACAGTATAGATACAGAATAAATATGGATGTATAGTCTGTGACAAAGTCACTGGTAATGTAATAGAGGGGAGATATGAGTCAATGTGCTTAATGGTGTCAGTGATATGAAACCAGAGTGTTTTCCTCCAGCATACTATGTGTTGTGATGGTTAAGTTAAAGTTGCATAATGGGCTGGTTTTAGTGGACCTTCATAGAGCAGGAGGGAGGAGTCCACCATATCTCCACATGCAGTGCCGACAGGGTCATTGTGATATCACATGGTCTGGGGTTACAATAACTGGGCTCTAGAGGTAGTCTGGGGTCAGCAAGACTGGAGAGAGGATTGTTCAGTGGTTTGGTGTCCTGCAGAGAGTCTGAACCTGTATTGCTCCAGAGCGGGGTGCGAAATCGGCTAAATAAGATTAAAATAGATAAATCTCCGGGTCCGGATGGCATACACCCACGAGTACTAAGGGAACTAAGTAATGTAATAGATAAACCATTATTTCTTATTTTTAGGGACTCTATAGTGACAGGATCTGTTCCGCAGGACTGGCGCATAGCAAATGTGGTGCCAATATTCAAAAAGGGCTCTAAAAGTGAACCTGGAAATTATAGGCCAGTAAGTCTAACCTCTATTGTTGGTAAAATATTTGAAGGGTTTCTGAGGGATGTTATTCTGGATTATCTCAATGAGAATAACTGTTTAACTCCATATCAGCATGGGTTTATGAGAAATCGCTCCTGTCAAACCAATCTAATCAGTTTTTATGAAGAGGTAAGCTATAGGCTGGACCACGGTGAGTCATTGGACGTGGTATATCTCGATTTTTCCAAAGCGTTTGATACCGTGCCGCACAAGAGGTTGGTACACAAAATGAGAATGCTTGGTCTGGGGGAAAATGTGTGTAAATGGGTTAGTAACTGGCTTAGTGATAGAAAGCAGAGGGTGGTTATAAATGGTATAGTCTCTAACTGGGTCGCTGTGACCAGTGGGGTACCGCAGGGGTCAGTATTGGGACCTGTTCTCTTCAACATATTCATTAATGATCTGGTAGAAGGTTTACACAGTAAAATATCGATATTTGCAGATGATACAAAACTATGTAAAGCAGTTAATACAAGAGAAGATAGTATTCTGCTACAGATGGATCTGGATAAGTTGGAAACTTGGGCTGAAAGGTGGCAGATGAGGTTTAACAATGATAAATGTAAGGTTATACACATGGGAAGAAGGAATCAATATCACCATTACACACTGAATGGGAAACCACTGGGTAAATCTGACAGGGAGAAGGACTTGGGGATCCTAGTTAATGATAAACTTACCTGGAGCAGCCAGTGCCAGGCAGCAGCTGCCAAGGCAAACAGGATCATGGGGTGCATTAAAAGAGGTCTGGATACACATGATAAGAGCATTATACTGCCTCTGTACAAATCCCTAGTTAGACCGCACATGGAGTACTGTGTCCAGTTTTGGGCACCGGTGCTCATGAAGGATATAATGGAACTAGAGAGAGTACAAAGGAGGGCAACAAAATTAATAAAGGGGATGGGAGAACTACAATACCCAGATAGATTAGCGAAATTAGGATTATTTAGTCTAGAAAAAAGACGACTGAGGGGCGATCTAATAACCATGTATAAGTATATAAAGGGACAATACAAATATCTCGCTGAGGATCTGTTTATACCAAGGAAGGTGACGGGCACAAGGGGGCATTCTTTGCGTCTGGAGGAGAGAAGGTTTTTCCACCAACATAGAAGAGGATTCTTTACTGTTAGGGCAGTGAGAATCTGGAATTGCTTGCCTGAGGAGGTGGTGATGGCGAACTCAGTCGAGGGGTTCAAGAGAGGCCTGGATGTGTTCCTGGAGCAGAACAATATTGTATCATACAATTATTAGGTTCTGTACAAGGACGTAGATCTGGGGATTTATTATGATGGAATATAGGCTGAACTGGATGGACAAATGTCTTTTTTCGGCCTTACTAACTATGTTACTATGTTACCCACATAAGAATTGCCTGTGTTTTGTTTTTTTGTTTTCTATTTTAGCCAGAAAGGTTGCATTTATTTTCCCTTCTTGTTGGTTTATGCCGCATAACAATAAACCAACTGGAGGATTTAAAGAGACGGTGTTCCTATTTTCTACCTCTCTATACCACCATGTGAGTTGAGCTACAAGTGGTGGAGAATACGGAGAACATTTCGAGAACAGGAGTAGCAGCGGTGGACAAATCGCATGTCCTGGGTAAAGGCAGCCATAAACCGTGAGACAACAGACAAGATGGAGGACCTGATTAAGCATTTGGTAAACGAGCAGTAGCAACAACAGCTGGCACATCAGGAGATGAGTAAGTTGCTTATCTAGCAGATGCAATAGCAGCAGCAACAGCATCAGGACCAGTTAAGATAACAGCAGCAGATTGAATTGCTTGCCGAGGCGGTTCATGGGAGATTGGAAGCCACAAGTCCAGGTGATGACACATACGTTTGAAAGGCGGTAAGACGGGCAATGCAGAAAATGATCCCTGGGGATAATGTAAAGGCATTTCTGACCATTTTTGAGCGAGTAGCGGAGCAAGAGAGACTGTCACCAGACCAGTGGGTGGAGGTGCTGGCCCTCTATCTAATCGGCGAGCCCCAGAAGGCTTATTATGACCTGGCCTTACAAAATGCCCTGGCATATGATAAACTTAAAACTGAGATACTGGCACCCTCAGGTGGACTATGTGTGTCCGAGCCCAAAGGGTTAATCACTGGGCGTATTGTGGAGATAAACCTCCTCGCTCCCAAATGTTCTACATGCTTCCTCTTGTGCAGAAATGGTGACAGCCGGAGTCATCCATCCCAGCCCAGATGCTGGAGTGGGTTATAATGGACAGAATTATCTACTCCATACCAAGGCCGGTACAGACATGGGTTGCCCAGGGGGATCCACAGAATGCGCATGACCTGGTGGGCCTCATAGAAAGGTATCAGGTGGTCGAGAGGTTCATAAGGAAGCCAGGGGTGGTGCATCTCCATACTGGGGTACCCTGTGGGAGCCTGATTCCCACAAGAGGGATCGCAGAGGCACCACTGGGAGAAGTCCAAGGCCCCAGTGAGCCATTGAGGGCTTGCAAAAGACTGCTGTTAAAGACGTAATCTGCTGGTGGTGTCACGGTTCTGGAAACATAGCGGTCTGTTGTCCTGTGTCTTCTGAACACATGGATTGCAGCCTAGGCAGGCACTGCTCATATTATGCTTATTCCATTTGCAGTGTGAACCATCAGCCTGTAGATGTGCTGTAATCATGTCCCTTGTCCATAAATGAGGTGCTGGTGTGAGGACCATTGAACTCGGGGAGTTTGGTGACCCTGATAAGTGCCACACTCCCCCACCAGTTGATCCTAGGGAACACGTGGGTGTCTGCTGTATCCATGGCGATGCCAAGGACTACCCCGTTGCCAGAGTGTATATAAAAACAAACTGTAGCACCATGAGGTCGGGGTTGTGAGAGACTTGCAACACCCCATGTTAATTGGGCAGGACTTCAGCCTGCTTTGGGACTTGTAGAGAAAGGAGGGATTGCTAAGTGACTCAGACCAAAGCCAACTCAACCCTGATCAATTCCCATCACAGCCAGAGGTGGAGGTGTTCCCCTTGTGTGTCCTGGCATGTGACAAGGATAAGACAATGGTCAGTGAGGCCGAGTGTCCTGATCTGGGGATTTCTGGAGAATATTTTGGCTCCGCTCAAATGGGGGATCTTACCCTAAAAGGGGCATTCGAAAATGTGTCTGTGATAAATGGGGTTGCTCAAGATATGGGGGCTGACACCAAGTACCCACACTTTGCAGTTAATGGCGAGTTACTGTATTGGGTGACCACATTGAGGAGAGGGGAGATACTGGGGCAGCTGTTGGTTCCAGGTCCCTACTGACGGAAGGTTTCAGACATGGCCCATTCGCATATTTTGGAGGGACATCTGGGGGTGGATAAAACACAGGAGAGAATAATGCAGAGGTTCTATTGGCCAGGGTGTTCCCGGGAGATCCTAAATTATTGTAGATCCTGCGCCACATGCCAGATAACCGCTCCCTCTACTCACTAGTTACATTACTTGTGATAGAGGTCCCGCTTGAGAGGATTGCCATGGATTTAGTGGGTTCTTTAGTTAAATCTGCAAGAGGGCACCAATACATCGTAGGGGTCATGGACTATGCGACCCGATACCCTGAAGCAGTACCACAAGAAACTCCTCGGCCAAGACTATCGCCATGGAACTGTTGTGAATTCTGTGGCAGAGCTCCCTCCTGTGGTCACAAGTGGTACTTCGGCTGATTCTCTCTGTGAGCTTCCGTTGGTGGAGGAAAGTGGTACTGCGGCTTCTGAGTTTCCTTCCTCAGGTGATGTGGTGAAGTCGTTAGGTGCTGCTCTATTTAACTCCACCTAGTGCTTTGATCCTGGCCACCAGTCAATGTTCTAGTATTGGACCTGTTTCCTCCTGGATCGTTCCTGTGGCCTGCTGCTCTGCATAGCTAAGTTCCGCTTCGCTATTTTGTTTGCTGTTTTTTCTGTCCAGCTTGTCTATTTGTTTTTTTCTGCTTGCTGGAAGCTCTGGGATGCAGAGGGTGTACCTCCGTGCCGTTAGTTCAGTACGGAGGGTCTTTTTGCCCCCTTTGCGTGGTTTTTGTAGGGTTTTGTGTTGACTGCAAAGTTACCTTTCCTATCCTCGCTCTGTTCAGAAAGTCGGGCCTCACTTTGCTAAATCTATTTCATCTCTACGTTTGTCTTTTCATCTTAACTCACAGTCATTATATGTGGGGGCTGCCTTTTCCTTTGGGGTATTTCTCTGAGGCAAGGTAGGCTTATTTTCTATCTTCAGGCTAGCTAGTTTCTCAGGCTGTGCCGAGTTGCATAGGGAGCGTTAGGCGCAATCCACGGCTGCCTCTAGTGTGGTTGGAGAGGATTAGGGATTGCGGTCAGCAGAGTTCCCACGTCTCAGAGCTCGTTCTATGTTTTTGGGTTATTGTCAGGTCACTGTATGTGCTCTGACCTCTATGTCCATTGTGGTACTCAATTACCTTATCATAACAGTACTGGAGGCCCAAAGTACTAATGCTTCTCAATAGAGGGAAAAAAGAAGTTCTGAGACCATTTTTTTTTCTCTGCACTGTGTTTTGCCTTTTTTTTTCCCCTAGACATTTGGGTGGTTCAGGACACAGGTGTAGCGATGGACATTAAAGGTCTGTCTTCATGTGTGGATCAGCTCACGGCAAGAGTACAAAATATTCAAGACTTTGTGGTTCAGAATTCTATGTTAGAACCGAGAATTCCTAATCCTGATTTGTTTTTTGGAGATAGAACTAAATTTCTGAGTTTCAAAAATAATTGTAAACTATTTCTAGCTTTGAAACCTCGCTCCTCTGGCGACCCAGTTCAACAAGTTAGGATCATTATTTCTTTTTTATGCGGCGACCCTCAGGACTGGACATTTTCTCTTGCGTCAGGAGATCCTGCATTAAGTAATATCAATGCATTTTTCCTGGCTCTCGGATTGCTGTACGATGAACCTAATTCAGTGGATCAGGCAGAGAAAAATTTGCTGGCTCTGTGTCAGGGTCAGGATGATATAGAGATATATTGTCAGAAATTTAGAAAGTGGTCCGTACTCACTCAATGGAATGAAGGTGCGCTCGCAGCTATTTTCAGAAAGGGTCTCTCTGAATCCCTTAAGGATGTCTTGGTGGGATTTCCTATGCCTGCTGGTCTGAATGAGTCTATGTCTTTGGCCATTCAGATCAGTCGACGCTTGCGTGAGCGTAAATCTGTGCACCATTTGGCGGTATTACCTGAGCTTAAACCTGAGCCTATGCAGTGCAATAGGACTTTGACCAGAGTTGAACGGCAAGAACACAGACGTCTGAATGGGCTGTGTTTCTACTGTGGTGATTCCACTCATGCTATCTCTGATTGTCCTAAGCGCACTAAGCGGTTCGCTAGGTCTGCCACCATTGGTACGGTACAGTCAAAATTTCTTCTGTCCGTTACCTTGATCTGCTCTTTGTCATCGTATTCTGTCATGGCATTTGTGGATTCAGGCGCTGCCCTGAATTTGATGGACTTGGAGTATGCTAGGCGTTGTGGGTTTTTCTTGGAGCCCTTGCAGTGTCCTATTCCATTGAGAGGAATTGATGCTACGCCTTTGGCCAAGAATAAGCCTCAGTACTGGACCCAGCTGACAATGTGCATGGCTCCTGCACATCAGGAGGTTATTCGCTTTCTGGTGTTGCATAATCTGCATGATGTGGTCGTGTTGGGGTTGCCATGGCTACAAGTCCATAATCCAGTATTAGATTGGAAATCCATGTCTGTGTCCAGCTGGGGTTGTCAGGGGGTACATGGTGATGTCCCATTTCTGACTATTTCGTCATCTACCCCTTCTGAGGTTCCAGAGTTCTTGTCTGATTACCGGGATGTATTTGATGAGCCCAAGTCCGATACCCTACCTCCGCATAGGGATTGTGATTGTGCTATCAATTTGATTCCTGGTAGTAAATTCCCAAAAGGTCGACTGTTTATTTTGTCTGTGCCTGAGCACGCCGCTATGCGGAGTTATGTGAAGGAGTCCTTGGAGAAGGGGCATATTCGTCCGTCATCGTCGCCATTGGGAGCAGGGTTCTTTTTTGTAGCCAAGAAGGATGGTTCGCTGAGACCTTGTATAGATTACCGCCTTCTAAATAAGATCACGGTTACATTTCAGTACCCCTTGCCGTTGTTATCTGATTTTTTTTTCTCTGATTAAGGGGGCTAGTTGGTTCACCAAGATAGATCTTCATGGTGCGTATAATCTTGTGCGTATTAAGCGAGGCGATGAATGGAAAACTGCATTTAATACGCCCGAGGGCCATTTTGAGTATCTAGTAATGCCATTCGGACTTGCCAATGCTCCATCAGTGTTTCAGTCCTTTATGCATGACATCTTCCGAGAGTACCTGGATAAATTCCTGATTGTGTACTTGGATGACATTTTAATCTTCTCGGATGATTGGGAGTCTCATGTGAAGCAGGTCAGAACGGTGTTTCAGGTCCTGCGTGCTAATTCTTTGTTTGTGAAGGGATCAAAGTGTCTCTTTGGTGTTCAGAAGGTTTCATTTTTGGGGTTCATCTTTTCCCCTTCTACTATCGAGATGGACCCTGTTAAGGTCCAAGCCATCCATGATTGGACTCAGCCGACATCTCTGAAAAGTCTGCAAAAGTTCCTGGGCTTTGCTAATTTTTATCGTCGCTTCATCTGCAATTTTTCTAGTATTGCTAAACCATTGACCGATTTGACCAAGAAGGGTGCTGATGTGGTCAATTGGTCTTCTGCTGCTGTGGAAGCTTTTCAAGAGTTGAAGCGTCGTTTTTCTTCTGCCCCTGTGTTGTGTCAATCAGATGTTTCGCTTCCATTCCAGGTCGAGGTTGATGCTTCTGAGATTGGAGCAGGGGCTGTTTTGTCGCAGAGAAGTTCTGATTGCTCGGTGATGAAACCATGCGCCTTCTTTTCCAGGAAGTTTTCGCCTGCTGAGCGAAATTATGATGTGGGCAATCGAGAGTTGCTGGCCATGAAGTGGGCATTCGAGGAGTGGCGTCATTGGCTTGAAGGAGCTAAGCATCGCGTGGTGGTCTTGACTGATCATAAGAACTTGACTTACAGTTAGGGCCAGAAATATTTGGACAGTGACACAAGTTTTGTTATTTTAGCTGTTTACAAAAACATGTTCAGAAATACAATTATATATATAATATGGGCTGAAAGTGCACACTCCCAGCTGCAATATGATAGTTTCCACATCCAAATCGGAGAAAGGGTTTAGGAATCATAGCTCTGTAATGCATAGCGTCCTCTTTTTCAAGGGACCAAAAGTAATTGGACAATGGACTCTAAGGGCTGCAATTAACTCTGAAGGCGTCTCCCTCGTTAACCTGTAATCAATGAAGTAGTTAAAAGGTCAGGGGTGGATTCCAGGTGTGTGGTTTTGCATTTGGAAGCTGTTGCTGTGAGCAGACAACATGCGGTCAAAGGAACTCTCAATTGAGGTGAAGCAGAACATCCTGAGGCTGAAAAAAAAGAAAAAATCCATCAGAGAGATAGCAGACATGCTTGGAGTAGCAAAATCAACAGTTGGGTACATTCTGAGAAAAAAGGAATTGACTGGTGAGCTTGGGAACTCAAAAAGGCCTGGGCGTCCACGGATGACAACAGTGGTGGATGATCGCCGCATACTTAATTTGGTGAAGAAGAACCCGTTCACAACATCAACTGAAGTCCAGAACACTCTCAGTGAAGTAGGTGTATCTGTCTCTAAGTCAACAGTAAAGAGAAGACTCCATGACAGTAAATACAAAGGGTTCACATCTAGATGCAAACCATTCATCAATACCAAAAATAGACAGGCCAGAGTTAAATTTGCAGAAAAACACCTCAAGAAGCCAGCTCAGTTCTGGAAAAGTATTCTATGGACAGATGAGACAAAGATCAACCTGTACCAGAATGATGGGAAGAAAAAAGTTTGGAGAAGAAAGGGAACGGCACATGATCCAAGGCACACCACATCCTCTGTAAAACATGGTGGAGGCAACGTGATGGCATGGGCATGCATGGCTTTCAATGGCACTGGGTCACTTGTGTTTATTGATGACATAAGAGCAGACAAGAGTAGCCGGATGAATTCTGAAGTGTACCGGGATATACTTTCAGCCCAGATTCAGCCAAATGCTGCAAAGTTGATTGGACGGCGCTTCATAGTACAGATGGACAATGACCCCAAGCATACAGCCAAAGCTACCCAGGAGTTCATGAGTGCCAAAAAGTGGAACATTCTGCAATGGCCAAGCCAATCTCCAGATCTAAACCCAATTGAGCATGCATTTCACTTGCTCAAATCCAGACTTAAGATGGAAAGACCCACAAACAAGCAAGACCTGAAGGCTGCGGCTGTAAAGGCCTGGCAAAGCATTAAGAAGGAGGAAACCCAGCGTTTGGTGATGTCCATGGGTTCCAGACTTAAGGCAGTGATTGCCTCCAAAGGATTTGCAACAAAATATTGAAAATAAAAATATTTTGTTTGGGTTATGTTTATTTGTCCAATTACTTTTGACCTCCTAAAATGTGGAGTGTTTGTAAAGAAATGTGTACAATTCCTACATTTTCTATCAGATATTTTTGTTCAACCCTTCAAATTAAACGTTACAATCTGCACTTGAATTCTGTTGTAGAGGTTTCATTTCAAATCCAATGTGGTGGCATGCAGAGCCCAACTCGTGAAAATTGTGTCACTGTCCAAATATTTCTGGCCCTAACTGTATCTCGAGTCTGCCAAGCGGTTAAATCCTAGACAGGCTCGTTGGTCGCTGTTTTTTGCCCGTTTTGACTTTGTGATTTCATACCTTCCGGGCTCTAAAAATGTGAAGGCGGATGCTCTGTCTAGGAGTTTTGTGCCCGACTCTCCGGGTTTATCTGAGCCGGCGGGTATCCTCAAAGAGGGAGTAATTGTGTCTGCCATCTCCCCTGATTTGCGGCGGGTGCTGCAAAAATTTCAGGCTAATAAACCTGATCGTTGCCCAGCGGAGAAACTGTTTGTCCCTGATAGGTGGACGAATAAAGTTATCTCTGAGGTTCATTGTTCGGTGTTGGCTGGTCATCCTGGAATCTTTGGTACCAGAGAGTTAGTGGCTAGATCCTTTTGGTGGCCATCTCTGTCGCGGGATGTGCGTTCTTTTGTGCAGTCCTGTGGGATTTGTGCTCGGGCTAAGCCCTGCTGTTCTCGTGCCAGTGGGTTGCTTTTGCCCTTGCCGGTCCCGAAGAGGCCTTGGACACATATCTCTATGGATTTTATTTCAGATCTTCCCGTCTCTCAAAAGATGTCAGTCATTTGGGTGGTCTGTGATCGCTTCTCTAAGATGGTCCATTTGGTACCCTTGTCTAAATTACCTTCCTCCTCTGATTTGGTGCCATTGTTCTTCCAGCATGTGGTTCGTTTACATGGCATTCCAGAGAATATCGTTTCTGACAGAGGTTCCCAGTTTGTTTCGAGGTTTTGGCGAGCTTTTTGTGGTAGGATGGGCATTGACTTGTCTTTTTCCTCGGCTTTCCATCCTCAGACTAATGGCCAGACCGAACGAACCAATCAGACCTTGGAAACATATCTGAGATGCTTTGTTTCCGCTGATCAGGATGACTGGGTGTCCTTTTTGCCTTTGGCTGAGTTCGCCCTTAATAATCGGGCCAGCTCGGCTACCTTGGTTTCGCCGTATTTCTGCAACTCTGGGTTCCATCCTCGTTTCTCTTCAGGGCAGGTTGAGTCTTCAGACTGTCCTGGTGTGGATACTGTGGTGGACAGCTTGCAGCAGATGTGGACTCATGTAGTGGACAATTTGACCTTGTCCCAGGAGAAGGCTCAACGTTTCGCTAATCGCAGACGCTGTGTGGGTCCCCGACTTCGTGTTGGGGATTTGGTTTGGTTATCTTCTCGTCATATTCCTATGAAGGTTTCCTCTCCTAAGTTTAAACCTCGTTTCATTGGTCCGTATAGGATTTCTGAGGTTCTTAATCCTGTGTCTTTTCATCTGACCCTTCCAGATTCTTTTTCCATACATAACGTATTCCATAGGTCATTGTTGCGGAGATACGTGTCACCTATGGTTCCATCTGTTGATCCTCCTGCCCCGGTTTTGGTGGAGGGGGAGTTGGAGTATATTGTGGAGAAGATTTTGGATTCTCGTGTTTCAAGACGGAAACTCCAGTATCTGGTTAAGTGGAAGGGTTATGCTCAGGAAGATAATTCCTGGGTCTTTGCCTCTGATGTCCATGCTCCTGATCTTGTTCGTGCCTTTCATATGGCTCATCCTGGTCATCCTGGGGGCTCTGGTGAGGGTTCGGTGACCCCTCCTCAAGGGGGGGGGTACTGTTGTGAATTCTGTGGCAGAGCTCCATCCTGTGGTCACAAGTGGTACTTCGGCTGATTCTCTCTGTGAGCTTCCGTTGGTGGAGGAAAGTGGTACTGCGGCTTCTGAGTTTCCTTCCTCAGGTGATGTGGTGAAGTTGTTAGGTGCTGCTCTATTTAACTCCACCTAGTGCTTTGATTCTGGCCTCCAGTCAATGTTCTAGTATTGGACCTGTTTCCTCCTGGATCGTTCCTGTGGCCTGCTGCTCTGCATAGCTAAGTTCTGCTTCGCTATTTTGTTTGCTGTTTTTTCTGTCCAGCTTGTCTATTTGTTTTTTTCTGCTTGCTGGAAGCTCTGGGACGCAGAGGGTGTACCTCCGTGCCGTTAGTTTGGTACGGAGGGTCTTTTTGCCCCCTTTGCGTGGTTTTTGTAGGGTTTTGTGTTGACCGCAAAGTTACCTTTCCTATCCTCGCTCTGTTCAGAAAGTCGGGCCTCACTTTGCTAAATCTATTTCATCTCTACGCTTGTCTTTTCATCTTAACTCACAGTCATTATATGTGGGGGCTGCCTTTTCCTTTGGGGTATTTCTCTGAGGCAAGGTAGGCTTATTTTCTATCTTCAGGCTAGCTAGTTTCTCAGGCTGTGCCGAGTTGCAAAGGGAGCGTTAGGCGCAATCCACGGCTGCCTCTAGTGTGGTTGGAGAGGATTAGGGATTGCGGTCAGCAGAGTTCCCACGTCTCAGAGCTCGTTCTATGTTTTTGGGTTATTGTCAGGTCACTGTATGTGCTCTGACCTCTATGTCCATTGTGGTACTGAATTACCTTATCATAACAGGAACTTGTTCATATTTTTGCAGACAGGTCTGCCAAAGGAGATTTTGACAGACCAGGGAACCCCTTTCATGAGCAAGGTAATGAGCGAGTTGTGTAAGGTCTTTCAGATTGCCCAGCTGCGAACCTCAGTCTACCATCCGCAGTCAGACGGCCTAGTAGAGCACTTCAATAAGACCTTGAAGGCAATGCTCAAGAAGGTCATTGAAAATGACGGTCAAGACTGGGACTATCTGCTTCCATTTCTGCTATTCTCAATCAGAGACATTCCACAAGCCCCTACTGGCTTCTCGCCGTGCAAACTCTTGCATGGTTGACATCTGCGACAACTCCTGGACATCGCCAAGGAAACCTGGGAAGCTGAGAGTAAGTTCCTAGTCAAGTGACAAGACCCATATGATGTGGTGGAAAAACTGAGGGAGGTGAATTACAAGGTACACCAGCCAGGCCGAAGGAAGTCCCACCAAATATACCATGTAAACTTGCTCAAGCCATGGCAAGACCAGGAGACACTGGAAACCCATTTCCTGGAAGCCAATCGCAAAGCCACAGTGGACGATGTCACTGTTGCAGACACTCTAACGCCGGCCTAGAGACAACAGTGTTTTGAACTTTTGCAGCATAACTGAGACCTGTTCTTGGAGTTGTCAGGGCATACACAGGTTGTTGAGCATGACGTATTGACAGAGCCACACGTAAGGGTGAACCTCAGGCCGTATAGAATTCCCAAAGCATGTCGGGAGGTAATAGCAAATGAGGTGAAGAACATGTTAGACCTTGGGGTGACTGAGGAGTCGAAAAGTGGATGGTCGAGTCCCATCTACCAAAGGTACAGGCAGTCTTGGATGCATTGAGAAATGCGGGGTTCACCATAAACCCAAAAATATGTGCCATAGGGAAGGAAGAGGCCAAATCTCTAGGCTATGTCATCAGGAGGGGCGAAATCAAGCCCCAGATGAACGAGATTAAGGCAATACCGAAATGTCCACAACCACTTACCAAGAAGCAAGTGAGGGTGTTTCTTGTAATTGTGGATTACTACCTGTAGTTTATTCCATGGTTCGCCATGATTGTCACATATTTGACTGACCTCCTTCAAAGCACAAGATCGTTGATGATTAAATGGTCTGCTGATATAACGATAGCGTTCCTGGAGCTGAAGCAGGCTTTGTGTAAACATTCGGTTCTGGTTGTGCCAGACTTCAGCAAAGAGTTTGTGGTCCAGACGGATGCGTCAGAAGTCGGCTTGGGAGCCATGCTGTCTCAGAAAGTGAACGGAGAGGAGCATCTCATCTCATTGTTCTTAGACCTCCAAAATTTCACCTTCCACATTGAGAATAGGCCAGGAAAGTTGCACGGGAACGCAGATGCCCTGTCCAGACTCCTCTGCTTAGAGAGTGAAGGTGCCAAAACCCCTGGCTTTGAGCAGAGGAGGGGAATATGTGACAAAGTCACTGGTAATGTAATAGAGGGGAGATATGTGTCAATGCGCTTAATGATGTCAGTGATATGAAACCAGAATGTTTTTCTCCAGCACTCTATGTGTTGTGATAATCGGCTGGCTTTAGTGGACCTTCATACAGCGGGAGGGAAGAGGTCCATCGCATCTCCACATGCAGAGCTGACAGGACCTGTGTGATGACATGACCATGTGGTCAGTCACATGATGGAAAGAGTCACATGGTCTGGGGTTTAAATACCTGGGCTCTAGAGGCAGTCTGGGGGTTGCGGAATCCCAGAAACTGCTGTATAACTTTCAGGCTATCGGGAAGGGGGCCACTTCAGAATGGAGGACATTTTCTCGTAATCCATTTTCAGTCCTATCTCAGAGATTATGTATTCTAGGAAATGAAGAGAGGTGTGCTAGAAGATGCACTTCTCAAACTTTGCATACAAATGGATCTTCCTCAACCTCTGCAGAACCTAACAAACTTCCCTACTGTGAGTGGGTAGATCGAGGGAGAACACTAATATGTTGTCTAGGTAAACCATCATACAAGAGTAGAGTAGGTCCCGGAAGATATCATTTACTAGTTCTTGGAAGACTTCTAGGGCACTGCAGAGCCAAAACGGCATTACGCGATACTCATAATGGCCATCCCAGGTGTTAATGGCAGTCTTCCATTTGTCCCCCTGGGATATTCGAATTAGGTTACATTTACCCCACAGATCAAGTTTAGTAAAGACTCTGGAACCCCTGAGCAAATGAAACAACTCAGAGATGAGGGGCAGATGACACTTATTCTTTATTGTTATCTGTTTGAAGCCTCTATAGTCAATACAGGGGCAGAGTGAGCTGTACTTAACAAAGAAGAATCCTGCCCCAGGCAGGGAAGGAGGACTTCGAGAAAAATCCCTGGGCTAGGTTCTCTTTGATATATTCAGACATGTCTCGGGTATCCTGCCTGGGACAGAGGAGGAATAAAACCAGGAAGAAGGTCTATAGGGCAGTCATATGGCCTGTGTCGTGGTAGTGTCCCTGTCTCCTTATCAAAGACATCCGCATACATCCAATAAGTGGGAGGCAAGCCAGGTAAGATTGATGGAGTAGCCGGAGGTTGAGCACAATGAATGGAAACAAGACATTTCTCATGACATGTCTGCCCCAATGCAGTACTTCTCCGCATTTCTGATCCAGAACAGGTTCATGTGCTCATTGCCAAGGCAGACCAAGGAGCAGGGAATGGGACAGACCTGGAGCACATAGAAGGAAATCTTCTCCAAGTCCAACATTCCTACCCAAGGTTCTATAGGCGCGAAAGCAAAATGAACGGCTTCGGATAGAGATCTCCCATTCACGAATGATACTGAGTCGCCCATTAGGGCAGTGGGATACTTGGTACTGGGTCCGGTTGCAATTAAAGGGGTGGTCACGGTGGCAGCAACCCAGTCTGTGGCCCTGGGCGCCCAAGTAAAAGGGACAATCTTTAAAGGGGTTGTGGAAATAATGAAAGTTCTTGACGTCACCTGTGGTTCTTGGTCAGGGGTGACCGACGCTGCTTAAAGGGGTCCTCTGGGATGATGGTGCTGCAGCAAAGATGGTGTCGCTTCCCACAGGTGAAGCGGTGTCCCCAGGGCTCCCGGTGTATTTGGCAGGGAGGGTGAATGCCGGCAAATAAATGGAGGACACAGGGTTGCAGCCTTTACCTGGTTTACTGGTGTTAAGCAGCCTCAGTCCAGGGTACCGGCAACAGGTCTAGATGGAGTCCAAGCAGCCTGAAGACAAGAGGAAACCCCTTTGACAGGTCAGTTTAGGAGCCTTCCACTATTGTGCTGGTCTGTAGTCCCTTGCTGCCTGTAGTTGTCTAACAAGGTCCTCTTTCTCCCCTGTCCAGGGACAGTACCTGCACGGTAGGCAACTTGCGCCGTCTCTCTGGGGTCTCTGTACACGGTGGCTCCAGGCTCTGATTGCTGCTGTACCTCAGGTATTATGTGGGCAAGTCCCTTTTAGTTTCCTGGCTTCCGGTTCTGCCGTGGGACCTGTAGTTCCTCACGACCTTGGGCTCCCGTTTCCCAGTTTCTGCGCTCAGCTTAGAGAGGCCAGGTCGCAGCCCTCCTCTAGCTCCTAAGTCCTTCTGTGCTCCTTCACTGTCTGCTACCAACTTTTAACGGTTTGCTTGTCTGCACCAGATTAACTGACTCCTCCTCCAGACCAGGATGTTATAAGGGAAGTTTCCCTTGAATCGGGTTTAGAGCTCCCCCTTCTAGCCTGGAGTCAGAATGTGTTGCATGTAAGGTTACCTGCCAAAGGGATTCCTCCTGCCTCCAGGCATGGCACTACCCTTCCCGAGAGGAAGGCTGCACCACTGGGGTACCCGAACTCCTGGGGTGCCACAATACCACCAAAGGACTCTGTAGATGTTGGATGGCGATGTGGTACCAGATCCACCACAGCCTATTGTATGAAATTTCCTGCGTAACTAGAGTCCAGATAGGCCGATTCAATGAAATGGATGTTGCCATTGGAAACAGACACTGTCAGTCAGCGGGGAGAGGAGTAGCTCTCTTAGTAACCTCTCCTACTGGCCCTGTGCTTTGGAGTTTGCCGACTGCTTGGGACATGAAAGAATTAAAGGGGCATGTAAAAGTTTGGGCACCACTTGTCAAAGTTACTGTTATTGTGAACAGTTAAGCAAGTTGAAGATTAAATCATCTCTAAAAGGGCTGTAGATAAAGATGACACATTTCATTTGTATTTTATGCAAAAAAAAACATTTTAAAAATAACAAAAAGGAAAATGTGCTGCTGCAAAAGTTTAAGCACCTTGCATGGTTAATACCTAGCATCCTCCCTTTTGAATGAATCACAGCTTGTAAAGATCCTATCCCAATAACTAGTGGGTATAATAATGATTATATCAGCAAGTAAAATCCAATTGGAAATGTAGTATAGTTCTCCTGATTCATTATGTTGCTTACCCCATGTGCAGAGCATTGCAGTAGCTTAGTTATCCATGGTTACGACCACTAACAGCTAATTAACCATGGATACCTAAGCTACTGCACATGGGGTAAGCAAAACATTATTATTAATATTACACCTACTATTTATTACACAAGATTATTTATCTTACTAGCTATTGAACCCGTTCTACGCCCGAGTGGCGAGCATTTATATTGGTATATGGTCTCCATCCTGGTATGTGCTGCTCCATCCTGCGTCCCCATCCTGTCATGTGCTGCTCCATCCTGCGTCCCCATCCTGTCATGTGCTGCTCCCATCCTGCGCCCCCATCCTGTCATGTGCTGCTCCATCCTGCATCCCCATCCTGACATGTGCTGCTCCATCCTGCGCCCCCATCCTGTCATGTGCTGCTCCATCCTGCGCCCCCATTCTGTCATGTGCTGCTCCATCCTGCGCCCCCATCCTGTCATGTGCTGCTCCCATCCTGCGCCCCCGTTCTGTCATGTGCTGCTCCCATCCTGCACCCCCGTTCTGTCATGTGCTGCTCCCATCCTGCGCCTCCATTCTGTCATTTGCTGCTCCCATCCTGTCATGTGCTGCTCCCATCCTGCGCCCGTTCTGTCATGTGCTGCTGCCATCCTGCGCCCGTTCTGTCATGTGCTGCTCCCATCCTGCGCCCGTTCTGTCATGTGCTGCTGCCATCCTGCGCCCGTTCTGTCATGTGCTGCTCCCATCCTGCGCCACCATTGTATGATATGCCCCCCATAAGACGCTCCAGTGTGTATGCCCCCGTATGCTGCTGCCATATAAAAAAAAAAAATACCATACTCCCCTATCGTCCGGCTCCACTGCAGGTGTGTCTTCAAGAAAATGGCGCCGGAAAGCGCGGACTGCGCAGGCACCGATTCCGGCAGCAGGAATCGGCGCCTGCGCAGTCCGCGCTTTCCGGCGCCATTTTCTTGAAGACACACCTGCAGTGGAGCGGAGTGTGTCTTCAAGAAAATGGCGCCGGAAAGCGCGGACTGCGCAGGCGCCGATTCCGGCAGCAGGAATCGGCGCCTGTGCAGTCCGCGCTTTCCGGCGCCATTTTCTTGAAGACACACTCCGGCTCCTCTGCCTGTAACTGGTAAGTCAGAGGGCGGCGCCGGCGCGCATTAAGCGCGTCTCGCGCCCTCTGAACTGTCACAGCAGAGGAGCCGGGAGACGGAGCCGCACGCAGCGCTGGAACAGGGAAAGGTGAATATACTTACCCTCCGGGCGGTCCCTGACTCTCTGGTGGAGATCGCGGTATGCGTTCAGTGTTTACGCATACCGCGATCTCCTGGGAGCGTCACTCTGTGGGGGCCAGACTGCGCCGGCGCTTGCTCCTGCGCAGTCTATAAAGGCTTCGGACAGAGTGACGCTCCCAGTGTTATATTATAGATTCCGCAGAGCTTTACATACAGTTAGGGCCAGAAATATTTGGACAGTGACACAATTTTCGCGAGTTGGGCTCAGCATGCCACCACATTGGATTTGAAATGAAACCTCTACAACAGAATTCAAGTGCAGATTGTAACGTTTAATTTGAAGGGTTGAACAAAAATATCTGATAGAAAATGTAGGAATTGTACACATTTCTTTACAAACACTCCACATTTTAGGAGGTCAAAAGTAATTGGACAAATAAACATAACCCAAACAAAATATTTTTATTTTCAATATTTTGTTGCAAATCCTTTGGAGGCAATCACTGCCTTAAGTCTGGAACCCATGGACATCACCAAACGCTGGGTTTCCTCCTTCTTAATGCTTTGCCAGGCCTTTACAGCCGCAGCCTTCAGGTCTTGCTTGTTTGTGGGTCTTTCCATCTTAAGTCTGGATTTGAGCAAGTGAAATGCATGCTCAATTGGGTTTAGATCTGGAGATTGACTTGGCCATTGCAGAATGTTCCACTTTTTGGCACTCATGAACTCCTGGGTAGCTTTGGCTGTATGCTTGGGGTCATTATCCATCTGTACTATGAAGCGCCGTCCAATCAACTTTGCAGCATTTGGCTGAATCTGGGCTGAAAGTATATCCCGGTCCACTTCAGAATTCATCCGGCTACTCTTGTCTGCTCTTATGTCATCAATAAATACAAGTGACCCAGTGCCATTGAAAGCTATGCATGCCCATGCCATCACGTTGCCTCCACCATGTTTTACAGAGGATGTGGTGTGCCTTGGATCATGTGCCGTTCCCTTTCTTCTCCAAACTGTTTTCTTCCCATCATTCTGGTACAGGTTGATCTTTGTCTCATCTGTCCATAGAATACTTTTCCAGAACTGAGCTGGCTTCTTGAGGTGTTTTTCTGCAAATTTAACTCTGGCCTGTCTATTTTTGGTATTGATGAATGGTTTGCATCTAGATGTGAACCCTTTGTATTTACTGTCATGGAGTCTTCTCTTTACTGTTGACTTAGAGACAGATACACCTACTTCACTGAGAGTGTTCTGGACTTCAGTTGATGTTGTGAACGGGTTCTTCTTCACCAAATTAAGTATGCGGCGATCATCCACCACTGTTGTCATCCGTGGACGCCCAGGCCTTTTTGAGTTCCCAAGCTCACCAGTCAATTCCTTTTTTCTCAGAATGTACCCAACTGTTGATTTTGCTACTCCAAGCATGTCTGCTATCTCTCTGATGGATTTTTTCTTTTTTTTCAGCCTCAGGATGTTCTGCTTCACCTCAATTGAGAGTTCCTTTGACCGCATGTTGTCTGCTCACAGCAACAGCTTCCAAATGCAAAACCACACACCTGGAATCCACCCCTGACCTTTTAACTACTTCATTGATTACAGGTTAACGAGGGAGACGCCTTCAGAGTTAATTGCAGCCCTTAGAGTCCATTGTCCAATTACTTTTGGTCCCTTGAAAAAGAGGACGCTATGCATTACAGAGCTATGATTCCTAAACCCTTTCTCCGATTTGGATGTGGAAACTATCATATTGCAGCTGGGAGTGTGCACTTTCAGCCCATATTATATATATAATTGTATTTCTGAACATGTTTTTGCAAACAGCTAAAATAACAAAACTTGTGTCACTGTCCAAATATTTCTGGCCCTAACTGTACATTATCATCACTGTCCCCATTGGGACTCACAATTAATCTAAATTCTCTATCAGTATGTCTTTGGAATGTGAGAGGAAACCAGAAAACCCGGAGGAAACACATGTAAACACCGGGAGAACATACCTTGCAGATGTTGTCCTTGGTGGGATTTGAACCCAGGACCCCAGTGTTGCAAAGCTAACCGCTGAGTCACTGTGCTGCCCTACTACATATTAAATGGGAAAACGCCTTTAATTAAATAAGTTATCCTC
The DNA here is from genome assembly GCF_032444005.1 of Ranitomeya imitator. Lineage (NCBI taxonomy): Eukaryota > Metazoa > Chordata > Amphibia > Anura > Dendrobatidae > Ranitomeya > Ranitomeya imitator. The sequence goes on from NC_091284.1 coordinate 402,936,283, forward strand.
TTTCAGTAAGATAAGTGATATCTTATATCTTATAATTTGCTGAGGGTCTGACCAATTACTGTACTTAGCTATGTTCTGCACTCCCACAGAGAATAAAGTGAGTGAAGCTGCACATGCTCAACCTTCACTACATTCAGTCGGGGCTTTTCAGAGAATCATGCTTGGGACTGGTAGGGATCCCCGCCATAAGATATCAGCAATCATTATCCTCTACCCTCGATGAGGGATAAATTAATAACTTGGCACAAACACATCAACTACAAAATAATTAGCTACTTTTCACGCACATATAAGGAGGATGGGCGGACTGCGGGTACCTGTGCCAGACCGGGTCCGGAACTGCTGAGGCTGTGTCCCATGTTGTCTGGGGGAAGACAAAAAGGCCCGTACAGGCTCCTTGACCCGGAAGATGGGGGCGCAGTTATAAGTAAAAGCGCGTGCAGCGTCGGGCAGTTTCCTGCCGGCAGTGACAGAGGCAAGGTGCCTGTGCAGCAGCTCTGGGGGGTGAGCAGCCAGGCCACAATGACATGCGGCCAATCTGATGCCGGGACGCTGCCAGATCCCGTATTCCTCTCATTAAATATCTAAATTAATTATCCACTGTGCACTCCCCTCCCCTAAACACATGATTTCAATATCTGCTGTGCAGCCCCCCACAATTCACTACCCAGCATTTAATCAGCCCCAATTTATTATCTACTGTGCAATTCTCCTCAATTTGTTATTAATTGTGCAACATCCCCTATTCATTATCTTCTGTGCGATCCCCCAATTCATTATCCACTGTTCAATCCCCCCATATAATTAAATTAGTTGCAGGAAGGAAAACTAATCATTCACCTCCTGAAGCTCATGCAAGGTGCCACTTTCATGAACAGTATTGGTCTCCTCTGTCAGCATCATCATACAGCCTGCGTCATAGAGAAGCTTTCAGGCAATGATTCGTGGACAGCTGCCTGCAGGACTGTTGCTAAAGTACGGTATATTAAATTATATCTATGTCCTTAAAGATAACCTGTCATCTCAAAAAACACCATTAACCTGGATATTTGGGGCTAATCTGCAGGTTAATAGCATTCTGAAGTTGTTCGTCTGCCACACTAGCAGCCTGGCTGCTGGGAAGAAACTAACTTTAGTTCCCCCTGCAGCCTCAGGCTTTCAGTCATATAGGCGCAGCCAGCACTGGGGCACTGTGAAGTCACCTGTCAATTAGTGGCAGGTGGTAACAGGCGCTCATCGTTATGCACTGATAGGTGACTATGGCTATACCGGCACTCCTCTGCGACTGAAAGCTTGAAAGTGTCGGCAGGAATAAAGTTAATTTCCTCCCAGTAGCAGGGCTTTCAGTGCGGCAGCCGCATTGCCCCAGAACACTATTGACTGGCAAATTAACCTTATAGCTGCAGGTTAATAGCATATGTTGACATGACAGGTTCCTTTTAATACTCAAATGCAATTGTATAAAGTAGGCAGCCGGGCTGTGAGAAGTCATCCTCACCTACCTGCCATGCTCCAGAAATCAATAGGGGCAATAGTTTTGTGACCTTGGCCCCCTACAGGTTACTTGGGCCATTTGTGGTTGCCCAAGTGGTTGCCCATGTTGTCCTCATTATAATCAGTCACTGCCGGTCACAGAACAGGGCAAAGAATACATAAGTGACTGCGGGAGCATTCCATTCTGTAAGAAGTAGGCAAAAATGTACATATTTCTACCAATTGCGGACTTATATAATTTTGCCGCATGAAGAGATCCATACACATATATAAAAAAGAAGAAAATACTTTATTGACATAACATATCCTAAAATATCCATAGGCAGATAAGACATAAACAAACAAATGTGTCCAAAGGAATGGAAAAAGTGGAGCTCAAGCTAATATTTGTTTAATACCAGTTGCCATTCATATACAGTATATATCTCTGTAACAGTCTAATATGGGATGATATGCACCAAAAATTCCATTAGTATTCATATTGGTAATAAATTACCTATCCATAATAACCATACATATCAATCCTCATACCCCAGGATACCTGTATAAGCAAGCTGCCTAACTGACATAAGAGTTCCCAGACTAAAATAGTCTTGTACTAACCCCGCTACAGATAAAGCTATATCCAAATTGGCACTTACTTGTAACCAGAAATAACGTCGGAAAACCGTACACCAAAGCTGTGAGCCCACCAAACCCTCCAGGTGCGCCCCGACGCGCGTTTCGCCCGTAAACTTCTTCCGGGGGCGTCCAGTGCCAATTTGGATATAGCTTTATCTGAGCTCCTTAGTCTCTATGAGAAATCCACTGCCAGACTCTTCTGGCATGGGCTTTTCTTCAAGAGAACAAAAGGATCGAAAACTGGACATGCTAGATCGATTATCTGTCGGGAAAATGTCAGGAAGCATGTCCAACAGGAGAACAGGAGAATCCTCTGATGGGCCCCCGTACAAGATGGGGCCACCACCCTCTTATATGAGCACAATACACTTGATTAACCATAAACAGACAATGGCAACAACTTATTTTCTTAACAATCAACCCAGTTTATTGCTATAGAAATTTGTGAATGAGGATTAAGTAATATTTGCAAGTAGCTGAAAAGTGGTGTCCTAGAGTTGATGTTTCTTGTGGGTCCTTGGTACACCAGTCCGACACTGAGTATGTGTAGAAAGTCTCAAGGCCACCATGCATATTAGACTAAACCATTGACAGTGTGCAGAGGGGAGGGCTGGTGTCTATCTATCTATACTGCACATGCAGGACTTTATAGATGTAAGCATGGAAGTAGGACTTCCACTGTTCTGATGCTAGGAATTTGTGAAATAACCCTTACTTCCAGGACGGGATGTGCTGCTCACCGGTTCCTATACCAGTGCAAAGATGCACTGTAGCTTGTAATGCTGGCTAACTTTGTTACTTTTTCATTATAGTGCTCCAGAAGCTAGAAGCAGTCATCCCTGTATTCACTAAGGGGCCCGATATGAACTAAAATTGTCAGGTTGAAAGATCTAGGCATTAGGACAGAGCTGGACCGTGCTGAAAACAGAGCTGCACAGAAAACAGGCTGAGATGACAAGGGCAGTCAATGAGGATCTAAAAGAGACGGAATCCAATAATGCAAATTATAAGGCACAAGGTAAGAAACCTTGTGCCATACAGTGACCATATTAGCAAAGTCGTAAAACCCCAGAATCTACAAAAATAGATTTAACTACTTTTCTTTACTTGTATAGCCAACACTACAAGCAATGAAGATATATTCTTTGATAACATGGACAATGACTAAGGCTGGGAAAATCAAGAAAACTGCCTTCTAATAGTATGGGATCATTGGTTAATCATGCTTTGTCTGTGAAGAATAGGAAGGTATATAAGAAGTAAACATTGCACGTGTTGAAGGTGGACTTGAGATGAAAGGTGCCAAGACTGTACTGTGTAGGTTGAGACTATCTGATAAAGTCTGGAGACTTTTCATGGGTTTTATGAAGACATCATAGAAAACCCATCTGTGTAGGTGAATATACTATCGTAGCACCATATAGATAATTATGGAGTTCCCGTACTGCCCACACATTGGCAGACATCACAATTGTAAGGAAAGCATCAAAAGTGTGGACGTTAGGCAAGGATGTAAGGTGGTTGGCACATATAGCCAGATGAGGAGTCTACGTACTCCAATTCATATTACAGTTGAAAGACTGTATATGGTACTTTACAACTATAACTCAAAAAATTGCAACGTCATGGTATAATTAAGACAAATGATGGTTCTAGATAAATGCATTTGTTAAGCAGTGTTCCATTCTCATGCCCAGTAGTCTTTCGAGTTTTATATCTATATCTTGTATTAATGAGGTGTCAGAAGGTGAAGCTGCTTTACATAAACAAGCAGGATAATCCACAGGTTTTAGGAAAAAATGAATGATGCAGATGCGTGTATTTACAAAACAGATCAGATAAAGGGAACAATAGGCGAAAAAGGCAGCATGTAAAAGATGAGCCTAGGAGTTAATAGATAGGTTGGAGAGTGGAAAATCCTCAGGGGAAAGACAGTAAAAGAAACCAGTGGTGAGATTAGAAATGATAATGAAGTACATGGAAGTAGTGAATAACTTGCCTGTGGTGTGTGCAGCATTTCATAGGTTGTACTGGTTTCTATAACAGGATTTAGTTACTGGGGAGCCTTGTTGTACCAGTGGAAATGGTTTTGATGGATGGGCCTGATACTAAAAAGAACAGGTGCACATCTATTTGGAAATGATCATCTTGTCCTTTGGTGGACCACTCTTCCCTTGTTCAACCAGCATATGACCTCAAAGCCATTACCAAAAAATCATGTTGAGAACTAGGTGAACCTGACATATCTTTAAATCGTACATGTCATAATTTTAGTTTAGCTTCTTGCTTTCTCCTCCAGGCGTTGTTATATCATATGTCCAACCTGTGCAGCTGCAAAGGGCTGAAAAATGAGGGCTCACTGATATCTGAAGGACATCTAGCTGCTGTGAACTAATGAACTTCATACTGGTAATTTGTAGGAAAGATTTATAGGAGATCTTTTATGATGACCTACGAAAGAGGTCAAAATAAAGTTTTGTGGATTTTTGTTCTTCTTTGCTTTGGTCCATATGTTTCAAGAAGTGGTTTTGAGCAATGGTTGCTCCGATCAGAATATGGTAGCCCTTTTTTTACTACAATTCACTCATGCAAACGATAATCATAATGTTGCCTAACCTAGCCAGCCTTTGGTTGTGCTTTAAGAGTTAGCTTCTGTTTTTTATTATCTACTTTGTCATAATAATAAAAATAATAATCTTTATTTAGAAAGTCCCAACTAATTTAGCTGCTTTTTACAATAGGGGACAAAAGAAACAAGTAAATTGGTATGCAAAATAAATTTATAAGGAGACGCTAGGAAAAAGGTCCAAAACCGAAACAGCTTACTATCTACATGGCTTAAATGGACTGACGTGGGGAAAAAAAATGCATGGACGTATCATATATGCATTCTTACTTGCAAGAGAAACGCAATTTTCGATAAGCAACAAGACATTTTAGGAATTAATATTTTTCTAAAACAAAATCACCCACTATCTTAGCAAAAATACAAGCAAGAAACAATTGATGTTCACTGAATTAATTGAGTGTTATCTGTGTTGCATTAATTATTACTTAGAACATGAGTTTCTCCAGCATAGAACTTTTGTAGTAACCTGAAGAGAAGGATTTTTTTTAGGAAATGAACTTACTATGTAATATGTTAAGTAATACTCCAATTTTTCTTTTCCAATAACCTAATGGTCATTTGCCTGGAAATAATATCCTGTTGCATGGAGCCCTTTATGTATAAAGGATTCACTGGGTAAGAGGCCATAGCCTTGACCTGGATCTCGGTTAGCACGTTCCTATGCAAAATGATTCTGAAGGGTTCTATTCAAACTGAATGGGTGGGGGGCAGGCCAGTTTGCCATCTGTGCTATGGAAATATCCTGGGGTCAGTAGGACAGAGTCCACAGCTGGCTGACCTGTGTGACAGAGGACTGTCTGAGTTGTGGCTCTTGTCCTCCGACTCCTGCTAGCTGTCTGGGTTGTTTGATGCTATGACATGCTGATGAGGACAATGTCTTTTGCCTGTTCAGGGATGATATTAGTCTTCACACGTTATCTGCTAGCAAACACTTTTTATTGCAAAGGTTCCCTGAAGCAATCAGATGTAAAATATTACAAATTTAATGTTACATCACATAAAATAAAGTTCTAACATTTGATAATAGTACAATTAATATCCTTATTAATTTTCACACATTATTTGGACACAATATTTTGAAGTTAAGGACCATAAAAAATGTTGATAAGAGAGAGATTAAAATATAGCTATACATAGGTTGACTGTGAGTCCAATTATAGAAGTTGGGTATGATAGTGACATTATCCTTCCCAATTCAAGCATTAGGTTGCATTTTAGATTTGGTCACCATTTATTTTTAGTGGAGTCCAAAAGCTATTCTATAAAAGAATTGATTTAAAAAGATTAAAAATCAGAATAACCCTTAATAATTACAGTTTTGTTTTTACTTTACTAAAGCCAATGCATCTCTTATTTTGTGCCATCATTCATTAGCTTTTAAATTTAAGGTCAATACCAAAGAAATGGATACTACAGAGAAGACATACAGTGGGGCAAAAAAGTATTTAGTCAGTCAGCAATAGTGCAAGTTCCACCACTTAAAAAGATGAGAGGCGTCTGTAATTTACATCATAGGTAGACCTCAACTATGGGAGACAAACTGAGAAAAAAAATTCCAGAAAATCACATTGTCTGTTTTTTTAACAATTTATTTGCATATTATGGTGGAAAATAAGTATTTGGTCAGAAACAAACAATCAAGATTTCTGGCTCTCACAGACCTGTAACTTCTTCTTTAAGAGTCTCCTCTTTCCTCCACTCATTACCTGTAGTAATGGCACCTGTTTAAACTTGTTATCAGTATAAAAAGACACCTGTGCACACCCTCAAACAGTCTGACTCCAAACTCCACTATGGTGAAGACCAAAGAGCTGTCAAAGGACACCAGAAACAAAATTGTAGCCCTGCACCAGGCTGGGAAGACTGAATCTGCAATAGCCAACCAGCTTGGAGTGAAGAAATCAACAGTGGGAGCAATAATTAGAAAATGGAAGACATACAAGACCACTTATAATCTCCGTCGATCTGGGGCTCCACGCAAAATCCCACCCCGTGGGGTCAGAATGATCACAAGAACGGTGAGCAAAAATCCCAGAACCACGCGGGGGGACCTAGTGAATGAACTGCAGAGAGCTGGGACCAATGTAACAAGGCCTACCATAAGTAACACACTACGCCACCATGGACTCAGATCCTGCAGTGCCAGACGTGTCCCACTGCTTAAGCCAGTACATGTCCGGGCCCGTCTGAAGTTTGCTAGAGAGCATTTGGATGATCCAGAGGAGTTTTGGGAGAATGTCCTATGGTCTGATGAAACCAAACTGGAACTGTTTGGTAGAAACACAACTTGTCGTGTTTGGAGGAAAAAGAATACTGAGTTGCATCCATCAAACACCATACCTACTGTAAAGCATGGTGGTGGAAACATCATGCTTTGGGGCTGTTTCTCTGCAAAGGGGCCAGGACGACTGATCCGGGTACATGAAAGAATGAATGGGGCCATGTATCGTGAGATTTTGAGTGCAAACCTCCTTCCATCAGCAAGGGCATTGAAGATGAAACGTGGCTGGGTCTTTCAACATGACAATGATCCAAAGCACACTGCCAGGGCAACGAAGGAGTGGCTTCGTAAGAAGCATTTCAAGGTCCTGGAGTGGCCTAGCCAGTCTCCAGATCTCAACCCTATAGAAAACCTTTGGAGGGAGTTGAAAGTCCGTGTTGCCAAGCGAAAAGCCAAAAACATCACTGCTCTAGAGGAGATCTGCATGGAGGAATGGGCCAACATACCAACAACAGTGTGTGGCAACCTTGTGAAGACTTACAGAAAACGTTTGACCTCTGTCATTGCCAACAAAGGATATATTACAAAGTATTGAGATGAAATTTTGTTTCTGACCAAATACTTATTTTCCACCATAATATGCAAATAAATTGTTAAAAAAACAGACAATGTGATTTTCTGGATTTTTTTTTCTCAGTTTGTCTCCCATAGTTGAGGTCTACCTATGATGTAAATTACAGACGCCTCTCATCTTTTTAAGTGGTGGAACTTGCACTATTGCTGACTGACTAAATACTTTTTTGCCCCACTGTATGTAAGATTATTCACATAGTCATGTCACATGGTCAGTCAAATGGTCTTGGAAAAAGTAGACCCAGCCATGTATCCAGGAAATGGGCGAACATACAGCTGTGCAGTTGGTGCAGCTGCATCGGGGCCTGGAGGTGGAGGGGGGCTCTTGCAGGGTGGAAATAATGAGGGCAATCTGGCCTGTTGCACTGATCCTGAGGCTCTGGGGGTGCTCTGCTGCCCACTGCAGAAAATAGTTGAGCTTAATGACGTCAGCATGCAGCACTCGCCTGTGTCACTCGGCGAAGCAAAGAGAGCAATTCTGTGGGGTAATGGACGAAGAGGTGAGTGTGTTTTTTCCAAATGCACTGAGGAAAGGACAATGATGGATGTGAGGGAGAAGATAATGATGGATGTGGACAATGATATATGTTAGGGAGATGACAATGAGGGGTGTGGGAGCAGAACAATGAGGGATGTGAGGGCGCCGACATTGAGGGATATAGGGGAAAGGACAATGATGGGTGTGAGGGAGAGTGAAATTAGGGATGTAGGGGAGAGAAATGAGGGACGTGGGGGAGAACCATGAGGGATGGGGCCAATAATGGATGTGAGAAAGAGGACAATGATGGGTGTGAGGGAGAGTGAAATGAGGGATGTTGGGGAGAGAAATGAGGGATGTGGGGGGAGAAAAATGAGGGATGGGGTGGATGACAGCAATGAGAGATGTGGGGGCAGAATGTGGGGGAAAGACAATGATGGATGTGGGGGAGAGGACAATGATGGATGTGAGGGAGAGCATAATGAGAGATATGGGGAAACAATGAGGGATGGGGATATGGCACTGATGGATGTACGGGAGAGGACAGTGAGGGAAGTGGGAGAGGACAATGAGAGATGTGGGGGATGAATAATATGAGGGTGGGTGAGACCAAAGAGGGATGTGTGGGGCAGAACAATGTGAGGGTTGGGGAAGAATAATAAGGGACGTGGGGGAGAACAATGAGGGATGTGGGGTAGTGGACAATGATGGATGTGGGGAGAGGACAATGAGGGTGGTGTGGGAGAGGACAAAGAAGGATGTGGGGAATAACAATGTGGTATGTGGGTTACAGTGCGATGAGGGATGTGGGGAGAGGAAAATGATGGATTTGGGGGAAAGTACAATGATGGATGTGACGGAGAGGACAATGAGGGATGTGTGGGGGATGAAGACTGGGGTGGAAGAGAACAATAAGAAATGTGGGGGTAGATCAATGAGGATATGAGGAACAGGACAATGATGGATGTAGGGAGAACACAATGATGGATGTGATGGAGGGGACAATAAGGGAGGTAGTGGGATAACAATAAGGGGGTAGGGGAGAACAAGAATGAATGTTTGGGCAGAACAATGAGGGATGTGGGGGAGAGGACAATGATGGATGTGGGTGAGAGAACAATGAAGGGGTGGGGAAGATGACAATGAGTGATGTGGAGGAGAGGACAATGATGGATGTGGGGGAGAGGACAATGAGGGATGAGGGGAGAGGACAGTTAGGGATGTGGGGGAGTGGACAATGAGGGATATAGGGGAGAAGCCAATGATGGGTGTGAGAAAGAGGATAATGATGGGTGTGAGGGAAAGTGAAATGAGGGATGTGGAGGAGAACAATGAGGAATGGAGTGGAGAAGAACAATGAGGGATGTGGGGGTCAGATCAATAAGGGATGTGGGGGAAAGACAATGATTGATGGATGTGGGGTAGAGGACAATGATGAATGTGAGGGAGAGTACAATGAGAGATGTGGGGGGAAACTATGAGGGATTGGGAATTGGCACTGATGGATGTAGGGGAGAGGACCATGAGGGAAGTGGGAGAGGACAATGAGGGATGTGGGGGATGAATAATATGAGGGTGGGTGAGAACGAGGGATGTGTGGGGCAAAACAATGAGGGAGTTGGGGAAGAATAATGAGGGATGTAGGGGAGAACAGTGAGGGATGTGGGGGAGTGGTCAATGATAGCTGTGGGGATAGTGCGGTGCCCCCAAGGGCTAGGGGATACTCAGAGCCAGGCCCCTTCGGTTCTCAGTGGGGATGTCATGGTGGCGGACCCGGTCTGTGGCCCTCGGGAGGTCCATTGATGTTGTGGGGGAAATCTCTTTAAAGGGATGCCATCTGTGGTATTCGGTCAGGGTGACCGATGCTGCTTAAGGGTCCGCTGGGGTGATGTTATGGCAGCTATATGTATACCTCCCCACAGGTGAAGTATGTCCCCAGGGCTTCCCAGAGTGTAGATGGTGAATGGTGGATGATGTAAGGTGCAGTGAATAACGAGGACACAAGGTTGCAGTCTCTTTACCTTTACTGAAGGCTTCAGCATCCACAGTCCAGGGTAGGGACCACAGGGGAGGCAGAGTCCGGCTGGTCTGAAGGCAAATCCAGAGTCCCCTTATCCAGGTGGAATTCAATAGCCTTCCTTTAGCGCCTGGGCATTGTAGTCCTTCCCTGCTGAGCAACTCGGTAAGGTCCTCACAACTATTGCAGATGTTAAATCTCCTCTCTATCCCCCTGACGGATAGGACAAACCCGTATGACTGGTGGCCTGAGGCTTTTTATAGGGACCCTAGAGACGCCCCGGCCCCCACAAGTTGCCACCCTGCCTCCTGGGTATATGGTCGGGCAGTCAACGTGGAATCAACTGTCCTGACAGTCTCTGAAGTAATGGCATAGAGATCCTTACTTCCTCAGTGTTCTGGTTACCGGTACTGATCTTCAGAAGGAGGCAGCCTGCTTCTAGCTGGTCTCCCGCTGATGTTCCTCTCCTGTTGCTATGACTTCATTGCTCACTCACTGCAACACAATTCCTTTCAATGTCTCCTTCTTGGGATGCTGCCGCATGGGATGCAGGCGCAGCTCCGTGTACCCTCGTCTTCCGCAGGTCGCAGTCTGTAGCTGGCTGGAACCCACTCCAACCAGCCTCTGCCAAACGTGGTCGGGACTCACTGACTATCTCCTACTCCCTCCAGTCAGCTTCTCTCTAACTTCCTAACCAACCCACCAGTTTCACCTAAGTGTGAGGAGTGCCCTAATAGATAGAAGCATGGCTCCCCCTGGCGGACTGGAGTGTGAAGTGTGTTTTGTGGTTGTGATACCTGGACAGAAGTCCTCCTTCATTGCTTTCAGACGTAGCATCACTCCCCCTGGTGGAAGAATAACATTACTGCAACCACCAGGACTCTGGGGCGCTGCAAGAGGACAATGACGGGGTGCGGGAGAAGACAAAGAGGGATGTGGGGATAGTACAATGAGGGATGTGGGGGAGAGGACAGTGATGGATTTGGGGGAAAGTACAATGATGGATGTGATGGAGAGGACAATAAGGGATGTGTGGGGGATGAAGATTGGGGTGAACAGAGGATGTGAGGAACAGGATAATGATGATGTGGGGACAGCACAATGATGGATGTGAGGGAGAGGACAATAAGGGAGGTAGTGGGATAACAATGAGGGATGTGGGGGCAATATAATTAGGGGGTAGGGGAGAACAAGGAGGAATGTTGGGGCAGAATGAGGGATCTGGGGGAGAGGACAATGATGGATGTGGGTGAGAGGACAATGAGGGGGTGGGGAGGATGACAATGAGTGATGTGGAGGAGAGGACAATGATGGATGTGAGGGAGAGGACAATGAGGGATGAGGGGAGAGGACAGTGAGGGATGTGGGGGAGAGGTCAATGAGGAAGGTGGGGGAGAGGACAGTGAGGGATATGGGAAAGAACAATAATGTGTGAGAAAACAATGAGGGGTGGGGAGAACAGTGAGGGATGGGGGAGGCAGAACAACGAGGGGGTTGGGGTGAACACAATGAGGGATGTGGGGGAGAGAACAATGAGGCATGTGGGGAAGAGCAAAATGAGGGATTCCGGACTTACTCTGCTTAGATATTCATCCTTATCAGCTTATGACTGATCACTGATCCCTCAGTGACCTGCCGTCTATTTTACATACTGATTATTATAGTGTGGGCTTTGAATTTTTTTCTACCTCCAGCAAAATGACGAAGGCAGTGGCGCATAAGCAGTAGCATCTATCGCTTGCCGATAGATGCTACTGTGCAAGTGTCGCCACTGGCACCATTTTGCTGCAGACAATTTTTTTTTCACCCTACAAAATGGCGCCACTGGTGGTGCCATTTTGTTGGAGGAAAAGAAAAATTTGGCTGCAGCAAAATGACGCCCACGCTTGTACAGTAGCATCTAACAGCAATCGATAGATGCTACTGCATATGCGCCACTGCCATTTTGCTGTAGTTCAATTTTTTTTCAAAATCAACCCTATTATATGCAGTATGTAAAATAGGAGGCAGGTCACTGAAGGTTCCGTGAATTGTCATTTAAGCCCACAAGAATGAATATGAGGCCAGAGAGCACCAAATACCGTATTTTTCGGATTAAAAGAAGCACTTTTGTTCCCCAAATTTTTTTTGGGAAAATGGGGGTGCATCTAGTAATGCGAATATACCTTACCAGCCATGGTGGAGCAGGGTTCCAGGGTCGCTGCTGGAAGTGGCAGAGTGGAGCGTTGCTGCAGGCCGCACCAAGATCTCGGGAAATGAGATCTCAGCGCCAAGATCTCCATCTATGCATGCGCCACACCCGGAAGCCATTTTCCCTGAGTCCACCACATAGTAAACCATGGAAGTTTGGGAGCTTTCAAAAAATGTTGGCAGAACCCCCGCACCACCGAACACCTGCAGCGTCGCACATCTGAACACCCCATCCTTCCAGTCTGGGGTCCGCAGCATAGCCAGCAGCAACCCTGGGACCCTACTTCACCGCAGCCATATATATATATATATATATATATATATATATATATATATATAGACTGTATATATGTTTTTACGAATATTTGAGGCCATGGATCCATTCTATGTCCATTTTGCAAGCCGTACGGATGCCATACGGATGACACACGGGTAAATTTTTAAAGAAAAAAAATCGCATCCTTGCATTGAATATGGATCACTGTTCAGGAAATTTTCTGCGTATCTTGGCCATCAAAAACAGACCGTACTTTTATACGTTGTGTGTGACTCCGGCCTAATCAGTATTACAGTGCCAACCTGACACTGTCTGTAGGCTACTGAGCACAATCCTGCTGACAAGTTCACTTTAAGGAAAGTGGGAAAAAGGGAAAAAGAAAAAATTAAAAGGATAGAAGGAAAATGAAAAAGATTGGTATGTACAAGATAGGCAAAGGAAAGTGGTTACGATACACATAAAAGATATATTATATTTAACCCCTTCATGACATGTGCCATGTTAGTACTGTGCATGTCATGTCCCTCCCTTTGATGTGGGCTCTGGCAATGAGCTCACATCTTTTCAGGCACATGTCAGCTGTTTTGAACTCACATGTGCCCCTAACAGCAGTGGGTGGAATCGCGAACCACCCGTGGCTGTTAACCCATTAAATGCCGCTGTCAATCTCTGAAAGCGACATTTAATGTGATCGTGCCGGAAGTGCGTCACTAATCCCACTCATTGGCACTCTTGTCACATGACCGCTGGTCACCGATGGGTTGGCATGACAACATGGGTCTGCAGCAGACCCCTGTAGTTCTCATTGTCGAATTGTTATGAGCACCCCCCTGCGGTCGGAACTCAGAGCAAGTGAGCATTTCCGTTACACACAGGTGATTTGATCATCGACTGCGTGTATCAGAGGCGATCAAAGTATACTACTTCTTCTAGTCTATACTACGGGTCTCGGAAAATGATGGAATTTTTTTTTTTAAAACAAACTTTTGATTTTTTTTCAGTATTTAAATAAAAAAACAACCTAGACATGCTTGGTGTCTACGAACTTATAATGGCCTGCAAAATCATAATGGCAGGTCAGTTTTAGCATTTAGTGAACATGGTAAAAAAAAAATCAAAAAAACTGTTGTGGAATTGCATTTTTCTTTGCAATTTTATCGCACTTGGAATTTTTCCTGTTTTTGAGTACACAACTTGTTCAAACCAATAGTGTCATTCAAAAGTAAAATTCATCCCACAAAAAACAAGCCCCCACAAGGCCATATTGACGGAAAAATAAAAAAGTTATGGCTCTGGGATGAAGGGGAGCGAAAAGCTAAAACACAAAAATGGAAAAGTGCTGCGGTGTGAAGGGGTTAAAACATTTAAAGAGAAACCGTCAGCAGGATTATGCTCAGTAACCTACAGACAGTGCCATGTCTGCACCGTTAGGCCAGCGTCACACTCAGCGTATGAAAATACGGTCCGTATATTACGCCCGTAATATGCAGAAAAGTCCCCAAAATAGTGGTCCGTAGCTCCTCCGTAGGCAGGGTGTGTCAGCGTATTTTGCGCATGGCATCCTCCGTATGTAATCCGTATGGCATCCGTACTGCGTGTTTTTCTCGCAGGCTTGCAAAACCGACATATGGATATACAAGGGATCCATGTGTTAAAAGAAACATAAAAACATATATACTGTCTATATATATATACAGTGGGGCAAAAAAGTATTTAGTCAGTCAGCAATAGTGCAAGTTCCACCACTTAAAAAGATGAGAGGCGTCTGTAATTTACATCATAGGTAGACCTCAACTATGGGAGACAAACTGAGAAAAAAAAATCCAGAAAATCACATTGTCTGTTTTTTTAACATTTTATTTGCATATTATGGTGGAAAATAAGTATTTGGTCAGAAACAAACAATCAAGATTTCTGGCTCTCACAGACCTGTAACTTCTTCTTTAAGAGTCTCCTCTTTCCTCCACTCATTACCTGTAGTAATGGCACCTGTTTAAACTTGTTATCAGCATAAAAAGACACCTGTGCACACCCTCAAACAGTCTGACTCCAAACTCCACTATGGTGAAGACCAAAGAGCTGTCAAAGGACACCAGAAACAAAATTGTAGCCCTGCACCAGGCTGGGAAGACTGAATCTGCAATAGCCAACCAGCTTGGAGTGAAGAAATCAACAGTGGGAGCAATAATTAGAAAATGGAAGACATACAAGACCACTGATAATCTCCCTCGATCTGGGGCTCCACGCAAAATCCCACCCCGTGGGGTCAGAATGATCACAAGAACGGTGAGCAAAAATCCCAGAACCACGCGGGGGGACCTAGTGAATGAACTTCAGAGAGCTGGGACCAATGTAACAAGGCCTACCATAAGTAACACACTACGCCACCATGGACTCAGATCCTGCAGTGCCAGACGTGTCCCACTGCTTAAGCCAGTACATGTCCGGGCCCGTCTGAAGTTTGCTAGAGAGCATTTGGATGATCCAGAGGAGTTTTGGGAGAATGTCCTATGGTCTGATGAGACCAAACTGGAACTGTTTGGTAGAAACACAACTTGTCGTGTTTGGAGGAAAAAGAATACTGAGTTGCATCCATCAAACACCATACCTACTGTAAAGCATGGTGGTGGAAACATCATGCTTTGGGGCTGTTTCTCTGCAAAGGGGCCAGGACGACTGATCCGGGTACATGAAAGAATGAATGGGGCCATGTATCGTGAGATTTTGAGTGCAAACCTCCTTCCATCAGCAAGGGCATTGAAGATGAAACGTGGCTGGGTCTTTCAACATGACAATGATCCAAAGCACACCGCCAGGGCAACGAAGGAGTGGCTTCGTAAGAAGCATTTTAAGGTCCTGGTGTGGCCTAGCCAGTCTCCAGATCTCAACCCCATAGAAAACCTTTGGAGGGAGTTGAAAGTCCGTGTTGCCAAGCGAAAAGCCAAAAACATCACTGCTCTAGAGGAGATCTGCATGGAGGAATGGGCCAACATACCAACAACAGTGTGTGGCAACCTTGTGAAGACTTACAGAAAACGTTTGACCTCTGTCATTGCCAACAAAGGATATATTACAAAGTATTGAGATGAAATTTTGTTTCTGACCAAATACTTATTTTCCACCATAATATGCAAATAAAATGTTAAAAAAACAGACAATGTGATTTTCTGGATTTTTTTTTCTCAGTTTGTCTCCCATAGTTGAGGTCTACCTATGATGTAAATTACAAACGCCTCTCATCTTTTTAAGTGGTGGAGCTTGCACTATTGCTGACTGACTAAATACTTTTTTGCCTCACTGTATATATATATATATATATATATATATATATATATATATATATATAGTCAGTAGACACATATATGTATATACATATTAATATTTCATCCAGCGCGAGATAGCTTTAAAGCCGGTAATTCAATTGCCGGCTTTTGCTATCTCCTTCCTAAACCCGACATGATATGAGACATGGTTTACATACAGTAAACCATCTCATATCCCCATTTTTTTGCATATTCCACACTACTAATGTTAGTAGTGTGTATATGCAAAATTTGGCCGTTCTAGCTATTAAATTAAAGGGTTAAATGGCGGAAAAAATTGGCGTGGGCTCCCGCGCAATTTTCTCCGCCAGAGTAGTAAAGCCAGTGACTGAGGGCAGAAATTAATAGCCTGGAGAGGGTCCATGGTTATTGGCCCCCCCCTGGCTAAAAACATCTGCCCCCAGTCACCCCAGAAAAGGCACATCTGGAAGATGCGCCTATTCTGGCACTTGGCCACTCTCTTCCCATTCCCGTGTAGCGGTGGGATATGGGGTAATGAAGGGTTAATGTCACCTTGCTATTGTAAGGTGACATTAAGCCAAATTAATAATGGAGAGGCGTCAATTATGACACCTATCCATTATTAATCCAATAGTAGTAAAGGGTTAAAAGAAACACAAACACATTATTAAAAATTATTTTAATGAAATAAACACAAAGGTTGTTGTAATATTTTATTGTACGCTCAATCCATCTGAAGACCCACGCTCTGTAACAAAGAAAAAATAATAAACCAACAATATACATACCTTCCGAAGATCTGTAACGTCCCATGATGTAAATCCATCTGAAGGGGTTAAAATATTTTACAGCCAGGAGCTCTGCTAATGCAGCTGTCCTCATATGAACTCGAGCCTGGGAGCTTTCTAGGAAAGTTCCCACGCTCGAGGGACAACCAGCAGAGGGCGCCTCACCGCAAATGAAGGTAAATATAGGTCATTGACCTACTTTACCTTCATTCCCCGGGGTTTTGCAGCCACGAGCACCGCTGCATTAGCAGAGCTCATGGCTGTAAAATATTTTAACCCCTTCAGATGGATTTACATCGTGGGACGTTACAGATCTTCGGAAGGTATGTATATTGTTGTTTTATTATTTTTTCATTGTTACAGAGTGAGGGTCTTCAGATGGATTGAGCGTACAATAAAATATTACAACAACCTTTGTGTTTATTTCATTAAAATACTTTTTAATAATGTGTTTGTGTTTTTTTTAACCCTTTACTACTATTGGATTAATAATGGATAGGTGTCATAATTGACGCCTCTCCATTATTAATTTGGCTTAATGTCACCTTACAATAGCAAGGTGGCATTAACCCTTCATTACCCCATATCCCAACGCTACACGGGAATGGGAAGAGAGTGGCCAAGTGCCAGAATAGGCCCATCTTCCAGATGTGCCTTTTCTGGGGTGGCTGGGGGCAGATGTTTTTAGCCAGGGGGGGGGCCAATAACCGTGGACCCTCTCCAGGCTATTAATTTCTGCCCTCAGTCACTGGCTTTACTACTCTGGCAGAGAAAATTGCGCGGGAGCCCACGCCAATTTTTTCCACCATTTAACCCTTTAATTTAATAGCTAGAATGGCCAAATTTTGCATATACACACTACTAACATTAGTAGTGTGGAATATGCAAAAAAATGGGGATATGAGATGGGTTACTGTATGTAAACCATGTCTCATATCATGTCGGGTTTAGGAAGGAGACAGCAAAAGCCGGCAATTGAATTACCGGCTTTAAAACTATCTAGCGCTGTATGAAATAATAATATACAGTGGGGCAAAAATGTATTTAGTCAGTCAGCAATAGTGCAAGTTCCACCACTTAAAAAGATGAGAGGCGTCTGTAATTTACATCACAGGTAGACCTCAACTATAGGAGACAAACTGAGAAAAAAAAATCCAGAAAATCACATTGTCTGTTTTTTTAACATTTTATTTGCATATTATGGTGGAAAATAAGTATTTGGTCAGAAACAAACAATCAAGATTTCTGGCTCTCACAGACCTGTAACTTGTTCTTTAAGAGTCTCCTCTTTCCTCCACTCATTACCTGTAGTAATGGCACCTGTTTAAACTTGTTATCAGTATAAAAAGACACCTGTGCACACCCTCAAACAGTCTGACTCCAAACTCCACTATGGTGAAGACCAAAGAGCTGTCAAAGGACACCAGAAACAAAATTGTAGCCCTGCACCAGGCTGGGAAGACTGAATCTGCAATAGCCAACCAGCTTGGAGTGAAGAAATCAACAGTGGGAGCAATAATTAGAAAATGGAAGACATACAAGACCACTGATAATCTCCCTCGATCTGGGGCTCCACACAAAATCCCACCCCGTGGGGTCAGAATGATCACAAGAACGGTGAGCAAAAATCCCAGAACCACGCGGGGGGACCTAGTGAATGAACTGCAGAGAGCTGGGACCAATGTAACAAGGCCTACCATAAGTAACACACTACGCCACCATGGACTCAGATCCTGCAGTGCCAGACGTGTCCCACTGCTTAAGCCAGTACATGTCCGGGCCCGTCTGAAGTTTGCAAGAGAGCATTTGGATGATCCAGAGGAGTTTTGGGAGAATGTCCTATGGTCTGATGAAACCAAACTGGAACTGTTTGGTAGAAACACAACTTGTCGTGTTTGGAGGAAAAAGAATACTGAGTTGCATCCATCAAACACCATACCTACTGTAAAGCATGGTGGTGGAAACATCATGCTTTGGGGCTGTTTCTCTGCAAAGGGGCCAGGACGACTGATCCGGGTACATGAAAGAATGAATGGGGCCATGTATCGTGAGATTTTGAGTGCAAACCTCCTTCCATCAGCAAGGGCATTGAAGATGAAACGTGGCTGGGTCTTTCAACATGACAATGATCCAAAGCACACAGCCAGGGCAACGAAGGAGTGGCTTCGTAAGATGCATTTCAAGGTCCTGGAGTGGCCTAGCCAGTCTCCAGATCTCAACCCTATAGAAAACCTTTGGAGGGAGTTGAAAGTCCGTGTTGCCAAGCGAAAAGCCAACAACATCACCGCTCTAGAGGAGATCTGCATGGAGGAATGGGCCAACATACCAACAACAGTGTGTGGCAACCTTGTGAAGACTTACAGAAAACGTTTGACCTCTGTCATTGCCAACAAAGGATATATTACAAAGTATTGAGATGAAATTTTGTTTCTGACCAAATACTTATTTTCCACCATAATATGCAAATAAAATGTTAAAAAACAGACAATGTGATTTTCTGGATTTTTTTTTCTCAGTTTGTCTCCCATAGTTGAGGTCTACCTATGATGTAAATTACAGACGCCTCTCATCTTTTTAAGTGGTGGAACTTGCACTATTGCTGACTGACTAAATACTTTTTTGCCCCACTGTATATACATATATGTGTCTCACTGACATATATATATATATATATATATATATGTATATATACCTATTCTATGTGTACACATTTATTCTACCTATTCTACTGTAAGCTGTCAGTGTGATTTTACTGTACACCGCACTGAATTACCGGACTTTCTCTCTAACACCGCTGCATATTTCTCGCAAGTCACGCTGCTGGTCCGTGTGTAATCCGTATTTTTCTGGCTTCCATAGACTTTCATTGGTAATTTTTTTGCGCAATACGGTGACAAACGCAGCATGCTGCGATTTTCTACGGCCGTAGAAAGCCGTATAATACAGATCAGTAAAATTCGGCAGATAGGAGCTGGGGCATTGAGAATAATTGGGCCGTGTGTAATGCGTGTTTTACGGACGTATTTTATGCGCTCATACGTCCGTAAAACTCGCTAGTGTGACGCCGGCCTTATACTGATTAAAATGATACCTTGGCTGATGAAATCCGTCTTGTGGTAGTTGTTTAATCTTTATTTTCAGTTTTGATTTAATGATATGGGCATGCTCCAGGGCCTGTGGGGGGGTCTTCATGTGGTGCTCTGCTTAGATATTCATAATGCAGACTGCTGTCAGGTCACTGATCCCTGAGTGACCTGCCCCCTAGTTTACATAATGAATGTTATATATATCTAGGGAAAAAAAAACTTCTGCAATAGTAAAAAGAGAGAGAGAGAACAGGGCATGCGTAGTTTTGAGGTCAGACTCCGGCGCCGGATATAGTAACATAGTAACATAGTTAGTAAGGCCGAAAAAAGACATTTGTCCATCCAGTTCAGCCTATATTCCATCATAATAAATCCCCAGATCTACGTCCTTCTACAGAACCTAATAATTGTATGATACAATATTGTTCTGCTCCAGGAAGACATCCAGGCCTCTCTTGAACCCCTCGACTGAGTTCGCCATCACCACCTCCTCAGGCAAGCAATTCCAGATTCTCACTGCCCTAACAGTAATGAATCCTCTTCTATGTTGGTGGAAAAACCTTCTCTCCTCCAGACGCAAAGAATGCCCCCTTGTGCCCGTCACCTTCCTTGGTATAAACAGATCCTCAGCGAGATATTTGTATTGTCCCCTTATATACTTATACATATACTTATATACTTATACATATACTTATACACATATCATCATGTGGTGCATCCGGCTCCCACAGGTGTCCATTGTCAGAAAAGGCGGACAGCGCCAATTCCGGCGCCATTAGGTTTTTCACCACAACAAAAAAACGTTCCTCTGGACGAGGGCAGTGGCACCATTATCAAATATGTAATGTGCTTATAATGGCGTCAGCTGCTACTGTGCAGACGCTGCCAACACCATTTTCAAACAGATTTTTTTTTAGGCAGGAAAACACATAAAAGAAGCACAGAAAACATGCAATAATTAGAGAAGATTGCTATTGTGTTGTATGATTCGGACACCAGCAGAAAAACAGCAACAGGAAGAGAGCAGCATTTACGCTACGTGTAAAAACGACTTCAGAGTTACAGTTTTATTAAATGTTTTATGGACTATAATAGAACAAAGTATCAATGGCACCATTTTTTTATGTCATTTACCCATCCCCGGAACTAATCTGATTGCTATGTTGTGCAGGTCGTTACGAATACAGGGACACCAAATATGTACGTGTTGTTTGCTGAATCGTGATGTTTATTTATTTATTTTTAAATGCAATAAAAATCACATTATTGTTTTCATTATCAAGTGTTTTTCATTATTATTTTTTATTAATTTCATAGGATGAAAAAAAATCTCTTAGTCTTTCTCTAGAATAAAAAATACACACATTGTGCACAGTAGTGTATTTCTATCAGTATAATCTGCCTGTAGTCAGAGCCTGCAATACAGATAAAGTATACAAAATGTTGTCAGTGTCATCATCAGGGTTTGTTGCTCAGTAGCTTTAAGTGCCTGTCTGTAATGTTAAGGCTGTGTGTTCAAGATTGTGAGACTAGCAGAAAGCATTACATTTTTGAATTACTTATTATTTTTACTACTTTTATATGAACAAAAAATCTTGTTCTTCACCTCAGTATACAGACACCATAAAAATAAATTGTGATATACACAATGTATCTCTATGGATATGTATAACTTGCGTCTGTATTCATTGCCTGCAATAGAGGTCAAGATAACCAAAATCTCCTATTTACATCATAGTGGGCTGTAGCTAAGTGGTACAACAGCACAGAGATGTGAGACAATTCAAGTTTGAGTACCATGGAGATCGATCACAGTAGAAAGAAGAGGTGAATAATGCAATTTAATTTATGCACTGAGCAGACAGCAGCACCACCCCCAAGGAGGAGGAGCTAGGTGAGGAGGTGAGTAGAGAAGCCAGGAGAAAAGCTGTGACATGATGGTTGGGAGCTATGTCACTGTATTGTGACTGCTGTGCAGAGCCTCAGCAGACAGAACAGCACATCGGGGGAATGGAGTTAGGTGAGCAGTTTTATAAATTTTCAGTACTTATGGAAAACTGTGGGGACATCAAGCTGAGTACAAAGCATCCTGCAGTGTTGGCGTATCATACTGTGTAAGCATCTTTGCGAGGATATTACACTGTATAAGTGGCTGTTTGAGGATATCATGCTGCGTGAGGGACTTTTTGGTGAAATCATACTGTGTGTGGGCTTTGCGTGGAAATCATTCAGTGTGAAGGCATGTCTTACTGTATGAGGGTCTTTGTGGGGACACCATTCTGTATGAGGGCTGTGTGGGGGCACATCATACTTTGTGTGTAGTTTTGTGAGAATATAATACTATGTGGAGGCACTTCATACTGTCTGATGGGCTTTGTGGGGACATCATACTGTGTGGTGACATCATATTTTTGGAGAGACTGCATAGGGATATCATACTGTGCAGGGGAAATCATACTTTGTGGGGCCTTTGTTGGTACATCATACAGAGTGGGAGCTATGTGGGGACATCATGATGTTTGAGGAGATAAACATCTTCAATGCTCTTACTAAGGGAAGGAGGTTGTTGGCCAAAATCTCACGATACATGACACCATCCATCCTCCCTTTAAAATGATGCATTTGTCCTGTCCCCTTTGCAGAAAAGCACCTCCAACGTATGAGGTTTCCCGCACCATGCTTCACGGTTGGGAAAGGGTTCTTGGGGTTGTACTCATCCTTCATCTTCCTAAAAACCTGGTGACTGGAGTAGGGTTGAGCGACTTTTACTTTTTTAGGATCGAGTCGGGTTTCGCGGAACCCGACTTTCTCAAAAGTCGGGTCGAGTGAAATCGGCCGATTATCGCAAAAAGTCGGGGATCGACCGAAACACGAAACCCAATGCAAGTCAATGGGGAAGCATAGTCGGCAGTGAGTGGAGGCCAGGGAAACACCTACAGTGCCCATTTAAATGGCAAAAACATCCATTCTTGTTACTGAAGATTGTCAATCTTAATTTACCTTATAATAATTGGAAATTGGGGGTCATTTGGCTAAAGTTGTGGGGGGTAGGGCTGGTTCAAGTTTTCAGTGGCCTGTTGTGAATTCGAACTCCCTCCTGTGGTCATGAATGGTACTTCGGCGAGTTCTGTCCATGGACTCCCTCTGGTGGCTGTGAGTGGAGCTGCTGCTTCTGAGGTTCCTTCCACAGGTGTCTCAGTTTATTCTTTGGCTGGCTGCTCTATTTAACTCCACTCAGATCGTTACTCCATGCCAGCTGTCAATGTTCTTGTACTGGTTCAGTTCGGTCTTGGATCTTTCTGGTGACCTGTCTACTTCAGCAGAAGCTAAGTCCCTGCTAGTTTATTATTTGTTCATTGTTTTCTTGTCCAGCTTGCTATCATGATTTTGCCATGCTAGCTGGAAGCTCTGGGATGCAGAGTGGCACCTCCGCACCGTGAGTCGGTGCGGAGGTCTTTTTGCACACTCTGCGTGGTCTTTTGTAGTTTTTTGTGCTGACCGCAAAGATACCTTTCCTATCCTCAGTCTGTTTAGTAAGTCTGGCCTCCCTTTGCTGAAACCTGTTTCATTTCTGTGTTTGTGACTTTCATCTTAACTCACAGTCAATATATGTGGGGAACTTCCTTTTCCTTTGGGGAATTTCTCTGAGGCAAGGTAGGCTTTATTTTCTATCTCTAGGGCTAGTTAGCTCTTAGGCTGTGAAGAGGCGTCTAGGGAGAGTCAGGAACGCTCCACAGCTGTTTCTAGTGTGTATGATAGGATTAGGGGTTGCGGTCAGCAGAGCTCCCACTTCCCAGAGCTTGTCCTTTGTTAGTTTAACCATCAGGTCTTTTCGGGTGCTCCTAACCACCAGGTCCATAACAGTACAGCTGGCCCAAAGTATTAATGCATCTCAATAGAGGGATAAGAGAAGTTCTGAGACCATTTTTTTTTCTCTGCAGCGTGTTTTGTCTTTCTTTTCCCCTTAACCTCTGGGTGGTTCAGGACACAGGTGTAGATATGGACATTCAGGGTCTGTCCTCTTGTGTGGATCATCTCACTGCAAGGGTACAAAGCATTCAAGATTTTGTGGTTCAGAATCCGATGTTAGAGCCTAGAATTCCTATTCCTGATTTGTTTTCTGGGGATAGATCTAGGTTCCTGAATTTCAAAAATAATTGTAAACTGTTTCCTGCTTTGAAACCCCGCTCCTCTGGTGACCCCGTTCAACAAGTAAAAATCATTATTTCTTTGTTGCGTGGTGACCCTCAAGACTGGGCATTTTCCCTTGCGCCAGGAGATCCTGCATTGCGTGATGTAGATGCGTCTTTTCTGGCGCTTGGATTGCTTTATGATGAACCAAATTCAGTGGATCAGGCAGAGAAAATCTTGCTGGCTTTGCGTCAGGGTCAGGATGAGGCGGAGGTATATTGTCAGAAGTTTAGAAAGTGGTCTGTGCTTACTCAGTGGAATGAGTGTGCCCTGGCGGCAATTTTCAGAAAGGGTCTTTCTGAAACCCTTAAGGATGTCATGGTGGGATATCCCACGCCTGCTGGTCTGAATGAGTCTATGTCATTGGCCATTCAGATCGATCGGCGCTTGCGGGAGCGCAAAGCTGTGCACCATTTGGTGATATTCTCTGAGCATAGGCCTGAGCCTATGCAGTGTGATAGGACTTTGACCAGAGCTGAACGGCAAGAACACAGACGTCGGAATGAGCTGTGTTTTTACTGTGGTGATTCCACTCATCCTATCTCCGATTGTCCTAAACGCACTAAGCGGTTCGCTAGGTCTGCCACCATTGGTACGGTACAGTCTAAATTTCTTTTGTCCGTTACTTTGATTTGCTCTTTGTCATCCTATTCTGTTATGGCATTTGTGGATTCAGGCGCTGCCCTGAATTTGATGGACTTGGAGTTTGCCAGGCGCTGTGGTTTTTTCTTGGAGCCCTTGCAGTATCCTATTTCATTGAGAGGAATTGATGCTACGCCTTTGGCCAAGAATAAGCCTCATTACTGGACTCACTTGACCATGTGCATGGCTCCTGCACATCAGGAGGATATTCGTTTTTTGGTATTGCATAATCTTCATGATGTGGTTGGCTTTTCGGGTTGCCATGGCTACAGGTCCATAATCCAGTTTTGGATTGAAAATCTATGTCTGTGGCCAGCTGGGGTTGTCAAGGGGTACATGGTGATGTTCCATTTTTGTCAATTTCGCCTTCCGCTCCTTCTGAAGTCCCTGAATTTTTGTCGGATTACCGGGATGTATTTGATGAGCCCAAATCCAGTGCCCTACCTCCCCATAGGGATTGCGATTGTGCTATTAATTTGATTCCTGGTAGTAAGTTTCCTAAGGGCCGACTGTTCAATTTATCTGTGCCAGAGCACGCCGCTATGCGGAGTTATATAAAGGAATCCTTGGAGAAAGGTCATATTCGCCCGTCATCATCACCGTTGGGAGCAGGGTTCTTTTTTGTGGCCAAGAAGGATGGTTCTTTGAGACCTTGTATTGATTACCGCCTTCTTAATAAGATCACGGTCAAATTTCAGTGCCCTTTGCCGCTGCTGTCTGATTTGTTTGCTCGGGTTAAGGGGGCTAGTTGGTTCACCAAGATAGATCTTCGAGGGGCGTATAATCTTGTGCGTATTAAACAGGGCGATGAATGGAAAACAGCATTTAATACGCCCGAGGGCCATTTTGAGTACCTGGTTATGCCATTCGGGCTTTCTAATTCTCCATCTGTATTTCAGTCCTTTATGCATGACATCTTCCGAGAGTACCTGGATAGATTCATGATTGTATATTTGGATGATATTTTGGTCTTTTCGGATGATTGGGAGTCTCATGTAAAGCAGGTCAGAATGGTGTTCCAGGTCCTTCGTGCGAATTCGTTGTTTGTGAAGGGGTCAAAGTGTCTCTTTGGAGTTCAGAAGGTTTCATTTTTGGGTTTCATTTTTTCCCCTTCTACTATCGAGATGGACCCTGTTAAAGTTCAGGCCATTTATGATTGGACTCAGCCAACATCTGTGAAGAGCCTGCAGAAGTTCCTGGGCTTTGCTATTTTTTACCGTCGCTTCATCGCTAATTTTTCTAGTGTTGCTAAACCGTTGACTGATTTGACCAAGAAAGGTGCTGATGTGGTCAATTGGTCCTCTGCGGCTGTAGAGGCTTTTCAGGAGTTGAAGCATCGTTTTTCTTCTGCCCCTGTGTTGTGTCAGCCAGATGTTTCACTCCCGTTTCAGGTCGAGGTTGATGCTTCTGAGATTGGAGCAGGGGCTGTTTTGTCGCAAAGAAGTTCTGATGGCTCGGTGATGAAACCATGTGCCTTCTTTTCTAGAAAGTTCTCGCCTGCTGAGCGCAATTATGATGTTGGGAATCGAGAGTTGTTGGCCATGAAGTGGGCATTCGAGGAGGGGCGACATTGGCTTGAAGGAGCCAAGCATCGCGTGGTGGTTTTGACGGATCACAAGAATTTGACTTATCTCGAGTCTGCCAAACGGTTGAATCCTAGACAGGCTCGATGGTCGCTGTTTTTCTCCCGTTTTGATTTTGTGGTTTCGTACCTTCCGGGCTCTAAGAATGTGAAGGCTGATGCCCTGTCAAGGAGTTTTGTGCCTGACTCTCCGGGTGTTCCTGAGCCGGCGGGTATTCTCAAAGAGGGGGTAATTTTGTCTGCCATCTCCCCTGATTTGCGGCGGGTGCTGCAGAAGTTTCAGGCTGATAGACCTGACCGTTGTCCAGCGGAGAAACTGTTTGTCCCTGATAGATGGACTAGTAAAGTTATCTCTGAGGTTCATTGTTCGGTGTTGGCTGGTCATCCTGGAATCTTTGGTACCAGAGATTTGGTGGCTTGATCCTTTTGGTGGCCTTCTTTGTCATGGGATGTGCGTTCTTTTGTGCAGTCCTGTGGGACTTGTGCTCGGGCTAAGCCCTGCTGGTCTCATGCCAGTGGGTTGCTTTTGCCCTTGCCAGTCCCGAAGAGGCCCTGGATGCATATTTCCATGGATTTTATTTCAGATCTCCCTGTCTCTCAGAGGATGTCGGTCATTTGGGTGGTTTGTGATCGCTTCTCTTAGATGGTCCATTTGGTACCCTTGTCTAAATTGCCTTCTTCCAATGATTTGGTGCCATTGTTTTTCCAGCATGTGGTTCGTTTGCATGGCATTCCGGAGAACATCGTCTCGGACAGAGGTTCCCAGTTTGTTTCGAGGTTTTGGTGGTCCTTTTGTGCTAAGATGGGCATTGATTTGTCTTTTTCTTCGGCTTTCCATCCTCAGACAAATGGCCAAACCGAACGAACTAATCAGACTTTGGAAACATATCTGAGATGCTTTGTTTCTGCTGATCAGGATGATTGGGTGTCCTTCTTGCCTTTGGCCGAGTTTGCCCTTAATAATCGGGCCAGCTCGGCTACTTTGGTTTCGCCGTTTTTCTGTAATTCTGGTTTTCATCCTCGTTTCTCTTCAGGGCAGGTTGAGCCTTTGGATTGTCCTGGTGTGGATACTGTGGTGGACAGGTTGCAGCAGATTTGGACTCATGTGGTGGACAATTTGACATTGTCCCAGGAGAAGGCTCAACGTTTCGCTAACCGCCGGTGCTGTGTTGGTCCCCGACTTCGTGTTGGGGATTTGGTTTGGTTGTCGTCTCGTTATGTTCCTATGAAGGTTTCCTCTCCTAAGTTTAAGCCTTGTTTTATTGGTCCGTATAAGATTTCTGAAGTTCTCAATCCTGTGTCATTTCGTTTGGCCCTTCCAGCTTCTTTTGCCATCCATAATGTGTTCCATAGGTCATTGTTGCGGAGATACGTGGCGCCTATGGTTCCCTCCGTCGATCCTCCTGCCCCGGTGTTGGTCGAGGGGAAGTTGGAGTATGTGGTGGAGAAGATTTTGGATTCTCGTATTTCGAGACGGAAACTCCAGTACCTGGTCAAGTGGAAGGGTTATGGTCAGGAAGATAATTCCTGGGTTTTTGCCTCTGATGTTCATGCTGCCGATCTAGTTCGTGCCTTTCATTTGGCTCGTCCTAATCGACCTGGGGGCTCTGGTGAGGGTTCGGTGACCCCTCCTCAAGGGGGGGGTACTGTTGTGAATTCTGTTATCGAACTCTCTCCTGTGGTCATGAATGGTACTTCGGCGAGTTCTGTCCATGGACTCCCTCTGGTGGCTGTGAGTGGAGCTGCTGCTTCTGAGGTTCCTTCCACAGGTGTCTCAGTTTATTCTTTGGCTGGCTGCTCTATTTAACTCCACTCAGATTGTTACTCCATGCCAGCTGTCAATGTTCTTGTACTGGTTCAGTTCGGTCTTGGATCTTTCTGGTGACCTGTCTACTCCAGCAGAAGCTAAGTCCCTGTTAGTTTATTATTTGTTCATTGTTTTCTTGTCCAGCTTGCTATCATGATTTTGCCGTGCTAGCTGGAAGCTCTGGGATGCAGAGTGGCACCTCTGCACCGTGAGTCGGTGCGGAGGTCTTTTTGCACACTCTGCGTGGTCTTTTGTAGTTTTTTGTGCTGACCGCAAAGATACCTTTCCTATCCTCAGTCTGTTTAGTAAGTCTGGCCTCCCTTTGCTGAAACCTGTTTCATTTTTGTGTTTGTGACTTTCATCTTAACTCACAGTCAATATATGTGGGGGGCTTCCTTTTCCTTTGGGGAATTTCTCTGAGGCAAGGTAGGCTTTATTTTCTATCTCTAGGGCTAGTTAGCTCTTAGGCTGTGAAGAGGCGTCTAGGGAGAGTCAGGAACGCTCCACGGCTATTTCTAGTGTGTGTGATAGGATTAGGGGTTGCGGTCAGCAGAGCTCCCACTTCCCAGAGCATGTCCTTTGTTAGTTTAACCATCAGGTCTTTTCGGGTGCTCCTAACCACCACGTCCATAATAGTGGCCCCAGGAAATGTGGACTACGTCACGGCAGTGGAGCAGGGAGAGGTAAGTATTTCAACTTTGCAAGTGCTGTGATCCTGAGCAAGCAGAGGGGCCCACTCGTTTGCATTGGCACTGGCACAGGGCCCCTCAAAGTACGGCGGTGTGTTTTCATGGCGGGGGCGCCTCCCACCGGCAGCAACACTTTTGCGTACTATGAGGGGCCCTGTGCCAGTGACGTCACCAATGAGTATGCCCCCCACCTGATGAAGGAACCTGCACTTTCATCTGCACCTTCCTCTTTGTCCCTGTGTAAGGTGGTATAGTATGCGGGAAGGGGAACCTGACTTTTAGCAGGGTCACATTCTGGCTGTGTAGCGTGCAAGGGGAATGTAGTGGTCTGGGTCAATGTACCAGCAGACTCATCTAGCACTGGCTGGGCAATGGGCAGGATGAGGAGGAAACACAGATATAGGCCCAAATAATAAAGTGGGCTAAATGCAGTTCAAAATTGGTAACAGGACTAACCAGGCATCATTGCTTTGTTCAGTGGAGGACAACTGTAATGAGAGGCTGACACAGTGACTAGGCCCAAATCTGTAAGTAGGCTAAATGCAGTTCAAAATTGGTAACAGTAGTAAACAGGCGGCACTGCTTTGTTCAGTGGAGGAGAACAGCAAGGAGCGGCAGACACCGTTTGTAGGCCCCAACCAAACTAGTAGGCCAAATGCAGTTAAATATCTGATATAGGCCGAAAGCCTGAAGATAGAAACTCAGGAAATTAAACCAGGAGAACACCTAGAAGCGGCAGACACCGTTAGTAGGCCCAACCAAACTAGTAGGCCAAATGCAGTTAACAATTTGTAAATATAGGCCAAAAGCCTGAAGATCGAACCTCAGGAAAACAAACCAGGAGAACACAAAGGAGTGGCAGACACCATAAGTAGGCCCCAACCAAACTAGCAAGCCAAATGCAGTTTAATATTAAAAATATAGGCCGAAAGCCTGAAGATTGAAGCGCAGGAAAGTAAACCAGGAGAACACCTAGGAGCGGCAGACACCGTTAGTAGGCCCCAACCAAACTAGTAGGCCAAATGCAGTTTAATATTAAAAATATAGGCCAAAAGCCTGAAGATTGAAGTTCAGGAAAGTAACCCAGGAGAACACCTAGGAGCGGCAGACACCGTTAGTAGGCCCCAACCAAACTAGTAGGCCAAATGTGGTTAAATATCTGATATAGGCCGAAAGCCTGAAGATTGAAGCTCAGCTTTTTTCCTTGGAGGACAACACCAAGGAGCGGCAGACACTGTTAGTAGGCCTTAACCAAACTAGTAGCCCAAATGCAGTTTCAGATTAAAAATAGCAGCTGTATTGAGTGGCGCAGACAGACACAGGTAGTAGGCCTTAAACTAAAAAGTTGGCTCAATGCAGTTTAAAAAAGGTTACAGGGGTACACGGGCAGCATTGGTCTGGTCAGCGGAGGACGATTGCAAGGAGGGACCACAGACAGACTTAGTAGGCCTAAAATAAAAAAAACGAAAGAAAAAGAACACAAAAACCCGAACTAATGCCCAAATGATAAATATAAGCAAATTTATTTTGGAATAAGTACACCAAATGGTAGGGGGGAAGGAAACCAAAAAGAAGGCACAATACCAAGAAGACGGGGCGATAAATAATCCTACTGTAATAATGGACACATAGTACAATTATGTTTATATATTGCCCTGTAGCACTAAAAAAATATGTACACAAAAAAAAAAAAAAAAGCAAGAAATTGCACAAATTACAAAGAAGCAAGTTATAATATATCATGCATGGCCGTGCACCTTTAAAAATGTCCTGGGATACTAAATAGGCTAAGGTGCATTATAAAGGAATAACAAATGCCATAAAAAATATATATATATATGTGTGATTTTACACTGGCATAAAGTGCAACTAGTGCTTAACAGGTGCAGCCAAGATATAAATATATATGAATATAAAGTGCTGGTGTGCGGCCACCGATAATTGTGTTGATAACATAGATAACATAGATAGAGACAGGTACCTGCTGAGTAAGCACAGGCCACTAGAATTAACATATAATTATAATAATCTCTATGAGAAAATAGTAATGGGCCGGGAGCAGGTATTACCTGTGGTGCTGCCGTCTCTTGGATGTGCCGCTTCCCGACGCGCGTTTCGGCGTAAGCCTTCGTCAGGGGGTGGCGTCATCCAGCAGAGGAGAGGTATAAATAGGGGGAGCACTCCAATGAACGGAGGGCGTGGGCGTGTAGCGATGCGCACTTGTTAGAACTCACCATGGCAACCCCCGCCGCCAGCCCATGTGGTCCCCGACGTCGCATACCACATGGGCTGGCGGCGGGGGTTGCCATGGTGAGTTCTAACAACAGTACAAACGTGATATATTATGCTACCTGTGGGTGTCCTAAAATTTATATAGGGCTTACATCTAGGGAGCTCAGAGTTAGGGTTCGGGAGCATGTGCGGGACATTTGCGCGGCCAAGACAGCGCTCGACACCTCCCTCCTCAAAACTGTCCCCCGTCATTTTCGACAACATCATAATTGTGATCCATCATCTTTCAAAGTAAGGGGGATTGATGTCATCCATTTGGGGATAAGAGGGGGGAATTATAGGAAGATACTAGCGCAGGTAGAAACCAAATGGATTACAACATTGGATACTCTGACCCCTAGGGGTCTTAATGAATCGCTGTCCTTTTCTCCCTTTTTGGGACCCTGATACACTTGTCATTGCATTCTGACATATATTCATGTCTGCTATCTGCGTTCATCTTTATTGGGTGTTTTTATGTTATTGTTTTTATTTATTTTATCTTTATTTTTTTCTGTTATTGATTATTATATTTGTACCTTTCAGTAGGACCTGCAAGAGTTGGGTCTAGTTTGGGACGATTTTCCATACTTGTGGTGCCACTCAGATTGTGATAATGGAGGATACGATTGAGGACTCTTGAGATGCTTGACGGAGATGGAATCCTTTGGCTTATATATTAATAACCCCCATGTGATATACTTATATACCGATACACCTTTATATGACTGCTATCTTCAGATGCATATTTATTTGTACCCTTGTATACGCTCCACATATCACAATTTTTGTTATTGGCCCATAGTTGCACCGGTGTCTGTGATGTATGGAGGCTTATACTTACATTGGTGACTCAGTGGTTGTGCGCATGCGCGCCACGGCCCGGGACACCTGGGGTGCAGCGGCGCGTCTTCCTGCCTTGCTCGCACGCGCGGGGACTCTTGGTACTCCCCGTGTGTGCGCAGTAATGCGTGACGCTCCTCTGGACTTCCAGGACCTGCGGTGTGCCGTGCGCATGCGCCGCTTTAGAACCACACTGATTGGCCCGGTCTCCCCATGTGACAGACCCTCTGACCCTTAAAGGTCCTGCTATTCGGCATTTTAAGCACTTCCCTTGAAAAAGCGTTAGGAAGGGACGCGAAACGCGCGTCGGGGGGATTTCTGTGCACACCCTACCCAGGACCCGCCTGTCCTAGCTATTGGTAAGCATCTGCCGGCCCTCCTTCATTACTACTACCCCCGTGTGGGGACTATGTATTTCTTTTTTTTGGGGGGGCTAGTCATATATATATCATCTGGCAGATATACTTACCAGTGCCTTGTTACTTTTCTGCACATGCACATGCACTTTAGGAGCGGACTCTGTCAGGGCACGTATTGATTAGGCTAGTAGCGGGCCCTGTGGTCCCTGGTGTGTTATCTTTTGCACATGTGTTTTTATGTATGTTTTTCTTATATTAGTTTGTGTAATTATTTGTTATATTTTCAATAAACTTTGTTATACTTTGTATATATACCTAGTAGAACTCATATTTTCCTCCTGTTTCAGTATGTGATCTTGAGTGGGTATAATCCTTTGGTGCGTTTTGGGCGAATTTTCGCCCTCCCTACTGACGGGAATATGTCAGTGAGGTTTTTGTGGCTAATAATTCTCTCTGTGTTCTTCACAGCTGACCTCTTTGTCAAAATGGACTTTCGTGCCCGCGATCAGACGTGGCGGGCACTGATTAATGACACGGTGCAGGATAACACTGAAGGGTGTTCGACGGGAGCAGATAGAAATGTACAGGATGTAATTAATAAGTTTAAAGATTTATTAAGGAAAAGGACACGTATATGGTGGAACCATGCGTTCCTGGAAAGTACCTACAAAAGGACCTGATACCTCGGGGCTTACGAGTACAGGTCTTTCCTTCCTTCCCCATTGATGATGAGGTCTTTAAAAACAACTGGGAGACCCTCACTAATACATGTTCGAGGGGATTCCTCGAACTTCTGAGAAATATGAATCAGGACTCCCTGACCTCTCTCGAGAGTGAGATAGAGGAACTACAGGTGGTTTTACGGAGAGCTATGACAACTGATGCCCTCAAAAAACTTAATGAGGAAATGGATTCCCTTTGTCAAAAGTGGGTCAATGAAATCCAAACCACCAAAAGTAAGAAATTCCAGCGTGATGTAGAAGATAAAAGATTGTCACGGGTTTATAAATGGCGGAACAGCAATGACCGATCACGGTCTCTATTTAGAAACTCATCATACTCTAGATCACGTTCGACATCTATCAGGTCCAATGTTTCGGGGGAAGATGAAATGACATCTAAAAACATCAAACAGAATGGGGCCTCGGGCAGCACATTATACTCCAAACGAACAACAAGACAGACCAACAAGTCTAAAAATAATAATACTGGGGTGCCACCTGACTCCCAAGGAGGGCTACAGGTAGTTAATTTATCTTCTTATCAACTTACAGACGTTCAATTAAAATTACTTTCTAAAGGTCTTTCGTTTTCTCCCACTAATGCATTCCATTTATTTACAGAGATAAAGGATCTGCACTTGTTCTCCCGTAAGTTGCTATTAAAGAAACTTCATCATAAAAGGAATTTACTTGAACCCATGAGTGAGACCGAGAGGGAGACTCTCCAGAATTTGGAGGACCTTCTGGACGAACAGGTTGGTCCAAATACTGATAGATTTCCTCCCTCATCCCTACCCAGATCTACGAGGTTCCCCCCCTTGTCTTTGAGCCCAGCGATTGAGGTCTTCACCAAGTGTGTAAGTGAGGACTTCAAGAAACTCTCAACAAGGCGACGCTATGATAATTTGACACATAAGGAGCGTCTGGCATTATCTGAATTACAATCTTTACCTGGTGTTATCTTTAAACCAGCAGACAAGGGGGGGAACATCGTGATCTGGCCCCAGGAGAAGTATGAGCGAGAGGCCCTCAGACAGCTGAGGGACTCTAAGACCTACTCCAGACTGTCGTACAATCGTCTGGTTTCTTTCTCTCTCGGTCTTCAGGGTATTCTGGTTCGGGCTTTGGACAATAATATTATTACTAAACAGGTGTTGGATGGTTTGACGGTGAAATATCCGAAAGTTCCAACTTTCTACCTCCTTCCTAAAATCCACAAAGATGCCCTCAGCCCCCCAGGGCGTCCCATTGTGTCGGGGATCGGGGGTCTTTGTAACCCCGTATGTCAATTTATTGACTTCTATCTGAAACCCCTTGTAGAATCATTACCGTCTTACGTACGTGATACAATGGACGCCTTGGCGAGGGTTGATGGCATCTTTGTGGATCACGATACCCTGATGGTGACTGCCGACGTGGAGAGCCTTTACACCTGCATTGATCACCAACATGGCATCGACGCGTTCCGCCTCTTCCTGGGAGCCTCCGACCGTGACGGCCCCCTCTGTGATCTTATCCTCGAGCTGCTGCACTATGTCCTCACCCACAATTTTTTCGTTTACAAAGATCAATTCTATCTACAGAGGCGCAGCACAGCCATGGGCGCGGCCTGTGCGCCCTCGTATGCAAATCTCTTTCTGGGTGCCTGGGAGAGATCCATTTTTTGCGACGAGGGCCCGCAGGCCGCCTCCCATGTGCTCTGCTGGCATAGATATATAGACGACGTCTTCTTTTTGTGGGACGGGACTGTGCAGCAGCTCGGGGACTTTATGGAGACGCTGAATCAAAATTCTTTGAATATTTTTCTTACTTATACCTATGACACCAAAAGAGTTAATTTTCTGGATGTCACTTTTGAGGTGGATAGTGATAGATCCATCCAAACAGATGTATATCGCAAACCTACATCCGTGAATTCTCTGATTCACGCGTCTTCAGCTCACATTGCATCTACAATTAGGTCCGTCCCGGTCGGACAGTTCCTTAGGATGAGGCGGATCTGTTCGTCGGATGCCAAATTTGAGGCACAGGCCTCCGATTTGAAATCTGGATTTACTGCACGTGGATATTCTAACCGGTGCATTAAACATGGATATCGCAGGGCGAGGGCGACTCCGCGCGGTGATCTCCTCAGAGGTACCCGAGCCCGTACACTCCCTAATAGCGACGGACCTATTCGGTTCATATCGACATTCAATCACGAATGGGAGGACATGCGGCAGATCCTTTCTAAACATTGGTCAATACTGGGTACTGAGCCCTCCTTGGGGGTATCGGTGGGGGAACACCCCCTTATGACCGCACGGAGGTCCAAAAATTTGAAGGACCTCTTAGTTAGCAGTCATTATGTGCCAACCCCGAGACATCCATTTGGGTCTAAAGGTCCCACTCCGGGATTTATACCTTGCGGGCGCTGTCTTGCCTGCGCAAATTTCCTGCGCAGCTCCACCTTCTGTAGCTCCGATGGGAATAAAACCTTTGAAATCAGACACAGGATCTCTTTTAATAGTACAAACGTGATATATTATGCTACCTGTGGGTGTCCTAAAATTTATATAGGGCTTACATCTAGGGAGCTCAGAGTTAGGGTTCGGGAGCATGTGCGGGACATTTGCGCGGCCAAGACAGCGCTCGACACCTCCCTCCTCAAAACTGTCCCCCGTCATTTTCGACAACATCATAATTGTGATCCATCATCTTTCAAAGTAAGGGGGATTGATGTCATCCATTTGGGGATAAGAGGGGGGAATTATAGGAAGATACTAGCGCAGGTAGAAACCAAATGGATTACAACATTGGATACTCTGACCCCTAGGGGTCTTAATGAATCGCTGTCCTTTTCTCCCTTTTTGGGACCCTGATACACTTGTCATTGCATTCTGACATATATTCATGTCTGCTATCTGCGTTCATCTTTATTGGGTGTTTTTATGTTATTGTTTTTATTTATTTTATCTTTATTTTTTTCTGTTATTGATTATTATATTTGTACCTTTCAGTAGGACCTGCAAGAGTTGGGTCTAGTTTGACACGATTTTCCATACTTGTGGTGCCACTCAGATTGTGATAATGGAGGATACGATTGAGGACTCTTGAGATGCTTGACGGAGATGGAATCATTTGGCTTATATATTAATAACCCCCATGTGATATACTTATATACCGATACACCTTTATATGACTGCTATCTTCAGATGCATATTTATTTGTACCCTTGTATACGCTCCGCATATCACAATTCTTGTTATTGGCCCATAGTTGCACCGGTGTCTGTGATGTATGGAGGCTTATACTTACATTGGTGACTCAGTGGTTGTGCGCATGCGCGCCGCGGCCCGGGACACCTGGGGTGCAGCGGCGCGTCTTCCTGCCTTGCTCGCACGCGCGGGGACTCTTGGTACTCCCCGTGCGTGCGCAGTAATGCGTGACGCTCCTCTGGACTTCCAGGACCTGCGGTGTGCGGTGCGCATGCGCCGCTTTAGAACCACACTGATTGGCCCGGTCTCCCCATGTGACAGACCCTCTGACCCTTAAAGGTCCTGCTATTCGGCATTTTAAGCACTTCCCTTGAAAAAGCGTTAGGAAGGGACGCGAAACGCGCGTCGGGGGGCTTTCTGTGCACACCCTACCCAGGACCCGCCTGTCCTAGCTATTGGTAAGCATCTGCCGGCCCTCCTTCATTACTACTACCCCCGTGTGGGGACTATGTATTTCTTTTTTTGGGGGGGGCTAGTCATATATATATCATCTGGCAGATATACTTACCAGTGCCTTGTTACTTTTCTGCACATGCACATGCACTTTAGGAGCGGACTCTGTCAGGGCACGTATTGATTAGGCTAGTAGCGGGCCCTGTGGTCCCTGGTGTGTTATCTTTTGCACATGTGTTTTTATGTATGTTTCTCTTATATTAGTTTGTGTAATTATTTGTTATATTTTCAATAAACTTTGTTATACTTTGTATATATACCTAGTAGAACTCATATTTTCCTCCTGTTCCAGTATGTCAACAAATTGGTATTGGCAGTGCCATTGAAGGATTTAACCGCACAGACTAAACAGTGGTGGAGCGGTGAGAGATAATTTTGCAAGTGGTAGAGCACTGTTTGAGCAGGGGGGGGACACTCTCTCGTGGGCGGCGGTACTGGCCCAGGGCCCCTCATGTTACGACGGTGTGTCTGACGTTGGGTGCGCACCACCACCACCAGAGACACTTCATTGTACTATGAGGGACCCTGTGCCAGTTCCGTCGCCCAAAAGTGGGCACACACACCTCTTCAGCCAAGCGGCACTCACACGGGTGCTTGCGCCAAGTGGTGACCACGGCCCCATGGGGGGAGTCAGCCCATTTAGGGAGGTGTAAAAATGGCGTATGCTGGACATACAGCAGCTGCAAATGGAGAAATTGGAGCAGTCAGTAAGACCAGTCCAAAAGCAAGACCTTTTTACAGGAAAGCTAGGTGTCAGCAGGGAAAGGTGGGGCAAAAAAATTAGAAATCCATGATTGGCTCATTTTAATGAAGGTTAGATCATCAACATTTTGGGTAGCCAGACGACTCCTTTTTTCGGTCAGTATTGACCCAGCAGCACTGAATACTCTTTCTGATAGCACACTAGCTGCTGGGCAAGCAAGCTCCTGCAATGCATATTCGGCCAATTCAGGCCAGGTGTCTATTTTCGTTGCCCAGTAATCAAATGGGAATGACTTGTGAGGGAGAACATCAATAAGGGAGGAAAAATAGTTAGTAACCATACTGCACAAATGTTGTCTCCTGTCACTTTGAATTGATGCTGCAGTACCTGTCGTGTCTGCGGTCATTGCGAAATCACTCCACAACCTTGTCATAAAACCCCTCTGTCCAACACCACTTCTGATTTGTGCACCTCTAACACCTCTGCCATGTTGCCCCCTACGGCAAGTGTGAGGACCATCACAACCTCTGTGTGCTGGGAATGCCTGAACCAAACGGTCTACAAGAGTTGCTTGTTTGGTAGCCAATATTTGCTCAAGGTTCTCATGTGGCATGATATTTTGCAATTTCCCTTTAGAGCGTGGATCCAGAAGGCAGGCCAACCAGTAATCGTCATCGGTCATCATTTTGATAATGTGGGGGTCCCTTTTTAGGATACGCAAGGCATAATCCGCCATGTGGGCCAATGTTCCAGGTGTCAATTCACTGCTTGTGCTGGGTTGAGGAGCACTTTCTGGCAAATCAACATCACTTGTCTCCCTCAAAAACCCTGTACCTGACCTTGCAACGCCACCAGGTTCTATTGCCCCCTGAGAAGCTTCCTCCTCCCATAAATATTCATCCACATCATCCTCCTCGTCCTCCTCCTCTTCCCCCGCCACCTCGTCCAGGAGACTTCCCTGAGCAGACAGTGGCTGACTGTCATTAAGGCTACCCTCGTCCTCGGCTGCAGACGTCTGCCCCTTTATGTGCGTCAAACTTTGCATCAGCAGACGCATTAGGGGGATGCTCATGCTTATGATGGCGTCGTCTGCACTAACCAGGCGTGTGCATTCCTCAAAACACTGAAGGACTTGACACGGATCTTGTAGCTTCGACCACTGCACACCTGACAACTACATGTCTGCCATCCAACTGCCTGCCCGTGTATGTGTATCCTCCCACAAATACATAACAGCACGCCTCTGTTCGCACAGCCTCTGAAGCATGTGCAGTGTGGAGTTCCACCTTGTTGCAACGTTGATTATTAGGCGGTGCTGGCGAAGATTCAAAGATCGCTGATGGTTCTGCATACGGCTGGAGTGTACGGGCGAACGGTGGATGTGCGAGCAAAGTCTTCGCACCTTCAGGAGCAGGGCGGGTAACCCCGGATAACTTTTCAGGAAGCACTGCACCACCAGGTTCAAGGTGTGAGCCAGGCAAGTAATGTGTTTCAGTTGTGAAAGGGCTATGGCAGCCATAAAATTCCTTCTGTTATCACTGACTACCTTGCCTGCCTCAAGATGTACACTGCCCAGCCATGACTTAGTTTCTTGCTGCAAGAAGTCGGACAGAACTTCCGCGGTGTGTCTGTTGTCGCCCAAACACTTCATTTCCAACACAGCCTGCTGACGCTTCCCACAAGCTGTTCCATAATGGGACCCCACGGTTGCAACACTGGCAGTTGCGGATGGAGTGGTCGTGCGACTGCGCTCTGTGGATGAGCTTTCGCTTCTGGAGGAGGAGGAGGGGCAAATACCTACAGCCAACTGTTTCCTAGACCGTGGGCTATGCAGAACTGTGCCACTATGGCTGTCCCCTGTGTACCCTGCATCCACCAAATTAACCCAGTGCACCGTGATAAACACGTAATGTCCCTGGCCATGCCTACTGGTCCATGCATCTGTTGTGATGTGCACCTTTCTACTGACTGATTGCCTGAGTGCATGGACAATGCGGTCTTTGACATGCTGGTGGAGGGCTGGGATGGCTTTTATCGCAAAGAAGTGTTGACTGGGTAGGTCATAGCGTGGTACTGCATAGGCCATCAGGGCTTTGAAAGCTTTGCTTTCAACCAACCGGTAGGGCATCATCTCTAATGAGATTAGTCTATCAATGTGGGCGTTCAAACCCTGTGTACGCGGATGAGAGGATGAGTACATCCTTTTCCTAAGGAGAGTTTTTTGTAGGGTGAGCTGGACAGGAGAGCTGCATATGGTGGAACTAGAGGGGGTGTGTTGTGAATTCTGTGGCTGAATTCACTCCTGTGGTCACAAGTGGTACTGCAGCTTCTGAGCTTCCTCCCTCAGGTGTTCTGGTGAGCTCGTTAACTGCTTCATTACTTAACTCCGCCTGATGCTGCTATCCTTGCTCCTTGTCAATGTTTCAGTGTTGGATCTGAGCTTCTCCTGATTGTTCCTGTGACCTGCTGCTCTGTATAGCTAAGTGCTTTTTGCTTTTTTGTTGCTTTTTTTCTGTCCAGCTTGTCTTTTGTTTTGCTGGAAGCTCTGAGACACAAAGTGTTATGCAGTGCTATCAGGCAACACAGTGTGCAGTAATCAGCGCACATACAGTGATATGGCAATAACCCAAAAACAATAGAACAAGCTCTGAGACGTGGAATCTCTGCAGACTGCAATACCTGAACATATCCTCACACAACTAAAAGCAGCAGTGGATTGCGCCTAACACTACCTATGCAACTCGGCACTGCCTGAGGAGCTGACTAGCCTGAAGATAGAAATACAAGCCTGACTTGCCTCAGAGAAATACCCCAAAGGAATAGGCAGCCCCCCACATATAATGACTGTTAGCAAGATGAAAAGACAAAACGTAGGAATGAAATAGATTCAGCAAAGTGAGGCCCGATATTCTAGACAGAGCGAGGATAGCAAAGAGAACTATGCAGTCTACAAAAAACCCTAAAGCAGAACCACGCAAAGGGGGGCAAAAAGACCCACCGTGCCGAACTAACGGCACGGCGGTGCACCCTTTGCGTCTCAGAGCTTCCAGCAAAAGAGAATAGCACAGCTGGACAGAAAAAACGGAAACAAAAACAAAGTAACACTTATCTAGCAGAGCAGCAGGCCACAGGAAAGATGCAGTAGCTCAGATCCAACACTGGAACATTGACAAGGAGCAAGGAAGACAGACTCAGTTGGAGTTAAATAGCAAGGCAGCCAACGAGCTCACCAAAACACCTGAGGGAGGAAGCCCAGAGGCTGCAATACCACTTGTGACCACAGGAGTGAATTCAGCCACAGAATTCACAACAGTACCCCCCCCTTGAGGAGGGGTCACTGAACCCTCACCAGAACCCCCAGGCCGACCAGGATGAGCCACATGAAAGGCACGAACAAGATCTGGGGCATGGACATCAGAGGCAAAAACCCAGGAATTATCCTCCTGAGCATAACCCTTCCATTTGACCAGATACTGGAGTTTCCGTCTAGAGACACGAGAATCCAAAATTTTCTCCACAATATACTCCAATTCCCCCTCCACCAAAACAGGGGCAGGAGGCTCAACAGATGGAACCATAGGTGCCACGTATCTTCTCAACAACGACCTATGGAATACATTATGTATGGAAAAGGAGTCTGGGAGGGTCAGACGAAAAGACACCGGATTGAGAATCTCAGAAATCCTATACGGACCAATAAAATGAGGTTTAAATTTAGGAGAGGAAACCTTCATAGGAATATGACGAGAAGATAACCAAACCAGATCCCCAACACGAAGTCGGGGACCCACACGGCGTCTACGATTAGCGAAAAGCTGAACCTTCTCCTGGGACAAGGTCAAATTGTCCACTACCTGAGTCCAGATCTGCTGCAACCTGTCCACCACAGAATCCACACCAGGACAGTCCGAAGACTCAACCTGTCCTGAAGAGAAACGAGGATGGAACCCAGAATTGCAGAAAAATGGAGAGACCAAGGTAGCCGAGCTGGCCCGATTATTAAGGGCGAACTCAGCCAACGGCAAAAATGACACCCAATCATCCTGGTCAGCAGAAACAAAACATCTCAGATATGTTTCCAAGGTCTGATTGGTTCGTTCGGTCTGGCCATTAGTCTGAGGATGGAAGGCCGAGGAAAAAGATAGGTCAATGCCCATCCTACCACAAAAGGCTCGCCAGAACCTCGAGACAAACTGGGAACCTCTGTCAGAAACAATATTCTCAGGAATGCCATGCAAACGAACCACATGCTGGAAGAACAAAGGCACCAAATCAGAGGAGGAAGGCAATTTAACCAAGGGCACCAGATGCACCATTTTAGAAAAGCGATCACAGACCACCCAAATGACCGACATCTTTTGAGAAACGGGAAGGTCAGAAATGAAATCCATCGAAATATGTGTCCAAGGCCTCTTCGGGACCGGCAAGGGCAAAAGCAACCCACTGGCACGTGAACAGCAGGGCTTAGCCCTAGCACAAATCCCACAGGACTGCACAAAAGCACGCACATCCCGTGACAGAGATGGCCACCAGAAGGATCTAGCCACTAACTCTCTGGTACCAAAGATTCCTGGATGACCAGCCAGCACCGAACAATGAAGTTTAGAGATAACTTTACTAGTCCACCTATCAGGGACGAACAGTTTCTCGGCCGGACAACGATCAGGTTTATTAGCCTGAAATTTCTGCAACACTCTCCGCAAATCAGGAGAGATGGCAGACACAATGACTCCTTCCTTGAGGATACTCGCCGGCTCAGATAACCCCGGAGAGTCGGGCACAAAACTCCTAGACAGAGCATCCGCCTTCACATTTTTAGAGCCCGGAAGGTACGAAATCACAAAATCAAAACGAGCAAAAAATAACGACCAACGGGCCTGTCTAGGATTCAAGCGCTTGGCAGACTCGAGATAAGTAAGATTCTTATGATCAGTCAATACCACCACGCGATGCTTAGCTCCCTCAAGCCAATGACGCCACTCCTCGAATGCCCACTTCATGGCCAGCAACTCTCGGTTGCCCACATCATAATTACGCTCAGCAGCAGAAAATTTCCTGGAAAAGAAAGCACATGGTTTCAACACTGAGCAACCAGAACCTCTCTGTGACAAAACCGCCCCTGCTCCAATCTCAGAAGCATCAACCTCGACCTGGAACGGAAGAGAAACATCTGGTTGACACAACACAGGGGCACAGCAAAAACGACGCTTCAACTCCTGAAAAGCTTCCACGGCAGCAGAAGACCAATTAACCAAATCAGCA
Source organism: Ranitomeya imitator (assembly GCF_032444005.1). Classification (NCBI taxonomy): domain Eukaryota; kingdom Metazoa; phylum Chordata; class Amphibia; order Anura; family Dendrobatidae; genus Ranitomeya; species Ranitomeya imitator. The sequence continues at coordinate 402,978,782 of NC_091284.1, forward strand.
CCCTTCTTGGTCAAATCGGTCAATGGTCTGGCAATGCTAGAAAAATTACAGATGAAGCGACGATAAAAATTAGCAAAGCCCAGGAATTTCTGCAGACTTTTCAGAGATGTCGGCTGAGTCCAATCCTGGATGGCCTGGACCTTAACCGGATCCATCTCGATAGTAGAAGGGGAAAAGATGAACCCCAAAAATGAAACTTTCTGCACACCGAAGAGACACTTTGATCCCTTCACGAACAAGGAATTAGCACGCAGTACCTGGAAAACCATTCTGACTTGCTTCACATGAGACTCCCAATCATCAGAGAAGATCAAAATGTCATCCAAGTAAACAATCAGGAATTTATCCAGATACTCACGGAAAATGTCATGCATAAAAGACTGAAAAACAGATGGAGCATTGGCAAGTCCGAACGGCATCACCAGATACTCAAAATGACCCTCGGGCGTATTAAATGCCGTTTTCCATTCATCTCCCTGCCTGATTCTCACCAGATTATACGCACCACGAAGATCAATCTTAGTAAACCAACTAGCCCCCTTAATCCTAGCAAACAAGTCAGATATCAATGGCAAGGGATACTGAAACTTAACAGTGATCTTATTAAGAAGGCGGTAATCAATACACGGTCTTAGCGAACCATCCTTTTTGGCTACAAAAAAGAACCCTGCTCCCAATGGTGATGACGATGGGTGAATATGTCCCTTCTCCAGGGATTCTTTCACATAACTGCGCATAGCGGTGTGTTCAGGCACGGACAAATTAAATAAACGACCCTTAGGGAATTTACTACCAGGAATCAAATTGATAGCACAATCACAATTCCTATGCGGAGGTAGGGCATCAGACTTGGGCTCTTCAAATACATCCTGAAAGTCAGACAAGAACTCTGGGATGTCAGAAGGAATGGATGACGAAATAGACAAAAATGGAACATCACCATGTACTCCCTGACAACCCCAGCTGGTTACCGACATAGAGTTCCAATCTAATACTGGATTATGGGTTTGTAGCCATGGCAACCCCAACACGACCACATCATGCAGATTATGCAGTACCAGAAAGCGAATAACTTCCTGATGTGCAGGAGCCATGCACATGGTCAGCTGGGCCCAGTACTGAGGCTTATTCTTGGCCAAAGGTGTAGCATCAATTCCTCTCAACGGAATAGGACACCGCAAAGGCTCCAAGAAAAATCCACAACGTTTAGCATAATCCAAATCCATCAGATTCAGGGCAGCGCCTGAATCCACAAACGCCATGACAGAATACGATGACAAAGAGCATATCAAGGTAATGGACAGAAGGAATTTGGACTGTACAGTACCAATGACGGCAGAGCTATCGAACCGCCTAGTGCGCTTAGGACAATTAGAAATAGCATGAGTGGAATCACCACAGTAGAAACACAGCCTGTTCAGACGTCTGTGTTCTTGCCGTTCAACTTTAGTCATAGTCCTGTCGCACTGCATAGGCTCAGGTTTACTCTCAGACAATACCGCCAGATGGTGCACAGATTTACGCTCGCGCAAGCGACGACCGATCTGAATGGCCAAGGACATAGACTCATTCAAACCAGCAGGCATAGGAAATCTCACCATGACATCCTTAAGAGCTTCAGAGAGACCCTTTCTGAACCAAGCCGCCAGTGCAGATTCATTCCACAGAGTGAGTACTGACCACTTCCTAAATTTCTGACAATATACTTCTACATCATCCTGACCCTGGCATAAAGCCAGCAAATTTTTCTCAGCCTGATCCACTGAATTAGGCTCATCGTAAAGCAATCCAAGCGCCTGGAAAAACGCATCAACATTACTCAATGCAGGGTCTCCTGGCGCAAGAGAAAACGCCCAGTCCTGTGGGTCGCCGCGCAAAAAAGAAATAATAATCAAAACCTGTTGAATAGGATTACCAGAAGAATGAGGTTTCAAGGCCAGAAATAGCTTACAATTATTTTTGAAGCTCAGGAACTTAGTTCTGTCACCAAAAAACAAATCAGGAATAGGAATTCTTGGTTCTAGCATAGATTTCTGATCAATTGTATCTTGAATCTTTTGTACATTTATAACGAGATTATCCATTGAGGAGCACAGAGCCTGAATATCCATGTCCACAGCTGTGTCCTGAAGCACTCTAATGTCTAGGGGAAAAAAAAAAAAAAAACTGAAGACAGAGCTGAGGAAAAAAAAATGATGTCAGGACTTCTTTTTTCCCTCTATTGAGAATCATTGGTTTGGGCTCCTTGTACTGTTATGCAGTGCTATCAGGCAACACAGTGTGCAGTAATCAGCGCACATACAGTGATATGGCAATAACCCAAAAACAATAGAACAAGCTCTGAGACGTGGAATCTCTGCAGACTGCAATACCTGAACATATCCTCACACAACTAAAAGCAGCAGTGGATTGCGCCTAACACTACCTATGCAACTCGGCACTGCCTGAGGAGCTGACTAGCCTGAAGATAGAAATAAAAGCCTGACTTGCCTCAGAGAAATACCCCAAAGGAATAGGCAGCCCCCCACATATAATGACTGTTAGCAAGATGAAAAGACAAAACGTAGGAATGAAATAGATTCAGCAAAGTGAGGCCCGATATTCTAGACAGAGCGAGGATAGCAAAGAGAACTATGCAGTCTACAAAAAACCCTAAAGCAGAACCACGCAAAGGGGGGCAAAAAGACCCACCGTGCCGAACTAACGGCACGGCGGTGCACCCTTTGCGTCTCAGAGCTTCCAGCAAAAGAGAATAGCACAGCTGGACAGAAAAAACGGAAACAAAAACAAAGTAACACTTATCTAGCAGAGCAGCAGGCCACAGGAAAGATGCAGTAGCTCAGATCCAACACTGGAACATTGACAAGGAGCAAGGAAGACAGACTCAGGTGGAGTTAAATAGCAAGGCAGCCAACGAGCTCACCAAAACACCTGAGGGAGGAAGCCCAGAGGCTGCAATACCACTTGTGACCACAGGAGTGAATTCAGCCACAGAATTCACAACAGCAAAGGGTGTACCGCCGTGCCGTTAGTTCGGCACGGTGGTTTTTTTTTGCCCCCTTTGCGTGGTTTTGCTTTAGGGTTTTTTGTAGACTGCAAAGTTCGCTTTACTGTCCTCGCTCTGTCCTAGAATATCGGGCCCCACTTTGCTGAATCTATTTCATCCCTACGTTTTGTCTTTTCATCTTACTCACAGTCATTATATGTGGGGGGCTGCCTTTTCCTTTGGGGAATTTCTCTGGGGCAAGTCAGGCCTATTTTTCTATCTTCAGGCTAGCTAGTTTCCTAGGCTGTGCCGAGTTGCCTAGGTAGTTGTTAGGCGCAATCCACAGCCACTTTTAGTTGTGTTTAGGATAGGATCAGGTGTGCAGTCTACAGAGTTTCCACGTCTCAGAACTCGTTCTTGTATTTTTGGGTATTTGTCAGATCACTGTGTGCGCTCTGATCGCTAAGCACACTGTGTTTCTGGATTGCCTTCATAACACCTGTCATTAGCAAACATAACAGTACAAGGAGCCTAACTAATGATTCTCAATAGAGGGAAAGAAAAAGTTCTGACATCATTTTTTTTTTTCTGCTCTGTGTTCATTTTTTTTTTTTCCCCTAGACATTTGGGTGATTCTGGACACAGGTGTGGACATGGATATTCAGGGTCTGTGCTCTTCAATGGATAATCTCGTTATAAATGTAAAAAAAATTCAAGATACTATTGATCAGAAATCTATGTTAGAACCAAGAATTCCTATTCCTGATTTGTTTTTTGGAGATAGAACTAAGTTTCTAAGTTTCAAAAATAATTGTAAGCTATTTCTGGCCTTGAAACCTCATTCTTCTGGTAATCCTATTCAACAGGTTTTGATTATTATTTCTTTTTTGCGCGGCGACCCTCAAGACTGGGCATTTTCTCTTGCGCCAGGAGACCCTGCATTGAGTAGTGTCGATGCATTTTTCCTGGCGCTCGGATTGCTGTACGATGAGCCTAATTCAGTGGATCAGGCTGAGAAAAATTTGCTGGCTTTGTGCCAGGGTCAGGATGATATAGAAGTATATTGTCAGAAATTTAGGAAATGGTCAGTACTCACTCAGTGGAATGAATCTTCGCTGGCAGCTTTGTTCAGAAAGGGTCTCTCTGAGGCTCTTAAGGATGTCATGGTGGGATTTCCTATGCCTGCTGGTTTGAATGAGTCTTTGTCTTTGGCCATTCAGATCGGTCGACGCTTGCGCGAGCGTAAATCTGTGCACCATTTGGCGGTACTGCCTGAGGTTAAACCTGAGCCTATGCAGTGCGATAGGACTATGACTAGAGTTGAACGGCAGGAATACAGACGTCTGAATGGTCTGTGTTTCTACTGTGGTGATTCCACTCATGCTATTTCTGATTGTCCTAAGCGCACTAAGCGGTCCGCTAGGTCTGCCGTCATTGGTACTGTACAGTCCAAATTCCTTCTGTCCATTACCTTGATATGCTCTTTGTCGTCGTTTTCTGTCATGGCGTTTGTGGATTCGGGCGCTGCCCTGAATCTGATGGATTTGGATTATGCTAAACGTTGTGGGTTTTTCTTGGAGCCTTTGCGGTGTCCTATTCCATTGAGAGGAATTGATGCTACACCTTTGGCAAAGAATAAACCTCAATACTGGGCCCAGCTGACCATGTGCATGGCTCCTGCACATCAGGAAGTTATTCGCTTTCTGGTGTTGCATAATCTGCATGATGTGGTCGTGTTGGGGTTGCCATGGCTACAAACCCATAATCCAGTATTGGATTGGAATTCCATGTCGGTATCCAGCTGGGGTTGTCAGGGGGTACATGGTGATGTTCCATTTTTGTCGATTTCGTCATCCACCCCTTCTGAGGTCCCAGAGTTCTTGTCTGATTATCAGGATGTATTTGAATAGCCCAAGTCCGATGCTCTACCTCCGCATAGGGATTGTGATTGTGCTATCAATTTGATTCCTGGTAGTAAATTCCCTAAAGGTCGATTATTTAATTTATCCGTGCCCGAACACGCCGCTATGCGCAGTTATGTGAAGGAATCCCTGGAGAAGGGACATATTCGCCCATCGTCATCACCACTGGGAGCAGGGTTCTTCTTTGTAGCCAAGAAGGATGGTTCGCTGAGACCGTGTATTGATTACCGCCTTCTTAATAAGATCACTGTTAAATTTCAGTATCCCTTGCCATTGTTATCTGACTTGTTTGCTCGGATTAAGGGGGCTAGTTGGTTCACTAAGATAGATCTTCGTGGTGCGTATAATCTGGTGAGAATCAGGCAAGGAGATGAATGGAAAACTGCATTCAATACGCCCGAGGGTCATTTTGAGTATCTAGTGATGCCGTTCGGACTTGCCAATGCTCCATCTGTGTTTCAGTCTTTTATGCATGACATCTTCCGTGAGTATCTGGATAAATTCCTGATTGTTTACTTGGATGACATTTTGATCTTCTCAGATGATTGGGAGTCTCATGTGAAGCAGGTCAGAATGGTTTTTCAGGTCCTGCGTGCTAACTCTTTGTTTGTGAAGGGATCAAAGTGTCTCTTCGGTGTGCAGAAAGTTTCATTTTTGGGGTTCATCTTTACCCCTTCTACTATCGAGATGGATCCAGTTAAGGTCCAAGCCATCCAGGATTGGATTCAGCCGACATCTCTGAAAAGTCTGCAAAAGTTCCTGGGCTTTGCTAATTTTTATCGTCGCTTCATCTGTAATTTTTCTAGCATTGCCAAACCATTGACCGATTTGACCAAGAAGGGTGCTGATTTGGTTAATTGGTCTTCTGCTGCTGTGGAAGCTTTTCAGGAGTTGAAGCGTCGTTTTTGTTCTGCCCCTGTGTCGTGTCAGCCAGATGTTTCTCTTCCGTTCCAGGTCGAGGTTGATGCTTCTGAGATTGGAGCAGGGGCGGTTTTGTCACAGAGAGGTTCTGATTGCTCAGTGATGAAACCATGTGCTTTCTTTTCCAGGAAGTTTTCGCCCGCTGAGCGTAATTATGATGTGGGCAATCGAGAGTTGCTGGCCATGAAGTGGGCATTCGAGGAGTGGCGTCATTGGCTTGAAGGAGCTAAGCATCGCGTGGTGGTATTGACTGATCATAAGAACTTGACTTATCTCGAGTCTGCCAAGCGCTTGAATCCTAGACAGGCCCGTTGGTCGTTATTTTTTGCCCGCTTCGACTTTGTGATTTCGTACCTTCCGGGCTCTAAAAATGTGAAGGCGGATGCTCTGTCTAGGAGTTTTGTGCCCGACTCTCCGGGTTTATCTGAGCCAGCGGGTATCCTCAAGGAAGGAGTCATTGTGTCTGCCATCTCCCCTGATTTGCGGCGGGTGCTGCAAAAATTTCAGGCGAATAAACCTGATCGTTGTCCAGCAGAGAAACTGTTCGTCCCTGATAGGTGGACTAATAAACTTATCTCTGAACTTCATTGTTCGGTGTTGGCTGGTCATCCTGGAATCTTTGGTACCAGAGAGTTAGTGGCTAGATCCTTCTGGTGGCCATCTCTGTCACGGGATGTACGTACTTTTGTGCAGTCCTGTGGGATTTGTGCTAGGGCTAAGCCCTGCTGTTCTCGTGCCAGTGGGTTGCTTTTGCCCTTGCCGGTCCCAAAGAGGCCTTGGACACATATTTCGATGGATTTCATTTCTGACCTTCCCGTTTCTCAAAAGATGTCAGTCATTTGGGTGGTCTGTGATCGCTTTTCTAAAATGGTCCATCTGGTGCCCTTGGCTAAATTGCCTTCCTCCTCTGATTTGGTACCTTTGTTCTTTCAGCATGTGGTTCGGTTGCATGGCATTCCTGAGAATATTGTTTCTGACAGAGGTTCCCAGTTTGTTTCAAGGTTTTGGCGAGCCTTTTGTGGTAGGATGGGCATTGACCTATCCTTTTCCTCGGCTTTCCATCCTCAGACTAATGGCCAGACCGAACGAACCAATCAGACCTTGGAAACATATCTGAGATGTTTTGTTTCTGCAGACCAGGATGATTGGGTGTCCTTTTTGCCGTTGGCTGAGTTCGCCCTTAATAATCGGGCCAGCTCGGCTACCTTGGTTTCTCCATTTTTTTGCAATTCTGGGTTCCATCCTCGTTTCTCTTCAGGACAGGTTGAGTCTTCGGACTGTCCTGGTGTGGATTCTGTGGTGGATAGGTTGCAGCAGATCTGGACTCAGGTAGTGGACAATTTGATCTTGTCCCAGGAGAAAGCTCAACTTTTCGCTAATCGCAGACGCCGTGTGGGTCCCTGACTTCGTGTTGGGGATCTGGTTTGGTTATCTTCTCGTCATATTCCTATGAAGGTTTCCTCTCCTAAATTTAAACCTCGTTTTATTGGTCCGTATAGGATTTCTGAGGTTCTCAATCCTGTGTCTTTTCGTTTGACCCTCCCAGACTCCTTTTCCATACATAATGTATTCCATAGGTCGTTGTTGCGGAGATACGTGGCACCTATGGTTCCATCTGTTGAGCCTCCTGCCCCGGTTTTGGTGGAGGGGGAATTGGAGTATATTGTGGAGAAGATTTTGGATTCTCGTGTTTCTAGACGGAAACTCCAGTATCTGGTTAAATGGAAGGGTTATGCTCAGGAAGATAATTCCTGGGTTTTTGCCTCTGATGTTCATGCTTCCGATCTTGTTCGTGCCTTTCATGCGGCTCATCCTGGTCGGCCTGGGGGCTCTGGTGAGGGTTTGGTGACCCCTCCTCAAGGGGGGGGTACTGTTGTGAATTCTGTGGCTGAATTCACTCCTGTGGTCACAAGTGGTACTGCAGCTTCTGAGCTTCCTCCCTCAGGTGTTCTGGTGAGCTCGTTAACTGCTTCATTACTTAACTCCGCCTGATGCTGCTATCCTTGCTCCTTGTCAATGTTTCAGTGTTGGATCTGAGCTTCTCCTGATTGTTCCCGTGACCTGCTGCTCTGTATAGCTAAGTGCTTTTTGCTTTTTTGTTGCTTTTTTTCTGTCCAGCTTGTCTTTTGTTTTGCTGGAAGCTCTGAGACGCAAAGGGTGTACCGCCGTGCCGTTAGTTCGGCACGGTGGGGTTTTTTTTGCCCCCTTTGCGTGGTTTTGCTTTAGGGTTTTTTGTAGACTGCAAAGTTCGCTTTTCTGTCCTCGCTCTGTCCTAGAATATCGGGCCCCACTTTGCTGAATCTATTTCATCCCTACGTTTTGTCTTTTCATCTTACTCACAGTCATTATATGTGGGGGGCTGCCTTTTCCTTTGGGGAATTTCTCTGGGGCAAGTCAGGCCTATTTTTCTATCTTCAGGCTAGCTAGTTTCTTCGGCTGTGCCGAGTTGCCTAGGTAGTTGTTAGGCGCAATCCACAGCCGCTTTTAGTTGTGTTTAGGATAGGATCAGGTGTGCAGTCTACAGAGTTTCCACGTCTCAGAGCTCGTTCTTGTATTTTTGGGTATTTGTCAGATCACTGTGTGCGCTCTGATCGCTAAGCACACTGTGTTTCTGGATTGCCTTCATAACACCTGTCATTAGCAAACATAACAGGGGTGGTGGTGGACATGGCAGACTGAGAGAGGGTTGGTGATGGTATTCTTGCTGTTGGCCTACATACAGTATTTCCTACCAAGAACCTGGTGATTCCCTGACTGCTTTGGCCTTGCGACGATACCTCCACATTTGCTGCAGGTAGTGTCGTAAACGGTGGGCTTACAGTGAGGGAAGGAATATAGGGTTGCTGACTAGCTTCATTGTGAGCGGGTGCAACAACTTTATGGGACATTTGGTAGTTAGTCCAGGCTTGCAAGTGCATGGTGGTTAAATGTCTACGCATGCAACTTGTATTTAAATTTTTGACATTCTGACCTCTGCTAAAGGTCCTTGAGCATTTCTTACAGATCACTTTGCACCGATCATTCGGATCTTGGTTAAAAAATTGCAGACTTCACTCTTCCTACTATTGAATACCTTTTCAGGCATTGCACACTGAGCTACTGTAACTGGATGGCCACGCTGTCCTACAACTGTTTTTGGTTTTGACACACGTTTTTGGCCACATACGGGCCTGCCAGATGAAAGCTGTTGCGATGTTGATGCCTGCTGCGGCTCCTCCTCCTCCGCTTCAGAGCTACTGCCAGCGGCACCCTGTTCCCCCAATGGCTGCCAATCAGGGTCAACAACTGGGTCATCTATCACCTCCTCTTAAATGTCCTGTGCACCTTCCTCTGTGTCACTGTGTAAGCCAGTGCTATAGCGTTCGTGACGGGGCTCCATAGTCTCATCTGGGTCAGATTCTGGATCAGTACACTGCGAGGGCAATGTTGTGATCTGAGTCAAAGGAACAGCATAATAATCTGGCTGTGGCTGTGCATCTGTGCACTCCATGTCCGATTCATGTTGCAATGGGCATGGCCTGTTAGCAATTTCCCTTTCTAACCCAGGCACGGTATGTGTAAAGAGCCCCATGGAGTAACCTGTTGTGTCAACTGACGCATCCTTCTCTGTTGTTCTGGGTGAAGGACACAAGGAATCGACTTGTTCCTGACCGCGAGCATCCACTGACGACGCGCTGCTTTTAAATTTTGCACTTTCCGAAGAGGAGGCGAAAGAGCTAGAGGCAGAGTCAGTAAGGAAAGCCAAAACTTGTTCCTGCTGCTCCGGCTTTAAAAGCGGTTTTCCTACTCCAAGAAAAGGGAGCGTTCAAGGCCTTGTGTAGCCAGACAATGACGCTGGCTGAACAATTTGAGACTTAGGTGCTATATTGCTTTTCCCACGACCACCTGATGCTCCACCACCACTACCATCATTACCAGCTGGCAATGACCGCCCACGGCCACGACCTCTTCCACCAGACTTCCTCATTCTTGGAAAAATGTAACCAAACTAACAAACGTTATATGGTACTGTAAATCCAGTTAGAAGGTGTACGTAAACTTGTTGTAAGTTTAAATCTCCCTTTATAGGTGTGTGAAACTGCTGGGAAAATCAGGCCCACTGTATTACACTACACAGTTTCTGTGTCAGAAAGTGGCTCACAGATATGCCACAAACAGGACTCACGCAGATGCACTTAGTGGCAATATATATCTCCCTTTTTTATGTGTGGGAGAATGCAGGAAAAAATCAGGCCCACTGTATTACACTACACAGTTTGAGTGGCAGAAAGTGGATGACAGATATGCCACAAACAGGACTGACGCAGATGCACTCAGTGGCAATATAAATCTCCCTTTTTTATGTGTGGGAGACAGCAGAAAAATCAGGTCCACTGTATTACACTACACAGTTTCAGTGTCAGAAAGTGGCTGACAGATATGCCACAAACAGGACTGACGCAGATGCACTCAGTGGCAATATAAATCTCCCTTTTTTATGTGTGGGAGAATGCAGGAAAAAAATCAGGTCCACTGTATTACACTACACAGTTTCAGTGTCAGAAAGTGGCTGACAGATATGCCACAAACAGGACTGACGCAGATGCACTCAGTGGCAATATAAATCTCCCTTTTTTATGTGTGGGAGAATGCAGGAAAAAAATCAGGCCCACTGTATTACATTACACAGTTTGAGTGGCAGAAAGTGGCTGACAGATATGCCACAAACAGGACTGATGCAGATGCACTCAGTGGCAAGATAAATCTCCCTTTTTTAGGTGTGGGAGAATGCAGGAAAAAAATCAGGCCCACTGTATTACACTACACAGTTTGAGTGGCAGAATGTGGTTGGCAGATATATCAAAAAATACAAGGGCTGTAGTAGAATTTCAATCTCCCTACAATGATCAAAGGACGAGTATGGCAGCAATAAAAAGGACTGCTGCACACAAGAGTGTGGACAAAGAAACAAGAGAACTGTGCAGAAAAGAAGGAGCAACAGGATTTTTGCTTTGAAAAAAGCAGTTGGTTTGCACAGCGGCGTACAAACAGCAATGCAGCTATCAGGGAGCCTTATAAGCTACAGAGCTGAGGCACAGAAATCTAGCCTCCACTGTCCCTGCAAAGAAAAGGTGGTGTTGGACAGTGGAAATCGCTACAGCACAAGCGGTTTGGGGGTTAAGTTTTCCTCCCTAACAATATCCCTGCTTCAGACGAAGCTACAGCAACCTCTCCCTATGCTCAGATCGGCAGAAGTAAGATGGCGGTTGGCGTGCACGCCCCTTTGTAGCCCCTGTGATGCAGCAGAAAGCAAGCCAATCACTGTAATGCCCTTCTCTAAGATGGTTGGGACTGAGACCTATGTCATCACGCTGCCCACACTCTGCGTTCACCTTCATTGGCTGAGAAATGGTGCTGAACGCGTCATATGAAACGCGACTTTGGCGCGAAGATCGCGTACCGCATGGCCGATCCCACACTGGGATCGGGTCGGGTTTCATGAAACCCGACTTTGCCGAAAGTCGGCGACTTATGAAATTGGCCGATCCGTTTCGCTCAACCCTAGAGTGGAGTTGATATCAAAAGTTCTATTTTGGTCTCATCTGACCGCATTACCATAATAATAATAATAACAATTTTATTTCTATAGCGCCAACATATTCCGCAACACTTTACATTTTAGAGGGGACTTGTACAGACAATAGACATTACAGCATAACAATGAACACATAGATCAAAACAGATACCAAGAGGAATGATAGCCCTGTTCGCAAGCCTACAATATATGAGTACCTTCTTCCATGTCACTTCTGGATCATCCAGATGGTCATTGACGAACTTCATATGAGCTTGGACATGTGCTACTGTGAGCAATGGTACCTTGTGTGCCCTGTAGGATTTTAGTGTGTTACTAACGGTAATGTTTGAGACGGTGGTCCTAGCTTTCTTCAGGTCATTGACCATGTCTTTCTGTGTAGTTCCGGGATGATTCCTAACCTTTCTCAGAATCATCCTTACTCCATGAGGCGAGATCTTGCATAGAGCCCTAGACCAAGGAAGATTGACAGTCATCTTTTGTTTCTCCAATTTTCAAATAATTGTGCCAACAGTTGTTGCCTTCTCACCAAGCTGCTTGCCTATTGTCCTGTAGCTTATCCCAACCTTCTGCAGGTCTACAATTTTGTCCTGAGTGTCCTTATACAGCTATTTGGTCCTGGTCATGGTGGAGAGGTTGGAGTGTGATTGATTGTGTGTGATACAGGTGATGAGTACAGAGTAGGAGGGCTTTTTAAAGAAAAAACAGGTCTGTGAGATCCAGAATTCTTGCTGGTTGGTAGATGATCAAATACTTATTTCATGTAATAAAATAGAACTGAATTATTTAAAAATCATACAATGTGATTTTCTGTTTTTTTATTTGTAGATTCTGTCTCTCACAGTTGAAGTGTACCTAAGATAAAACTTACAGACTGCTCCATTCTTTGTAGATGGGAAAACTGGCAAAATTGGCAGTTTATCAAATACTTATTTTCCCCACTCCATAAAAGGGGTCAAAGTGCACCAATAAATTCAACAATACCTATGTAGAAATATACAAGGCTTGAAATCAATAAAAATATATTCTAGCAACAGTACTTCCGTAGAGAACACATGAATTCTTAGCATCTAGCGCTCCAGTGTATGGAGGAGTAGGAGAGATATCTGTCTGCTGAACCATTTCTTTGGACAACAGCTATCGTTGGGGTAAGGGAGAGGTGGCCCTTAATAATCAAGAGTCCCCCTTAACCCCTTCCCGACCTGTGACACAGCGTATGCGTCATGAAAGTCGGTATCAATCCGACCTGTGACGCATATGCTGTGTCACAGAAAGATCGCGTCCCTGCAGATCAGGTGAAAGGGTTAACTCCCATTTCACCCGATCTGCAGGGACAGGGGGAGTGGTAGTTTAGCCCAGGGGGGGTGGCTTCACCCCCTCGTGGCTACGATCGCTCTGATTGGCTGTTGAAAGTGAAACTGCCAATCAGAGCGATTTGTAATATTTCACCCATTATAACGGGTGAAATATTACAATCCAGCCATGGCCGATGCTGCAATATCATCGGCCATGGCTGGAAATACTAGTGTGCCCCCACCCCACCCCACCGATCGCCCCCCCAGCCCCCCGATCTGGCCGGTACACTGCTCCGGCTCCCCTCCATCCAGTGCTCCGCTCCCCCCCGTGCTCTTGTCCGCTCCCCCCGTGCTCCAATCACCCCCACGTGCTCCAATCACCCCCCCTGCATTCAGATCCACCCCCCCGTGCTCCGTTCCACCCCCCGTGCTCCGTTCCAGCCCCCCGTGCTCCGTTCCACGCCCCCCGTGCTCCGTTCCACGCCTGCCGCGCTCCGATTCCCCCCCCGTGCTCCGATCCCCCCCGTGCTCCGATCCCCCCCCCCGTGGTCCCCCCACCCCATCATACTTACCGATCCAGCCGGGGTCCCGTCCGTCTTCTCCCTGGGCGCCGCCATCTTCCAAAATGGCAGGCGCATGCGCAGTGCGCCCGCCGAATCTGCCGGCCGGCAGATTCGTTCCAAAGTGCATTTTGATCACTGAGATAGATTATATCTCAGTGATCAAAATAAAAAAAATAATACATGACCCCCCCCCCTTTGTCACCCCCATAGGTAGGGACAATAAAAAAATAAAGAATTTTTTTTTTCCACTAATGTTAGAATAGGGTTAGGGTTAGGGTTAGGGGTAGGGTTAGGGTTAGGGCTAGGGTTAGGGCTAGGGTTAGGGTTAGGGGTAGGGTTAGGGTTAGGGTTAGGGGTAGGGCTAGGGTTAGGGCTAGGGTTAGGGTTAGGGCTAGGGTTAGGGCTAGGGGTAGGGTTAGGGGTAGGGCTAGAGTTAGGGGTAGGGTTAGGGCTAGGGTTAGGGTTTCGGTATGTGCACACGTATTCTGGTCCTCTGCGGATTTTTCCGCTGCGGATTTGATAAATCCGCAGTGCTAAACCGCTGCGGATTTATGGCGGATTTACCGCGTTTTTTTCTGCGCATTTCACTGCGGTTTTACAATTGCGATTTTCTATTTGAGCAGTTGTAAAACCGCTGCGGAATCCGCACAAAGAAGTGACATGCTGCGGAATGTAAACCGCTGCGTTTCCGTGCAGTTTTTCCGCAGCATGTGTACAGCGATTTTTGTTTCCCATAGGTCTACATTGAACTGTAAACTCATGGGAAACTGCTGCGGATCTGCAGCGTTTTCCGCAGCGTGTGCACATACCTTTAGAATTAGGCTATGTTCACACGGTGCGGATTTGGCTGCGGATTGGCCGCTGCGGATTCGCAGCAGTATTCCATCAGGTTTACAGTACCATGTAAACATATGAAAAACCAAATCCGCTGTGCCCATGGTGCAGAAAATACCGTGCGGAAACGCTGCGTTGTATTTTCCGCAGCATGTCAATTCTTTGTGCGGATTCCGCGGCTTTTTACACCTGTTCCTCAATAGGAATCCGCAGGTGAAATCCGCACAAAAAACACTGGAAATCCGCGGAAAATCCGCAGGTAAAACGCAGTGCCTTTTACCCGCGGATATTTCAAAAATGGTGCGGAAATATCTCACACGAATCCGCAACGTGGGCACATAGCCTTAGGGTTAGGGTTGGAATTAGGGTTGTGGTTAGGGTTGTGATTAGGGTTATGGCTACAGTTGGGATTAGGGTTAGGGGTGTGGGGGGGTTAGTGTTGGAGTTAGAATTGAGGGGTTACCACTGTTTAGGCACATCAGGGGGTCTCCAAACGCAACATGGCGCCACCATTGATTCCAGCCAATCTCGTATTCAAAAAGTCAAATGGTGCTCCCTCACTTCCGAGCCCTGAAGTGTGCCCAAACAGTGGTTTACCCCCACATATGGGGTATCAGTGTACTCAGGATAAACTGCGCAACAATTACTGGGGTCCAATTTCTCCTGTTACCCTTGTGAATCTAAAAAAATGCTTGCTAAAACATCATTTTTGAGGAAAGAAAAATGATTTTTTATTTTCACGGCTCTGCGTTGTAAACGTCTGTGAAGCACTTGGGGGTTCAAAGTGCTCACTACATATCTAGATAAGTTCCTTGGGGGGGTCTAGTTTCTAAAATGGGGTCACTTGTGGGGGGTTTCTACTGTTTAGGCACACCAGGGGCTCTGCAAACGCAATTTGACGCCCGCAGACCATTCCATCAAAGTCTGCATTTCAAAAGTCACTACTTCCCTTCTGAGCCCCGACGTGTGCCCAAACAGTGGTTTACCCCCACACATGGGGTATCAGCGTACTCAGGAGAAACTGGACAACAACTATTGGGGTCCAATTTCTCCTGTTACCCTTGGGAAAATAAAAAATTCTGGGCTAAATAATTATTTTTGAGGAAAGAAAACGTATTTATTATTTTCACGGCTCTGCATTATAAACTTCTATGAAGCACTTGGGGGTTCAAAGTGCTCACCACACATCTAGATAAGTTCCTTTGGGGGTCTAGTTTCCAAAATGGGGTCACTTGTGGGGGGTTTCTACTGTTAAGCCACATCAGGGGCTCTGCAAATGCAACGTGACGCCCACAGAGCATTCCATCAAAGTCTGCATTTCAAAACGTCACTACTTCACTTCCGAGCCCCGGCATGTGCCCAAACAGTGATTTACCCCCACATATGGAGTATCAGCGTACTCAGGAGAAACTGGACAACAACTTTTGGGGTCAAATTTCTCCTGTTACCCTTGGGAAAATAAAAAATTGCAGGCTAAAAGATCATTTTTGAGAAAATAATTTTTTTTTTTATTTTCATGGCTCTGCGTTATAAACTTCTGTGAAGCACTTGGGGGTTCAAAGTCCTCACCACACATCTAGATTAGTTCCTTTGGGGGTCTAGTTTCCAAAATTGGGTCATTTCTGGGGGATCTCCAATGTTTAGGCACACAGGGGCTCTCCAAACGTGACATGGTGTCCGCTAATGATTGGAGCTAATTTTCCATTTAAAAAGCCAAATGGCATGCCATCCCTTCCGAGCCCTGCCGTGCGCCCAAACAGTGGTTTACCCCCACATATGGGGTATCAGCGTACTCAGGACAAACTGGACAACAATATTTGGGGTCCAATTTCTCCTATTATCCTTGTCAAAATAGGAAATTCCAGGCTAAAAAATCATTTTTGAGGAAAGAAAAATTATTTTTTATTTTCATGGCTCTGCGTTATAAACTTCTGTGAAGCACCTGGGGGTTTAAAGTGCTCAATGTGCATCTAGATAAGTTCCTTGGGGGGGTCTAGTTTCCAAAATGGGGTCACTTGTGGGGGAGCTCCAATGTTTAGGCACACAGGGGCTTTCCAAACGCGACATGGTGTCCGCTAACAATTGGAGCTAATTTTCCATACAAAAAGTCAAATGGCGCGCCTTCCCTTCCGAGCCCTGCCGAGTGCCCAAACAGTGGTTTACCCCCACATATGAGGTATCGGCGTACTCGGGAGAAATTGCCCAACAAATTTTATGATCCATTTTATCCTACTGCCCATGTGAAAATGAAAAAATTGAGGCGAAAAGAATTTTTTTGTGAAAAAAAAGTACTTTTTCATTTTTACAGATCAATTTGTGAAGCATCTGAGGGTTTAAAGTGCTCACTAGGCATCTAAATAAGTTCCTTGGGGGGTCTAGTTTCCAAAATGGGTTCACTTGTGGGGGAGCGCCAATGTTTAGGCACACAGGAGCTATCCAAACGCGACATGGTGTCCGCTAACGATGGAAATAATTTTTCATTCAAAAAGTCAAATGGCGCTCCTTCCCTTCCGAGCCTTACCATGTGCCCAAACAGTGGTTTACCCCCACATGTGAGGTATTGGTGTACTCAGGAGAAATTGCCCAACACATTTTAGGATCCATTTTATCCTGTTGCCCATGTGAAAATGAAAAAATTGAGGCTAAAAGAATTTTTTTGTGAAAAAAAAGTACTTTTTCATATTTACGGATCAATTTGTGAAGCACCTGGGGGTTCAAAGTGCTCACTATGCATCTAGATAAGTTCCTTGGGGCGTCTAGTTTCCAAAATGGGGTCACTTGTGGGGGAGCTCCAATTTTTAGGCACACGGGTGCTCTCCAAACGTGACATGGTGTCCGCTAAAGAGTGGAGCCAATTTTTGATTCAAAAAGTCAAATGGCGCGCCTTCCCTTCCAAGCCCTGCCGTGCGCCCAAACAGTGGTTTACCCCCACATATGAGGTATCAGCGTACTCAGGACAAATTGGACAACAACTTACGTGGTTCAGTTTCTCCTTTTACCATTGGGAAAATAAAAAAATTGTTGCTAAAAGATAATTTTTGTGACTAAAAAGTTAAATGTTCATTTTTTCCTTCCTTGTTGCTTCTGCTGCTGTGAAGCACCTGAAGGGTTAATAAACTTCTTGAATGTGGTTTTGAGTACCTTGAGGGGTGCAGTTTTTAGAATGGTGTCACTTTTGGGTATTTTCAGCCATATAGACCCCTCAAACTGACTTCAAATGTGAGGTGGTCCCTAAAAAAAATGGTTTTGTAAATTTCGTTGTAAAAATGACAAATCGCTGGTCAAATTTTAACCCTTATAACTTCCTAACAAAAAAAAATTTTGTTTCCAAAATTTTGCTGATGTAAAGTAAACATGTGGGAAATGTTATTTATTAACTATTTTGTGTCACATATGGTTTAACAGAATAAAAATTCAAAATGTGAAAATTGCGAAATTTTCAAAATTTTCGCCAAATTTCCGTTTTTATCACAAATAAACGCAGAATTTATTGACCTAAATTTACCATTAACATGAAGCCCAATATGTCACGAAAAAACAATCTCAGAACCGCTAGGATCCGTTGAAGCGTTCCTGAGTTATTACCTCATAAAGGGACACTGGTCAGAATTGCAAAAAACGGCAAGGTCTTTAAGGTCAAAATAGGCTGGGTCATGAAGGGGTTAACTAAGAAGTGTAAATTTACAGAACAAGAAGAGAGAGTCTTATTTTAGGAGCAGAGAGGCACAGGAACAAAAAACAATACCAAATTCAATAGAACAGTGGCATATAGACCAGTTAAAAATATATATTTGATGCAGCGACGGGCCCTCTCTAACTGGCTTTTATATGTTTATATAGGTGCTTAATATAAAATTAAAATCTGTCATGAAACCATTTATTTAATCAAAGTCATGTTGTAAATGCATAAGATTATTATTCCAACCCTCCTGCAGGGCATATCCTACTGTGCGGCATGTTATATAAGGTTGTGAATCTAGTTTATGTACTTAGTTTCTAACTATACCTCATTTATGTTCAGAGTTGTTTACCATAGAAAAATAAAAAGAAATCCATAAGTTAACACTTGAAAAGACAAGTTTTACTTCTTAATGAACGAAAATACATGTTTTACTGACCTTCGCTTTAGAAATTATATGAAAAATCCTCAATTACAGAAGTGAAACAATGGTGATGGTAAAAGTCTGTGGCATCTGAGATGGGTCGTTAATGGTTTTAATAATGTTTGTGACTAATCGTCATGTTTTGCACTCCCTCAGTGTAAACACCCTAATTGTTTCCAGTGAGTACATGACCCTGCAAAGCCCTTGTCTAAAATATATTGTAAAAGGGTCAAAGGACTTTTTTTTCTTGGGAAGCTTTCAGTAAATGAAAATGTGACTGAAATTAAAAGCATAGAAAATGCAAAACAGTTGTTTTGTTTGCTTATTTACCTCTGCTTAAAGAAAACCTGACACCAGGTGAAATATGACTAGTTTTTACTTCCATTTTATTATCTCTGCTACCCTCAGTATTCCATGTGTTTCTTTCTTTTTTTAAATCCGTCTTATTCTTACAGAGATATGGGCCTTTTTATTTAGTACGTACAATGCTAATTTCTATGGCTTGTACCCAGGGTTGGACTGACCTGGCGATGTATCGGGAAAATCCCTGGTGGGCCCTTGCAGTGGACCAGAGAGTTGGTGGTGGGAAGGAGAGAAGAATAAGAAAAAAAAAGTCTGCACTTTTTAGGGGCACTGGCGCAGGGGCGCATGCGCACAGCGCTCATTACCTGAACCGCCGTGTCGCATGTTCCCCAATGAACATTGACGAGCGTGCGCCTGACGTTGACGGCCATTTTAATATGAGCCAGCTGGATCTGCAGATTAGGACGCCGCCTGGTGTCGGGAGCACATGCAGGTAAGAGGAATCTTTTTTTTTCCTTCTGTGCACACGGCATGGTGCGGGGACCAGGATGCATATATGGGGAGCCAGGATGGATATATTTGGGGAAACCAGGATGCATACAGTCTATGGGGGAGCAGATTGGATATATGAAAGTAAGGCAGGATGGATATATTTGGGGGAGCCAGGATGCATATATGGGGAGGGACCAGGATGGATATATTTAGGGGGCCAGGATGGATATTTTGGAGATCCAGAATGAATATATGGAGGGGCCAGGCTGGATATATGGGGAAGCCAGAATGGATATATGGAGGAGCCAGGATGAATATATGGGAGCAAGGATGGATATATGGAGAGGCCAGGATGCATATATGGGGGTACAGGATGGATATATGGAAGGGCAAGGATAGATAAATGGAGAGGCCAGAACGGATATAAGGGGGGGGGGGGGGCAGGATGGATATATGGGGGGAGCCAGGATGGATATATTGGTAGTCAGGATGGGTATATGGGGACTCAGGATGAAAATATGGAGAGGCCAGAATGGATATATGGGGGAGCCTGGATGGATAAATGTAGTGACCAGGGTGGATATATGGGGAAGCTAGAAAGGATATATGGAGGGGCTAGTATAGATATATTGAGGATCCAGGACAAGGGACCAGGATGGATATATGGGGGAGCCAGGATGGATATATGGGAGGGCCAGGTTGGATATATGGAGAAGCCAGGATAAGGGACCAGGATGGATATATCAAGGGGCCAGGATGTATATATGGATGGGCCAGGATAGATATATGGGGGAGCCAGAATGGATATATGGAGGGGTCAGGACAAGGGACCAGGATGGCTTTTTTGGGGAGCCAGGATGGATATATCGGAGTGCCAAGATGGATATATTGAGGAGCCAGGACAAGGGACCAGGTTGGATATATGGGGGAGCCAGGATGGATACATGGGACGGTCATGATGGATATATGGATTAGTCAGGACAAGGGAGCAAGATGGATATATTGAGGGGCCAGGATGGATATATGGAGGGGCCAGGATGGACATATGGGGAAGCCAGGATGGATATATGGAGGGGTCAGGACAAGGGACCAGGATGGATATATGGCACGCCCCATGGGTCCGTGGGGTACTCGGTACCAGGTCCGACACGGCAGTTCTTAAAGGAGAAGGTCACAGCAGCAGTGACCCAGTCCGTGGCCCTGGGCATCCAATAATAAAGCGTCGTTTTTGTGGTAAATGGAAAATGAGAAATGGGAATAAAGTTTATGGGGAAAAGGGGAAATGTTCGTGACACCACCCGTGGTGTTCGGCAATGAGATGGAGGCCGACGCTGCAGTTCAGATCCTCTGGGGCAGATAGTGATGCAGCAGAGTTGGTGCAGCTCTCCACAGGTAGAGCTAACCCCAAGGCAGATGTAGTGTAGAGATATAAGATGGCGGTGGTGGTTATGCTGAGCAGGTGTGGTAGTAATAACGCAAAGGACACATCAGTTTCCAGACTTTTACTCACAGTTCTTTATGGCACCCAGCCGGGTGTGCTGTGTTCTCTGGGTCTGTGGTCCAGCAAACTCCCAGGTAAATTGGGATGCACCTTTCCAGGACTCCTTTCATATGCCTTTCTCTAGACATCTCTCTACGCTGGCTTCCACTTCTCCTGCCCAGCGCCTTACCCACTGAGTCCCAAGCCAGCAGCCACGAACCTGGTCAGGTGACATCCTCTGAGTCCCCTGGATTCTATATGGCTGCCTTTTTGGCGAAGTGTGGGTGGATGTGGCTGTGACTCTTGCAGAAGCCACAGCCTCCGGTTTCTTAGCTGAACTTGCAGTTTCTCACAAACTTGGGGCCGGTCCCCTAACTGCGACCTGGTCCCTCCACCTGGCAATGGTCAGCGTGTATGCGGGCCCCACGGGTGGCTTCTGCACTTACCGAGCCCCTAGGACACCTTCTTGCTTCTAGAGCTTCTCTCTTTTCAGCCTTTTCTCTCTTAAGGTCCATCTGACAGGGAGCTCCTTCTCAGCACATCTGCTTCACTCCATCTCCTTCTCCTCAGTTTCCCTCCTAATTATCTCATCCCCTACTCTACCTACCCCACCCACTGCCAACACCCATTCCTATCCTGCCTGGGATGAGGCCTTCCTCCCTAAGGGTACGTCCAGGTGCCCAGACTGAACTGGTGTGTGTTGGATGTGAGTGTTAGAGTTCTGAGTGGTGTCCCCTCCTTACCTAAGAGTGGGATGCCACACCTGTTGATGAGGTGCAGTACCTTTGTGGCAACTAGACCCCAGGGGCGCCACATATATGGGGGAGCCAGGATGGATATATGGAGAAGCCAGGACAAGGGACCAGGATGAATATATGGGGTCGCCAGAATAGATATATGGGGGAGCCATGATGGAAATATGGAGGGGCCAAGATGGATTTATGGGAGGGCAGGATGGACATATGGGGAGCCAGGATGGATATATGGGGAGCCAGGATGTATATATAGGGGGCCAGTATGGATATATTGAGGAGCCAGGACAAGGAACCAGGATGAATTCATGGGGGAGCCAGAATGGACATATGGGGGAGCCATGATGGATATATGGAGGGGTCAGGATGGATATATTGAGGAGCCAGGACAAGGAACCAGGATGTATATATGGGGAGCCAGGATGGATATATGGGGGACCAGGATGGATTTGTGAAGTGACCAGGATGGATGTATGGGGGAGCCAGAAAGGATATATGGAGAGGCTAGTATGGATATATTGCGGATCCAGGACAAGTGACCAGGATGGATATATGGGGGAGCCAGGATGGATATATGGGAGGGCCAGGTTGGATATATGGAGGAGCCAGGACAAGGGACCAGGATGGATTTTTGTGGGAGTCAGGATGGATATATCGGAGTGCCAGGATGGATATATGGGGAAGCCAGGATGAATTTATGGAGGGGCCAGGATGGATATATTGAGAAGCCAGGACAAAGGACCAGGTTGAATGTATTGGGGAGCCAGGATGGATACATGGGAGCGCCATGATGGATATATGGAGGAGCCAGGACAAGGCACTAAGACAGATATATCAAGGGGCCAGGATGGATATATGAGGGAGCCAGGATGGATATATGAAGGAGTCAGGACAAGGTACCAGGATGGATATATGTGGGAGCCAGGATGGATATAGCAGATGGTCAGGATGGATATATGGAGAAGCCAGGATGGATACATGAGGAGCCAGGATGGATATATTGAGGAGCCAGGAAAAGAGACCAGGATGAATACATGGGGGAACCAGAATGGTTATATGGGGGAGCCATGATGGATATTTGGAGGGGTCAGGATGGATATATTAAGGAGCCAGGAAAAGGAACCAGGATGGATATTTGGGGGAGCAAAGATAGATGTAGGGGGAGCCAGGATGGATACATGGGGGGCCAGGAAGAATATATTGAGAAGCTAGGACATGTCTAACACATTTCCCTGATCCACCCAGTCAGTGCTTCCATTATAGAAGGAAATTGGATTAGTCTGTCATGACTTGTTTGCTACAAACCCATGCTGGCTCTGGTTACTGTATTCTTATCCAAGTATTTACATACATGCTGTTTAATAATTTGATCAAAGATCTTTCCTGGTATAGAAGTAAGGCACACTGTCCTGTAATTTTCTGGCTCCATCTTCTTTCCTTTTTTGAAGATGGAGACAACATTTGCTTTTCTCTAATCTTCTGGAACTTCTCTTGTTCTCAATGATTTTTCAAAGATTCTGGCTAGCAGTTCTGCAAATTTCTCTGCTAACTCTTTCAGAAGAAAAAACTAAAATTGAGCTTGGTTTAACTTGGTATACATGCAGCGTCGGACTGGAGCACCTTGGGCCCACCAGAGAAAATCATTCTTGGGGTGCACTATGCAGCTACCTAGAAATACAAGACCACCAATTGTGTGGTAAAACATGCTAATATCAGGGTATAATATAAGGTAGTACACGTCTTAATTATGTAGCAGGTGTTGGGGTAGAATCACAGAGGGGTAGCCCCCTCATAGAATATAATGTCACCCCCAGAGAGAATAATGCAGCCCCACCACAGAATATAATGAAGCCCCCATAAAGTATACTGTAGCCCCCTCATATAGTATGATGTAGGCCCCCAGAATATAATGTAGTCCCCTGAGAACAATGCAGTCCCCCCACAGAATATGATGTAGCCCCCCCTCACAAAATATAATGCAGCCCCTCTCTAGCCCCCTCATTGTCCTCATCACCACCTCCACCATTGCCTTCTTCTCCCCCACCACCCCATCACTGCCCATTCCACCATCTCCATCATTGCCTCCTCCCCCACCATCATTGCCCATTTCATCACCTCCATCATTGCCTCCCCCACCACCATCATTGCCCATGACCTCCATCATTGCCTGCCCCACCGCCATCATTGCCTCCCCCACCATCATTGCATATCGCCACCATCATTGCCTATTGCCTCCATCATTGTCTCCCCCTACCATCATTGCCTCCCCCACCATCATTGCCTCCCTCCCCCACCACCATCATTGGCCATCACCTCCATCGTTGCCTGCCCCCACGCCATCATTGCCCATCACCTCCATCATTGTCTCCCCCACCACCACCATCATTGTCCATCATCTCCATCATTGCCTCCCGCATCATCTCCATCATTGCCTCCCCCACCATCATTGCCCAATCGCCTCCATCATTGCCTCCTCTCACCATCATTACCCATCACCTCCAAAATTGCCCATCACTTCCATCGTTGCCTCCCCTCACCATCATTCCCCCCACCATCATTGCCCATCAACTCCATCATTGTCTCCCCCCACCACCATCATTGCCCATCACCTCCATCATTGCCTCCCCCACCACCATCATTGCCCATCACCTCCATCATTGCCTGCCCCACCGCCATCATTGCTTCCCCCACCATCATTGCTTATCGCCACCATAATTGCCTATTGCCTCCATCAATGTCTCCCCCTACCATCATTGCCTCCCCCAACCACCATCATTGCCCATCACCTCCATCATTGCCCATCACCTCCATCATTGCCTGCCCCACCGCCATCATTGCTTCCCCCACCATCATTGCTTATCGCCACCATCATTGCCTATTGCCTCCATCATTGTCTCCCCCTACCATCATTGCCTCCCCCAACCACCATCATTGCCCCCCCACCATCATTGCCCATCAACTCCATCATTGTCTCCCCCCACCACCATCATTGCCCATCACCTCCATCATTGCCTCCCCCACCACCATCATTGCCCATGACCTCCATCATTGCCTGCCCCACCGCCATCATTGCCTCCCCCACCATCATTGCATATCGCCACCATCATTGCCTATTGCCTCCATCATTGTCTCCCCCTACCATCATTGCCTCCCCCACCATCATTGCCTCCCTCCCCCACCACCATCATTGGCCATCACCTCCATCGTTGCCTGCCCCCACCGCCATCATTGCCCATCACCTCCATCATTGTCTCCCCCACCACCACCATCATTGTCCATCATCTCCATCATTGCCTCCCCCATCATCTCCATCATTGCCTCCCCCACCATCATTGCCCAATCGCCTCCATCATTGCCTCCTCTCACCATCATTACCCATCACCTCCAAAATTGCCCATCACTTCCATCGTTGCCTCCCCTCACCATCATTCCCCCCACCATCATTGCCCATCAACTCCATCATTGTCTCCCCCCCACCATCATTGCCCATCACCTCCATCATTGCCTCCCCCACCACCATCATTGCCCATCACCTCCATCATTGCCTGCCCCACCGCCATCATTGCTTCCCCCACCATCATTGCTTATCGCCACCATAATTGCCTATTGCCTCCATCAATGTCTCCCCCTACCATCATTGCCTCCCCCAACCACCATCATTGCCCATCACCTCCATCATTGCCCATCACCGCCATCATTGCCTGCCCCACCGCCATCATTGCTTCCCCCACCATCATTGCTTATCGCCACCATCATTGCCTATTGCCTCCATCATTGTCTCCCCCTACCATCATTGCCTCCCCCAACCACCATCATTGCCCCCCCACCATCATTGCCCATCAACTCCATCATTGTCTCCCCCCACCACCATCATTGCCCATCACCTCCATCATTGCCTCCCCCACCACCATCATTGCCCATGACCTCCATCATTGCCTGCCCCACCGCCATCATTGCCTCCCCCACCATCATTGCATATCGCCACCATCATTGCCTATTGCCTCCATCATTGTCTCCCCCTACCATCATTGCCTCCCCCACCATCATTGCCTCCCTCCCCCACCACCATCATTGGCCATCACCTCCATCGTTGCCTGCCCCCACCGCCATCATTGCCCATCACCTCCATCATTGTCTCCCCCACCACCACCATCATTGTCCATCATCTCCATCATTGCCTCCCCCATCATCTCCATCATTGCCTCCCCCACCATCATTGCCCAATCGCCTCCATCATTGCCTCCTCTCACCATCATTACCCATCACCTCCAAAATTGCCCATCACTTCCATCGTTGCCTCCCCTCACCATCATTCCCCCCACCATCATTGCCCATCAACTCCATCATTGTCTCCCCCCCACCATCATTGCCCATCACTTCCATCATTGCCTCCCCCACCACCATCATTGCCCATCACCTCCATCATTGCCTGCCCCACCGCCATCATTGCTTCCCCCACCATCATTGCTTATCGCCACCATCATTGCCTATTGCCTCCATCATTGTCTCCCCCTACCATCATTGCCTCCCCCAACCACCATCATTGCCCCCCCACCATCATTGCCCATCAACTCCATCATTGTCTCCCCCCACCACCATCATTGCCCATCACCTCCATCATTGCCTCCCCCACCACCATCATTGCCCATCACCTCCATCATTGCCTGCCCCACCGCCATCATTGCTTCCCCCACCATCATTGCTTATCGCCACCATAATTGCCTATTGCCTCCATCAATGTCTCCCCCTACCATCATTGCCTCCCCCAACCACCATCATTGCCCATCACCTCCATCATTGCCTGCCCTCACCGCCATCATTGCCCATCACCTCCATCATTGCCTCCCACCATCATTGCCTCTACCCACCAACATTGCCTCCCCACCACCATCATTGCCCATCACCTCCATAATTGCCTAATCACCTCCATCATTGCCCATCACCTCCATCATTGTCTCCCCCACCACCATCATTGCCAATCATCTCCATCATTGCCTCCCCCATCACCTCCATCATTGCCTCCGCCACCATCATTGCCCAATCGCCTCCATCATTGCCTCCCCCACCACCATCATTGCCCATCATCTCCATCATTGCCTCCCCCATCACCTCCATTGCTTCCCCCACCATCATTGCTTATCGCCACCATCATTGCCTATTGCCTCCATCATTGTCTCCCCCTACCATCATTGCCTCCCGCAACCACCATCATTGCCTCCCCACCATCATTGCCCATCACTAAACTCCTCATTCTAGGAATTTAGGACCTGCGAATGACGTCGCGGCTTCTGATTGGTCGCGTGGCAGTCACATGAGCGGCACGCGACCAATCAGAAGCCGCGACGTCATTCTCAGGTCCTAAACGCGCTCATTTTAAACAAAGAAGCCTGCCGGTTACCTGCGGTGATGTCCAGGGGCCGCCGGAGAGGTGAATATATCAATATTTTTTATTTTAATTCTTTATTTTACACATTAATATGGATCCCAGGGCCTGAAGGAGAGTTTCCTCTCCTTCAGACCCTGGGAACCATCAGGATACCTTCCGATACTTGGTGTCCCATTGACTTGTATTGGTATCGGATATCGGTATCGGCGATATCCAATACTTTTCGGGTATCGGCCGATACTATCCGATACCGATACTTTCAAGTATCGGACGGTATTGCTCAACACTACATATGACAAATCTAAAATCCCTGTCGAAGCAATGTGTGAAACGCGCGTTGGGAGTGTGGGGCAGCAGCAGCACCACGTGGGAAATGAATCCCGGTTAGTATATGAATGTGTTCATTTTGTTCTAGTCATTCTCCTATTAGGGATTACTATAGGTAATTTATTTATGTGCACTTTATAATATATTTGGGGCTATATGTACCCTGCTATTCATACACGTTATATTATACTAGAAACAATATCTCAAATACAGATATCATATTATGATACCACACAGCAGGTCCAGAACAAGTACCCGGAACCCAGATGAATGGTATCGTATGGAGCTCCTAAATTATCAGAACAACAAAGAAATTGGAGCACACAACCAACGTATAAAAAATATATTAAACTTTATTAAATATCATCACTAAAAGTACATATTCAAACAATATAACAATATGACACACAGAGCAAAGACTAAGGGGTTAATGGTGCACCTTGAGTGATGGCACCCCCTGGACCGGAACACAAAGCCACTATTCCATGTATGAGTAACTCATTGAAACAAAAAGCCATAAAACGCCCAGTGCATTAAATAACATGGGCTGGCTAATGCACTCTCCTAAGTCACGGGTACATAGATCCTTCCTTATAGAACAGCACAGTGGCTATAAAGTAAAATATACCCGAGACCATCCGTGGACCTTACCCGTGCTCCCATCCATCCGTCCCACGCGTGGGTACCCCCATGGACGGGAGCACGGGTAAGGTCCACGGATGGTCTCGGGTATATTTTACTTTATAGCCACTGTGCTGTTCTATAAGGAAGGATCTATGTACCCGTGACTTAGGAGAGTGCATTAGCCAGCCCATGTTATTTAATGCACTGGGCGTTTTATGGCTTTTTGTTTCAATGAGTTACTCATACATGGAATAGTGGCTTTGTGTTCCGGTCCAGGGGGTGCCATCACTCAAGGTGCACCATTAACCCCTTAGTCTTTGCTCTGTGTGTCATATTGTTATATTGTTTGAATATGTACTTTTAGTGATGATATTTAATAAAGTTTAATATATTTTTTATACGTTGGTTGTTTGCTCCAATTTCTTTGTTGTTCTGACGTTATATTATACTACTTGGATTTGATAAATATTGATAGGCACTTTATTAATTTATTATGAGATTGATAATATGAAATGTATGCTTCCCTATTTATGATAGTTGGATCTGTATAGCATTATATGCTATTTTGGCAATTTGTTCGGATTACGGGTGGTGCTCTGTTTCCCTTATTTTTTAGATTTGTCATATGTGCTTTTAATCATTTTTGTGTGTTAAATTGGATTGGTGTCTTCAATAAATGTATTTATATTTTGAATATACTTGTTTCTGTGATTATTTTTGGTGCTATATATATTTTTATTTTTCAAGAAGCTCTTAAATGTTGTTTCCAACTCAAGGGAGGGAGGTCACACACAAAAATAACATAAAAGCCATCCAACTGTCAACGGTGGGACCGCTTTTATGTTATTTTTGATCAAAAGTATTGGTAAGAACCTTGTGTTATTTAGATGCACTTTTGCTTTTTCCTTATTTAGTTACAGCAGGGTTTATGCTTATTTTGCTTATTGTAGGTTTTTTAACTCTTTCAGTAGAAGACTATTGATAGAGCAGAATGAGAAGTAACATTTAAATAATAATAATAATAATTTTTATTTATATAGCGCCAACATATTCCGCAGCACTTAACAATTAAAGGGACACTGTCACCTGAATTTGGAGGGAACAATCTTCAGCCATGGAGGCGGGGTTTTTGGGTGTTTGATTCACCCTTTCCTTACCCGCTGGCTGCATGCTGGCTACAATATTGGATTGAAGTTCATTCTCTGTCCTCCGTAGTACATGCCTGCACAAGGCAATCTTGCCTTGCGCAGGCGTGTACTCTGTAGTTAGCCATGCAGTTCTGGCCCAGGGATGGCTTTTTAAGTAAAGGGGTAATGATGGCATGTTTAAATGAGGAGGGAAAGATGCCTGAGGAAAGAGAGGTTAAATATTTTAGTCAGGTGAGTGGTGACCACTGGTGAGAGAGACTGCAGGAGAGGTGAAGGAATGGAGTCACTATTGCAGGTTGTAGGCCGAGCAGAAGTGAGGAGCTTGGAAACTTCTTCTGAAACAGGCTCAAAGATGTCTAATGAGCTTGAGGTACAGCAGGGAAGGGGATCCAGGCACTGAAGAGATTGGGCTCAGATATCCTGATGGATGTGGTTGATTTTTTCTAGGAAATAAGTGGCCAGATCCTCACCACTGAGATTGGAGATGGGGGGCCTGTACTTTAGGTTTCAGGAGGGAGTTTAAAGTTTCACAAAGTCGTTTTGGGTTGTTGGATAGTGAGGTGATGAGGGTGGTGAAGTAGGATTGTTTGGCCAGAGAAAAGGCAGAGTTATAGGTTTTGAGCATGAACTTATAGTGGATGAAGTCTTCTGCTAAGAGAGATTTTCTCCACTGCCGCTCTGCACACCTTGAGCAGCGCTGAAGAAAGCGTGTTTGCATAGTGTGCCAGGGCTGCCGTTGTCTGTGTCGGGTCTGTAGAAGGTGCTGCTTCATCCAGGGAATTCTTCAGTGTAATATTGAAGTGTGACAATGCTAAGTCTGGACAGGAGAGTGAGGAGATGGGGGCTAAAGACGTGTGGAGGTTGTCCATAAGCTGCTGGGTATTAATGGTACGTGTATTCCGATAAGTGTGGTAAGTGGGGGTTTCCAAGGTGAGGAGACAATTCTTGACAGAGAAGGAAAAAAGGTTGTGGTCCGAGAGCAGGAGAGTTGAGTTAGTAAAGTCGTGTAGCGATCCGGGACGGGAGAAAACCAGGTCCAGAGTATTCCCGTCCTCATGCGTAGGAGAATTAGTAAACTGTGAGAGGTTGAATGAAGAAGTTAGAGAGAGAAGATGAGAGGCAGATTGGGAGAGGGGATCATTGATGGGGATGTTAAAGTCTCCCATGATGAGGGTGGGGACGTCACAGGATAGAAAGTGAGTAAGGCAGGTGGCAAAGTGGTCTAGAAACAGGTGGGAGGAGCCTGTAGGGTGATGAACAACCGCCATCTGCAAGGGGAAGGGCTTAAAGAGTCTGACGGCATGGACTTCAAAGAAAGGAAATGTAAGTGAGGGAACCGGGGGGATGACCTGGAAAGCATATTGTGATGAAAGGAGTAAACCAACACCTCCACCCTGTCTGTTCTCAGGTCTGGTGGTATGTGAAAATTTCAGCCCACCAAACGAGAGAGCGGCAGCGGCGGTGCTGTCTGACTGCTGGATCCAGGTTTCTGTAATAGCCAGAAGGTTGAGGGAATTAGAGAGGAAAAGATCGTGAATGTAAGTTTGTTACACACAGACCTTGCATTCCAGAGAGCACAGTGGAAAGCAATAAGAGAAGGCATGCACTGAATGTTAATAAGGTTAGCAGGGTTTCTATATGTAGCTGGAGGAGAGTAATGTATGCTGGTGGAGGGAGGTCCAGGGTTTGGGGAGATGTCACCTGCAACTAGTAGAAGGAGAAAACACAGAAAGAGCAGGTGTTGGGATGATTTGTATGAATGTTTTGAGTGCTGCATGGCGGTAGTGGCTTGTTTGGAGTGGGTAAGAAATGTCAGTAGAGTCTCAGAGTTATACATGGGAGAGGGGAGAAGGGAGGGGTGGATGTAGAGAGTGCCCAGAATGTGTTAAAGGGCGGACGGGTTGTGAGAAAGCAGAAGTAAAAAGAAATAAGAAGCAGATTGATATGATCAATGCATAATGTAGTATGACTGACCAAGAAGCATGATTGTATGAAAAACTTAGACAATGGCAGGAGACAGGTAAGGTGCATAACTGCCATTGTATAACTGTCACGCACTTTAAACTGTTGCACACGTGAAACCGCATGTGTCCTATCCCAGCCAGACTAAATATATATGAAATGGAGTGACTGCTAGCATCAGAAACCAAATGGCCACAATCAGCAATCAACCAATTAGCATAAGGCCAGAGCAGGCATTACTATGGAGGGTAAACCACCAATGCTGAACAAAGCCATAAAACAGTGGGAAGGAGGAAGAAAGAAAAAAAAAGTTTTGAACACTTTAAATCAGAAACCAAAAACAGAGGGAAAAAAATAAAAAATAAAAAAAACACAGGAGTGATGGATTAAAATACCCTGAGCAAAGCTTGCTAGATATGAGTCTGTTCACACTTGCAGTCAGCACACAAATGGATTTAAATAGAAATCAGTTCATAAAGTACATATTTAACAGGATAATATGTTTATTTTGCTCTTTATTTAAGAAGCCAAATTATCTGATGGTGGTGAATCACATCACTCTTTCTCTTAATGAAAAGAGCACTACAGTCATTAATAAATGGCTTGCAAACATATTAATGAATGCAAACCTTTATTATGGTAACGAATGGTGACAATAATATCAACTGCACGATCTCTGAATAAGCACATTATCTCACATTTTTCCATGTTGGTGACACTTGTAGTTCTCCTATGAAGATGTAGTGTGTTAAAATGGTAATATGCTGATTTTAAGAAATGGATCGTATATGCTTTCTATTAAGAAAGCACACTAAGTGCTTATATTTGCTAATATAAATGTGGCAATTCCTGATTTGTTAATATTACTGTTTTTTACAAAAATGAGAAAAATGTATAGTTTTAAGGTGGACACAAGTCTATTAAGTTGAACCTGTAACCTTCTTGTTAATCAGAAGGAAGGCGAACCCCCAGTAGACAGATGCACCCACAATGAGTATTCTGTGCGTTTTTGACACCTTCGATTTTAATTCCACAAAAAACGCAGCGTCTTTACAGTTCCTGCAAAGTGAATTGGACTTTTAAAAATCTCATGCCCACTATGATTTTCTCTATGCTATGTAATCTCTGACCTGCGGTATGTGTTTTTGACATACGCAATACTTCAATTTCTCTTGTGGCCTCTTTTTCCCATAGAGTCCAATCACAGAATCTTGTAACTATATCCAGTAATACTATATTTTTCAAGAAAGGCCTCCAGGTCTCCTTGAACTTTTTAATAAAAAAAAAACTATTTGGAACGAATAATTAGCAATTCTACTAGACATATTCTTACCTAGTAAATGTCTAGAAATCCACCAAGTTATTGAAGATGTTATTGGAAAGAATCCATAAGTGATTTATACAGTTATTTTTTTATTTTTTATATAATAAAATAACAATATAATAATATTTCAAGTTTTAATGATACTTCTGTGTAAGCAGAGTAAATAGAGTGTAAACTATGCTTGAGGGTATAGGTTATAACTTTAATCACTGTTTACCTAAAGGGAACCTGTCACCTGATTTCGGCTGCTCAAACTGGAGGTACCATGACTCAGAGCCTGGCGACACAATCGCAGTCAGGTATATTTTTTTTTCTCTGAAATGCTTTGGTGTTTTCAGAAAGAATAAACTTTAAAGAGACATTTTTTCCCAGCTGCTAGAGGTGATTGACAGGTGTCTTCCATAGCTAGAGACCTGTCAATCATCTGGAGCAATGCTGGAAAAATCTGGCAGCTGGCAAAGCTGGACTAGTCTCGAATAGTCTTAAGACTAGTCTCTTGTTTAGTCTTTTAGCTAATGTTTCAGCTTTAGTCAGATACCCCAGAAATTGAGATTTAACACTTTATACAATACTATTAGTCAATTTTAGTCGACTATGCTAGTGTACCTGATGTATATGGCTTAAAAACTGACACTGCCAGAAAAAAAGTTTAAAGAAGTGCAAAGTTGCATGTTGTTTTGTTTAATTGGTAACTAAAAGGGATCTGTCAGCAGGTTTTTGTTTTGTAAATTGAGAGTTGCATGCTATAGAATCAGAGAGCCTGATTCCAGTCATGTATCACTTACTCATCTGCTCAGTGCAGATTTGTTAAAATCCCTCTTTTCTCTGCTGTAGGTGTAGTAGTGCTCAAATAATGAGCTGTGTATAACCCCACCCACTCTCCTGATTGGCAGCTTCCTGGGTACACTGTACACTGACAGCAAGCTGCTAATCAGTGGTGGGGGCGGAGTTACGCGCATTGTCTGGACTGTCTGGCACATGACACCTAGTCTTGCAGTGGTGATCTCCTGCTGATAAAACATTGACTGTATTAAAACTACAGCAAGCTGTAGAGCAAATGGCAAATCACTGGAATCAGGCTTTCTGCCCCTACATTATGCTGCTCTTAGATTACATAGCAAAAACCTGCTGACAGATTCCCTTAGAACCTAATGGGGTAAGGAACGTGGGCTGAAAGTTGCCTCCTTTGTGAATTCTAAACTTTGGCTGTATCTGCTAATTTTTCAGCGAAATTTAAACTGCAATTGGGTGCTATACTCAACATGCTTTTAGTGCTTTTGTCTAATATATCCATAAATTGTCATAACCAAGTGCATGCTAAAAGAATATCCTGTTGTCATGCATTGCTGCTGTTTAATCATTTAAATACTGTTGTTAATTACTGACACCATTGCTGGAAGTTGATGTGACCTGCTGAAGGCCCCCATGGCTGCAATGTTAATCCTTTATAATGGGGTGCAGGGTTGAGTATGTCACCACGGAACGGACAGACCAACTGTTGAGGGGGATTTATTAACAGGAGTAAGATTCTCCTCGCAGGGAGAAAACGGGGTTAGTAGAGATAAAGCAAACAGTGTAACAATACACAGCAAGCTAACTGAAGCTATGAAACAGTTAAGCGGAATAGAAATGGTTAACGAGTGTTCTTGTAACTTATCAGTCCAGCGAGGTCCTGACTGGAGGGTTCTTATTCTAACGTGGGTACAGTCACCAGCAGCACTTGAAGATCCTGAATTCTCTCCTCTGTCTCCTGGGAACTGGAGACTCCAGGGTTAAATCTTTGCAGTCTTTTTCTCAGAGTGGAACTGGAAGCAGGAAGTAGCACAGTCACACTGCTGCATGAGTCTCTGTATGTTGGGCTGGCAGTCTCTCTGCAGTAGCAATGCTACACACACACTGAGCAGTTTACTTATCAGACTCAGGGGTCTTGGCTTGTCACTGCGGTCACCAAGGCTGCGCGCTCAGGTCACTGTCTCTGCACTGTCAGGGGAAAAGTCTTCTCTGATTACAGAGGCTTCTGAGTCCACACCCTCACATACAGCCTTCACTATGGTGGGTATCTCAGCCTCAGTGCCCTCACGGGGGAGAACTCTCTCGTGGGGAGCGTGGCGCTGCAGCCTACTTTCTCTCTCGCACTGTCCCCTCTGTCCTGCGTGCTCTGCTTTCCCGCTCTTTTCTGACCACACTCCTCTCTCTTCCTCTCCGCCCCCAGCAGTCACATGGTCTCCTCTGTCCAGGGTAGAAAATCCTCCTCCCAACAACTCAGCTGTCCGACTAAGTGGTTCCAGGTAAGGAGCAGGGAAAGCAACCTCCTTTGGGCTCGTCTTCCTCTTCACCCACTTACACCTTCTATGAAGCTGAACCTCTCTAGCTGGGTCTGATAGGAGAACTATAATAACACTATATACTACGATACTGTAATATCACAGTATTTACTTTGAGGGAGGGAACAATCACAGGCTCATGTTCTCCAAAAAGGGACTAAAAAATAAAAAATGTTGTAAAAACATTAAAAAAATAAAAAAATACAGTACAGACCAAAAGTTTGGACACACCTTCTCATTTAAAGATTTTTCCGTATTTTCATGACTATGAAAATTGTAAATTCACACTGAAGGCATCAAAACTTTGAATTAACACATGTGGAATTATATACTTAACAAAAAAGTGTGAAACAACTGAAATTATGTCTTATATTCTAGGTTCTTCAAAGTAGCCACCTTTTGCTTTGATGACTGCTTTGCACACTCTTGGCATTCTCTTGATGAGCTTCAAGAGGTAGTCACCGGAAATGGTTTTCACTTCACAGGTGTGCCCTGTTAGGTTTAATAAGTGGGACTTCTTGCCTTATAAATGGGGTTGGGACCATCAGTTGTGTTGTGCAGAAGTCTGGTGGATACACAGCTGATAGTCCTTCTGAATAGACTATTAGAATTTGTATTAAGGCAAGAAAAAAGGAGATAACCAGACTTGAACCCAATCAAGATGGTTTGAGGTGAGCTGGACTGCAGAGTGAAGGCAAAAGGGCCAACAAGTGCTAAGCATCTCTGGGAACTCCTTCAAGATTGTTGGAAGACCATTCCCGGTGACTACCTCCTGAAGCTCATCAAGAGAATGCCGAGAGTGTACAAAGCAGTCATCAAAGCAAAAGGTGGCTACTTTGAAGAACCTAGAATATAAGATATAATTTCAGTTGTTTCACACTTTTTTGTTAAGTATATAATTTCACATGTGTTAATTCATAGTTTTGATGCCTTCAGTCTGAATGTACAATTTTCTTAGTCATGAAAACACAGAAAAATCTTTAAATGAGAAGGTGTGTCCAAACTTTTGGTCTGTACTGTATAGAGAGAGGTAAACACCAAAAACCGCACTAGCAGCATAAACTTCCCATAAAAATAACTTTATTAGTACAAAACACATAAAATACTGTACAGCAGGTAATTGGACAACAGGGAAACGCAGGACACGCACCACATGTCGGTACATATGCCCGCAGGCTCAGAGCAGATTAGCTGCGACGGTATAGAAATACTAAAACAGGTATAAGCCATACACTGTGGGACCCATACTTAATAATATAGGGAATCAATGCCCCAGACAGCGCACATAGTAACATACCAGAATAACACCAGTGTATAGTAAGTATAACTACCTGATACCATACATAGCCAAAGACTCCGAGCACACCCGACGTACGTTTCGGAGCTACCTGCTCCTTCCTCAGGGGGCGTGGAAGATGTGCAGACAGCAGTTCATATATACAGCTAAAACCGGAAGTATCCGGTATAGAGCGTCATATGACGCGCCACCCAACGCCAGCGAAGCCGCGCACAGCGTCCGCATCACCAGCCGGGAGGAGACACGTGGGGCCCCACGTGATCACTCACCGCATAGCCATGCAAATGCTGGGCCCATGACAGGCAGTAGCGCGCATGCGCGGGACGGCCGGTATAGCGCGTCATATGACGCGCCGCCCATGACAAGACGGCCGATATCGTGCCGCCTATCACCCGGGAAGTTGCGCACAGCGTCCGCATCACCAGCCGGGAGGAGACGCGAGAAACCCCACGTGACCACCCACCACATAGCCATGGGAACGCTGGGCCGCACGACACACAATAGTGCGCATGCGTGAGACAGCCGCGGCCATATTGTATATGGGCAACAAACATGGCAAACACATGAATGCAATCATAAAATAGGGGACTACGACATATAACAAGAACAACTCGACAAGTACCGCGGATAAAGGAAAGAACTGAAGGTAAATAGACATCATGGAAACAGACTTATTCGGTACATATAACTATAGCACTGCATAATATACATGCACCATAATATGAAACAAATTTATACATATATAACATACAGATTATACAAGTATAGATACAACAATCAGTTTTGAAACAAAACAGGTGTATATCACATCAGTAGCAGATTAAAGCTTCACATGATGGACTCCATAGGGAAGCAGAAAGAAAGTCAGTATATCCATACTGACAGGATCCAACCTCCATCACACGAACCCATCTTCCAACAAAAATGATGTCTAAATATAAACAAAAAATAAAAATATTAAAAACAAAAACCAACAGGTAATGTGCGTGGCAAGGAGGTGCACAAGATGGTCAGTCACAAGTAGGGTGCAAAGGAGATATTCTCATTTAACCCTTTAGGACTGATGGTCTGAAGAGTCCAGATCCATCTAGTCTCTATCTGGGCTAGACGTTTGCTGAGATTACCCCCTCTGATGTTAATCTTCAAGAGATCAATGCCCCGGACTTTAAATCCGGAAGCATCGCACTGGTGGACTTCCCTAAAATGTCGTGGTATTGTCTTCAGGGTGGATGTGTCCGTGCAGGTGGCGGCAGCCAAAATTCCAAGAACGTGCTCTCTGATACGCACCTTAAGCTGGCGAGTCGTCAGCCCAATATAAATAAGCCCACACGGGCAGGTAGCATAATAAATTACGTAACTAGAGAGGCATGATATATTCTGTTTGATGTAAAAAGTCTTGGATCCCTCAGAATCTACGAACGAGGTACATTTCTCAACATTAGGACAGGCTACACACCTCCCGCACGGAACACATCCACCCCCAGGGCGCATAGAGTCCAAAAACGTAGAAACCGGTTTACTCACATAATGACTTTGTGTAAGATAGTCCCGAAGATTTTTGGCCCGACGAAAGGAAATTGCAGGACTATCTGGCAGAAATTTTCCAATAATGGGAACTTTCAAAATGGGCCAGGCATTGCTCAATGCCCTACGTACCTTAGCATGTTGGGGACTGAATGATGTCATAAACCTAACCTTATTGCCGCTTTTAGGTTGTCTAGATGTAGGATTGTACAACAGGTTATTGCGCAAAGAGTGTTTAGCACGAAAATAAGCGCGCTTAACACTCCGGCGGCTATATCCCCTAGCGAGAAAGCGTGATTTCAGTTCCTCCGCCCTCGCCTCAAAGTCCACATCAGTGGAACAGATACGACGAAGGCGGAGAAACTGACCCACAGGGACCGCTCTGACCACATGGCGCGGATGGCAAGACGAGGCGTGCAAAAGGGTGTTGGTGGCTGTCAATTTCCTAAAAATGTCAGTTTGTAAGAGGCCACATTCATCCTTGTAGATAGTTACATCAAGAAAGTCTATCCTCTCACTGTCCCACACCGGGGTAAGACGTATGTTTCGATCATTGTCATTTAAAGATGATACAAACTGGGCAAGGTCGATGGCCGTGCCCTGCCAGACGAAGAAGATATCATCAATGTAGCGTGTCCACAAAAGGACACGCTCCATTGATCCCTGTTCGTCCGACAGGAAGAGATCCCTCTCCCACAGCCCCAGGAACAAATTGGCATAGGCAGGCGCAAAAGCCGCCCCCATAGCCGTGCCCTGGAGCTGTAGGTTGAAGGATCCTTTGAAAACGAATAAAATTATGAGTGAGGGTGAACTCTAGTAACTCCAGGATGAGGTCCCTCAATGGTAAAGACAAGTTAGACATGCCCAAAAAATAACCCACTGCACGTAGGCCATCAGAATGACGAATGTTTGTATAGAGGGACTCAACATCCACGGAAGTCAAGAGAGTATCACCCTCAAAACACAGACCATCGACCCTGCGCAGTAGATCCCCAGTGTCCTTGAGGAAGGAAGGGAGATTACATACTAGAGGCTGTAGATAGAAATCGATCCACATGTTCACTTTTTCCAGAAAGTTCCCCCTCCCAGATACGATCGGTTTGCCGGGTGGTGGGATGACACCTTTATGAATTTTAGGTAGCAAATATAACGTGGGGATGGTGGGTTCCCTCATTTGTAGTGCCGAAGCCAGATCCTTGGAGACAACATCGTGGTCAATGGCTCTCTGCAGGATAGTCTCCAATTTCATAACAAAAGCAGACAGAGGGTTATATGTGAGTTTTTTGTAATTCACAACATTATTCAGTTGGCGAAACGCCTCATCTTCGTACATAGACGTAGGCCAGACCACGACGTTACCCCCCTTATCGGCCGGCTTCAGCACTACATCAGGGAGGTTCTGAAGAGACCTAAGACGGACTCTCTCTTCCCCAGTCAAATTGGCACCACCCCCAAATTTAGGAATTTTTCGTAAATCCTCCGTCACCACCCGTACAAACAGATCGATACTGGGACACAAAGTAAAAGGGGGGAACTTCTGAGAACGTGGCCGAATACATGGAGGGATCTTACCTCCTTTATTTTCGTGCTCAAGCGCCAGCTCCTCCAATATTCTTACCGCTTCCTGTTCCTCTTCTGTGGGGAAAAGACGTTCAAACTCATCATTGTAGAAGTGTCTTTTAAATAACAATGATCTGGCAAAAATATGCAAATCCTTTATAGTGGAGAAAGTATCGTACCCCGGTGTAGGAGAGAAAGACAGACCTCTACTTAAAATGGAAACATCCACCTCAGTAAGAGTATGACCACTAAGGTTAATCACCTTATTGTCTCTGCCACCCGCGCCAAACGACTCAGAGGGGCGTCTCCTGTAGGGATGGTATGCATGGTCACGCAGTCTCTGAGTATTATTCACACCCAATGAAGTAGCAGAGGAAATAGATGTCTCCGAATGGGCACTCAAGGAGGAAATAGACGTAGAGGATGATGCCTTTTGTAAATTAGAGTTCTTCATGTTTCTCCATAGATATACCCTCTTATTCTGATAATCCTTCCTATCTCTATTGAATTTAATGATCTGGTTATCTTGAATCTTCTTGACCAGCTGATCCAGCTGCTTATTCAGATCCAATTCAAATTGCTCAATCAAATTGGATGGACACCCCGTACGTATATCCTTATGCAGTTCATCAATAGATTTATCAAGTGTCTCAATGTTAGCAGCATTTTGGTTAATTAATAATTGCAAAAATATTTTAGAGCATGCATTGCATGCCTCTTCCCACTTCTCAATAGATTGTATATAGAGAGAGAGAGAGAGATTTTTTTTTAACACTACAATAAATGACATAAGGGGAAAAAAATTAAAACATCCGAAATGCTGTTTTTTGATCGTGGTTCTCCCTTTAAAAATGGAAATATAAAACATCATATGCATGCTCAAGATTCAGGACTGCAATTTCTGTTACATATTAGTTTAACAGGGGTTGTTTTTGGAGACAGAAGTCAGTCGGGGAAAGGCAAAGTTTATTTATTTGTGTCTCATGTATATATGCAGCTATGGATGAACAGTCTCTGAACCCCTGAAGACCCTAATATTTAAGTAACCCCCTGCATTTAAACATTACAGTTTATGTTTATTTTTATGGAGTTAGCAAGTTCGACCTGTATTCATGCAAACTTAAACTCAAACACATACACCTCAAATCTGGATATCAAATATTAGAATTAAACATTGACTTGCGGATTGACTCTAATTAATGTATTACCCTCAATTACAAAGCTACCCACTGTCTTTCGATCATTCAGATTTAATTATTAGCTACTAAAGGATCTTTTTTTTTCAATACTGTATACATAACTATTCTGCATTTGTTAATTGATTCAGCATTGCTCAATTTTACGATGTTAATATACCTGCAATTATAGGGAAGTGAGGAATGTGGAAGGCGGGGGGTTTAATGAATTGTTAATTAAATTAATTAAGAGCTGTGTCTCCCCAGAGGAGGCTGTTCATGAGTTGCTCAGGGTAAGTGTTGTGCTCTGGATACTGTATTATTCTGCAAGCAACTAGAAAGTTAACTCTTTCTCAGAAATTAACACTTTTCAGCTAGATGTACACCCTGTTTTTTTCTTAGCGGACCATTAGTGTGTTAGGCTGATTCTGTGGAATAATGAAAAAAAGGGAGAGAATAGACAATGCAGTCATATTCAGTGTAATATTATACCCTGTAAAGTAAAAAGAAATATTCAAGTTACACTGAACAAATTTGTGGCGGATCAAATTTCTTTTCCAGATTAAACTCTACTGTTGAATTCAGCAAGTTCATTTGTCACCACTCTATCTATCTATCTATCTATCTATCTATCTATCTATCTATCTATCTATCTATCTATCTATCTATCTATCTATCTACTGTATATTCATATATTTACATATCTGGGCAACAGGGTGCCTCATTGGCATTAACCTTGCTGGGGTTGTGGGTTCAAATCCACAATATCTGCAAGGAGTTAGTATGTTCTCTCCTTGTTTGTGTGAGTTTCCTTAATGTATTCTGTTTTTTTTCTCCCACTCCAAAGACATACTGATAGTGAATTTAGATTGTGATTTCTAGCAGATGTTAAAATATAAATTAAAGGGAACCTGTCACCTCGCTTTTGGCTATTAAACTGTTCCCAGTGTGGTGGAGTCGCTCTGAGTCAGTGTCTACATGACATGTGAGTGCGCACGCTATGCACGTCACTGTGTTCCCCTCCACTTTGCGCTCCCGCACATGCGCGCATCTGGCATTAATCTGGTGCTGTACACCAAAAGTCTGTGCGCATGCCGCGGGAGCAGATCGCACACGTGGGATTTGATACGTGGTTGCCATGACTTCGGGCCAATCACGGCAATGAAATGCAACGCTGTGGGCGTGCCTAATTTCCAAACTACTCTGCATGATCCATGACTGAAAAGATAGTCACCGCCCCTGTGACTGAAAGAAGATGTATGCGAGGGAATCCCCTAATGATATAAAGTATTTTTTAAGCTTAATACTTGGAGATTTTCTTTGACAGAAACATGTCAGTGATGCACACAGCCTCACTAACAGCACACTGGGACCAGTTCAAAACGAGGTGACCGATTCCCTTTAAGTTATTTTTCTTAGGAACATTGAAAGCTTCTTTTTTTGTCTTGATTCAATATTCAAAACAAAAGTTGAAGTATTTTAAGTCCTCCCTTTTTCTATTCTCCTGATAAAAGAGAAAACTCTTCAAACAATTGTATATAGCATAACTACCAATAAGCATGCAGTTACTTATTTCATATCTGCAATTACTCCTTGCAATAAACTTAACAAATAACATTTGTCTTTAGCCATAGGGGATTTTATACCAATTCATGACATTGGTCATGGGTTGAAGAATGTTGTTGGCATTTTTCTGTGTGTTGGCTATAAACCTGTGCATGCTTTATTCGATATGCAGCCTAGAACATAAATATTTAAATTAGTATATACCTTGAAATATTCTTTGAATGTTTTGTAGTTGATTAACTTTGTGAATATGCTGCATTATTTTTAAATTGTATTATAGTCCAAAGCTGCTTTCACAATTTTCCTGGATGTCTTTGTCTTTCCACAAGCTTGCTGTCAGTTACCTCCTGAAAAACATAGCTTAAGTCAATTAGTATCCGGTAAGGAATAAATGCATAGAAATGGCTACAGAATCAGACTACACAGGGTTTGTTTGTAGTCTGTAACCATGGAGACACATAACAGTTTGGATTTTTACAAATTTAAGGAATCTAACAAAAAATATATGCCTCTGTAAAATCAGAGATACAGTATATAAAAATACCATTGAGGGCTCTGCACCTATGTGTAAGTATAAAATACAGACTATTGCGTGAATCGTAAATTTGATTTTTTAACAATATACAAATCTGTTAAAATTATCAAGAAATGTCTAAATTGCATACACAGCCTAACTATCGTACTAAAGTTAGTTGTACATTGAAGAGGTTAAATATAATACGAGACCTGTTTATCATTCAGATAATCTGTAAAACCTGTTTGTTTCTCTCCTCTGGGTGTGATTACACATACCCATCCTAGCTGATTCGTCTGTATTCAAGTCAGTGTGCCCAGTAAGTAGTCATCATTAGAAGACAGATTAATTAGTGATAATTACCATGAATCTATAGAAGAAGAAAAAGGTTGGCGTGGGTCACACTTGATAACATCTTTTTTTTCTTATTATTTGTCATGTGTTTACTCCTTTCTGGTGTACTGTGCATGCCAATATGACATATATTACTACACATCTCAATAGAACATTTCTTCATACAACTTTAGTTATATGTGTACACATTGTAAATTGTAATACCAGTTCTGTTAAGCCTGATGGACAATGACTGTATATAGTAATATCAACATACAGAACTGTAGGCAATAGTGTTGAGCATTCCGATACCCCAAGTATCGGGTATCGGCCGATATTTGCGGTATCGGAATTCCGATACCGAGTTCCGATATTTTTGTGATATCGGGAATCGGTATCGGGATTTAGATTAATGTGTAAAATAAAGAATAAAAATAAAAAATATTGATATACTTACCCTCGGACGGGCCCTGGTTGTCACCGCTGCAATCGCCATGTTTTCCTTCCTATGAATGAGCTTGTTAAGTACCTTCGATTACGTCGCGGCTTGTGATTGGTCGCTGAGCGGTCATGTGACCGCTCACGCGACCAATCACAAGCCGCGACGTCATTGAAGGTTATTAACGCGCTCATTCTTAAGAATGAGCGCGTTAAGGACCTTCGATGACATCGCAGCTTGTGATTGGTCGCGTGAGCGGTCACATGACCGCTCAGCGACCAATCACAAGCCGCAACGTCATCGAAGGTCATTAAAGCGCTCATTCTTAGGAAGAAAAGCATGGCGATTGCAGTGGTGACAACCAGGGCCCGTCCGAGGGTAAGTATATCAATATTTTTTTTTTTTATTCTTTATTTTACACATTAATATGGATCCCAGGGCCTGCAGGAGAGTTTCCTCTCCTTCAGACCCTGTGAACCATTACGGATACCTTCCGATATTTGTGTCCCATTGACTTGTATTGGTATCGGATATCGGTATCGGCGATATCTGATATTTTTCGGATATCGGCCGATACCATCCGATACCGATACTTTCAAATATCGGACTGTATCGCTCAACACTAGTAGGCAATGTATATAACGTATGTCCTATAGATACACTCACAGTATCATAGTGCCCAGTTTCAAAGCAAAGACTGGAAATTATTTTTTTCAACAATGATTCTACAATTTCTAACTCTCAAAGTGATATTTAGCCCCAAATCCCAGAACACTAAATTGTCATGGCCTCTCTATGTTGGCATGAACAGCCAGGGTATATGTATAATAAAGAACTCTGGCTGGTAATCTCCAGCAGAGCGAGAAATACTTGATGTTGTTGACTAGTGAATTCATGACAGCGCTTAGCAGTAGCGCTTAAAGCAACAAAGTTTAATTTAACCACTTTAATTATATTAGTGGATATATGGGAAGCATTAACATTACTACCCAATTAAACGTGCAGTATGAAAGGTGACGCACCTTTTGTTAACTGTCATAGTTGGATCTCCTAGTTGTAAAAAAGTTAAGATAGTTGTGTTTTGGACTTTTTAGATGATTAGTTTTTTATGCAACTGAAAAATTAATTCCATTTACCTGAATAGGGATTGTTTCTACAGCAGGTGCACACGTCTCTGCAAGCCTCATTCGGCAATATCAAATAGTGTAATAAAATCTGTCAACTCAAGCAGATGTCCACAGACAGATTTCTGTGAGCCACACGGCTTACCATGGGCTTCTTTGTTTTTGTTTTTTTTTGCTCTTTATAAAGAGATCTGACTTTTGTTGCAAAGGTCCATGGGTTGCATCCACAGAAGTTCATGTCAGGTGGCAAGAGTTGTAATAACTGTTGTAAAGATTATGTATGACGATTTCCTTCAAGCAGCTCGATCCAGCTACACCCAAAGATCTTCAGGCTCGCGTCGACTCGTCACTCTTCCCAGAATGCACCATAAATATGCAAATTATCATCCTTGAGATTCAATTTCAGGTATGACGATTTCCTTCAAGCAGCTCCATGCAGCTACATCCAAAGAACTTCAGACTCACGGCGACTCTTCACTCTTCCCAGAATGCATAGGATAAATGCAAATTACCTTCCTCAAACTTCAATTTCTGGACATACCTCAAGCTTCAATTCCAGGACAAATGAAAAACCTAGTTCAAACTCCGGTCAGGGATAATGGCGATATCATTGCCAATTTCATAATCAGACGTTTGTTATTTTAACAACATGACTAGGTGGTACTCCTACCACCCAGTAGGTGGGAAATGCACTCCCTCTCCAGGGCAACTGGCAACAGTTTAGTCAACAACAAGTTCACAACCCATAGTGGGAGGAATCACTGTCCCTACCATTGTCAGGGCTACCACTAGCTTTTGACAGCATTTTCTGTGACTAGATGGATTAAGGTTTATTCCTGCCTGTCTTGTCTCCTGCCTGCAACTGTGTTAACCCTTACTTGTATGAAGTAATACAAGAACTACTTAAACAAGCCTGTGGCTTCTGTGTTTCCTTGCACCCAAGCACAAGACTATATGCAGATTGTATTTTATATTTGACAAGATTCTGAAGCCAACTTTAGTGTCTGCTGGGTCTAGGAACGCCGAGTTTGCTGTGGATCATGG
Organism: Ranitomeya imitator; assembly: GCF_032444005.1. Taxonomy (NCBI): domain Eukaryota; kingdom Metazoa; phylum Chordata; class Amphibia; order Anura; family Dendrobatidae; genus Ranitomeya; species Ranitomeya imitator. The sequence goes on from NC_091284.1 coordinate 403,023,679, forward strand.
ATGCCAGATATCCATTTATATGTTCTGTGATGACAGTGGTTATGACTTCTCACAACCAAGTCAGCGCATTCCTTTTTTCAGCCAGGTGTGTTACCACAGGTAAACACTATTGTGTCCCCTTCTTTTTTTTTTCTTCCGGCATTTCTACCTCAAAAGGATCTGGGAAGTTATTAATTTATACATTCTGTGACGACAGTGGTTGTGACTTCTCACAACCATTTCAGCATTTTTGCATTAAAGTATCTGGGAAGATGGAGACCCATGTAAAAGACTTATGTGGAGTTACTGAAACTATTCTTGCGGACATACAGGCTTTGAAGACCAGCTTTGCAAGCCTGCAAGATCTTAATATCCACAATTTGCAAGTTTTTGGACAAACTACGCAGGAATTGCGAACCAAGATTGAGACTTTGGAGGAACCAGTCCTGGCACCATCCCAACCCCCGGGTTCTGGGATTCCCAAGTTACCACCTTTCCATTTTGGTGGTGAACGGGAAAAATTTAGGGGATTTATTAATCAATGCAAACTGTTTTTCTCTGCTCACGCTTCACAATTTCTCTCTGAACGATCCAAATTGATAACCATAATCATACTGCTCTCCAACAAAGCTCTGATGTGGGCAAACCCCTTGATTGAGACGGAGGATGAATGTCTAAATAATCTTGACGCTTTCATTTCAGCCATGGGGCAGGTGATTGATGACCCAAACTGAAGCGCAACAGCTGAAGCATCCATGTTGGCTTTGCACCAAAGTAAGTGCTCAGTAGCTGAATATGCCTTGGGTTTCAAGAGATGGGCCCTCGATACCACTTGGGACAGTTCCGCAAAAAATTCCATTTTCCGGAAAGGGTTGTCATGTCACCCATGATTAAGGATGAACTTGCTCATGCCGACCCCCCACGGCGTTAGGAGACTTTATTAATTACTGCATCTGTACTGATGCCCGTCTTGCAGAATGCAGACAGGAGAGATGGTCCGAAATTAATCGTGCTAATCCTTTCCTGCCTTTCTTCCCAGCTATGGAGTCTTTGAGCCGGACCACATGGGAACCAGAACCTGAACCGATGCAGGTGGACTCTTTACAGAGACGGGTGACTGAAGCACGCAAGGAACATTGACTAAAAGAAAATCTATGTTTCTATTGCGGTAAGTCAGGGCACTTTATTACAATCTGCCCCTGCCATTCTCATAAGACTGCTGCAGCAGTCATACATTGTGAGTGCTGCAAAAGATCTGTCAACTACGAACCTCTAGTTCTAGGGAAATCTACAGCTATAGATACTGACTTCTCTGACTTAAACTTCGTTATTTCGGAGCCCAATGATTGTATAAATGCAGCAATTTTTCAAATTTCCCCAGCAGTGTCTCAGTTGAGCTGTAAGAAGAACAGCTCTCATTGCTCCCTCTGCATCAAGCTCTAGGTTGACTCAGTATGGGTGTCTAGCTCTGCCATGATTGACTCAGGGGCAAGCTGCAATTTTATGGACCTCTCCTTTGCCCAGAAACATGGGATACGTCCCATGAAAAAGGCTACTCCTGTACAGATGGAGACTGAGGATGCTCCCTGTTAAACTCTGGACCAGTGGACCAGGAGCCCTTGAAGGTGCTCATGGGTAAAAATCATCAAAAAAAACTGTCTTTTATGCATATCGCTTCTCCCCATTTTTCCATCATTTTAGGGCTGCCATGGCTGCAGGGTCAGAACCCTACAATTAACTGGGAGACCAAGGAGCTGCACTTCCCGGAGAAACAGAAAGGTCCAGAAGTTGCAGCTTGTGCTGTTCCTGAGGGTCCCACAACAGTCTCAGAGTTACCAGCTATGTACCATGAGTATGCTGACGTATGTGACTAAAGGAACGCTGACCAGCTTCCCCCTCATCGTCCGTACGATTGTCAAAATTGAACTCTTGCCTGGAGCAGGTATACCCTTTGGTAAGATCTATCCTTTTGCTGGGCCCGAGCTAATGGCTTTTAAGGACTATATTGATGTGAATCTAGCCGAAGGCTTCATACGCCACTTCTCGTATACTGCAGGTGCACCCATCTTCTTTGTGAAGAAGAAAGATGGATCTCTTAGGCCCTGCATAGATTACCGGGAGCTTAATAAAGTTACTATCAGAAATCGTTACCCACTGCCTTTGATCCGTGACCGTGAGTTATTGGAGATAGTATGGCATGCCAAATTTTTTTCTAAACTGGATATCCATGGGGCCTATAATTTAGTCCATGTTAGACCTGGGGATGAATGGAAGACTGCATTCAGGTCACGCTATGGACATTTCGAATACTTAGTCATGCCTTTCGGTCTGTGTAATGCCCCAGCAACTTTCGAACATTTAGTGAACGACATTTTCAGGGATCTTTTGGATACTTTCGTAGTGATTTATTTAGATGACATTTTGATTTTTTCTAACTCCACAGTGGAACATCATGGACATGTGAAAATAGTCTTAGAACGCCTACGACAGAATCATCTCTATATCAAACTTGAAAAATGCTAATTCCATCAGACCGAGATTCAATTTTTGGGGTATGTAATGTCATCATGAGGAATTTGTATGAATGAAAGTAAGGCCAAAGCCATCAAGAACTGGCCACTTCCTAAGAATGTGAAGGAAGTACAGCGTTTCATCGGGTTTGCCAATTTCTACAGGCGTTTTATAAGGAACTTTTCTGAGGTAGCGTCACCTATCACGCAACTTACCCGTATAAGGTCTATCCTCACCTGGACTCCTCAAGCCCAAGAAGTGTTTTCTCACCTGAAGAGCAAATTTACCACAGCACCTATCCTAGACAGTGCATCCCAACCCTGAACTGGCCTTCATAGTAGAGGTAGATGCTCGGACTGTGCCATCAGAACTATACTCTCCCAGAGAACAGGTGAGAAGAATGTTTTGCATCGCTGTGCATTTTTTCCAGCGGTTGTCTGCAGCAGAAAAGAACTACGATGTGGGCAATAGAGAATTGTTGGCCATCATTGCTGCCTTCAAGGAATGGAGACATCATCTTCAAGGAGCTGCACAGCAGATAGTCATCCTGATCGACCATCGCAATCTTGAATTTATCAGATCAGCTAAGTGCCTAACTCATCGCCAGGCTCGTTGGAGTCTGTTCTTGAATCAATTCAATTTTGTAATCTCTTATAGGCCAGGATCGTGCAATGGAAAGGCAGATGCACTCTCTAGGATCCATTCAACTGAGACCTTTCCACTCACTACTTCTAAGACTATTCCACCTGATTCCAGGTTCCTCCGAGTGATTCATAATCAAGATCTACTTAATGGCATCAAGGAGGCATACCATTCAGATTCCTTTTTGGCACAACCCCCTAGGGATGTAAGTCTTGTCTATAAGAATGGTGTGTGGTTTCAGGGGCAACGCCTGTATATACCTGAAACAGTCAGATTGAGAGTACTGCAACTCATCCACGACTCTAAGATAGCGGGACATAGAGGAGTTCTAAAGACTCAAGAATTTCTTTCTCGTTTCTTTTGGTGGCCCACTTACAGAAGAGATGTTCTAAATTATGTCATTTCATGCGAAGTGTGTGTACTAGATGCAAGACACCACGTTCTTCTCCGACAGGTCTATTACAACCCCTACCCACTCCATCCCGTCCGTGGGGATCCATTTCCATGGATTTCATTGTGGAGTTGCCAAACTTGCAAGGGAAAATCACCATATTAGTGGTGGTGGATCATTTTACAAAGAAAGCTCACTTTATGTTAGGAGTCGAGTTCTCGAGCCATGTCTGCTGCGGTCTCCCATTCTGCTTCAACCACAGTGGAGCCTGTTCAGTGGAGATGTCGGTCACAGTGCCTCCCTCAGCCTGATACTGTGCAAAGGGTTACTGCTGCCTTTCCAGGCTCAGCCATTATAGCCAGTACTGGTCAGCGGAGAGCAGATGTCTCTGGGACTAAGTCATGCTTTTCCCCTTCTGAGCATGCCCAAAGTAAGACCTCTCATTGGAGGTCAGGGGTCACATTCTCAGGTACTGCAGCAGCTACCATTGGTCCTCTAGGAAGATCCTGAAGTTGCTCAGGTAATGTAGCAACTCCCATTGGTCCTCTAGAAAGGTCCTGAAGTTGCTGCAGCTATAAAAGGTTTGCATGGCCGCACGGCCATGCGCTAGTATCAAACCAAAGTCTATGAGCTCAGCGCCAGTGGGGTCATGTCTGGATGTGGTTAGGGTTTGGCTGAAATAAGCCCCTAGAATACCGGCACCTCCGGAGAGGAGTTGTTTGCCTGTTTCTCTGACTGCATGACCACAGTTTTGCTCTGTTTGGTAGCTGTGTACCTCTGTGAGGTTAACAGGGCACAACATCTTGTTTCTAGTGAATCTGTGGAGTTAACAGAGTTCGCTTATACCGCCATATAGTGCCGCCATTTGCCAGCAGCAGGTTCCTCTCCTGCACGGTGGACCCCAGGTTGCGAATGCACCTATTAATACATGTATATATACTCGGTGCGTTCCACCAACCCTAACACTTTATTTCCTGTAGCAGCTTACCCACTGCTAAACAGACCTCAGATTTAATAATTCAAAATGTGTTTCGCTTGCACGGAGTACTGGATGAGGTCATTTCTGATAGGGGGGTGCAATTCACTTCAAGATTTTGGCAGAATTTCTGTGCCACATTGGATATTAAAGTAAACATTTCTTCTGCCTTTCATCCACAGACTAATTGTCAGACAGAACGGACCAACCAGACCCTGGAGCATTATCTCCGCTGTTTTATCTGCCACCTACAGGATAATTGTGTGGATTTACTTCCTTTGGCTGAGTTTTTTTTATAATAACTCTCAGAGCGCTTCCACCAAGCAGTATCCTTTTTATGCTAACCTAGGCTATCATCCTAACATACTTCCTCAATTTCCCATAGATACGTCTTTACCAGCTGTGACCGACAGAATCGCTTCCCTACAACGGAATGTTGATCTTCTAAAAGAGAATCTGTAATCGGCTCAGGAGAGGTATAAGAGAGCAGGTGATAAGTTTTGTAAACCCACACCAGCCTTCAAGGTAGGAGACCTAGTCGGACTGTTTACTAAGAACCTTAAGTTAAGGATTCCATCATCCAAATTGGGACATAACTACATTGATCGCTACAGGATCAGTAAGATTGTAAGTGCCGTGGCTTGTCGTCTTCGTCTGCCCAGAACCATGAGAATTCACCCTGTTTTTCACATTTCCCTACTAAAGGCGGCAATACTCAATATGTTTCCTGGACGTTCTTCTCCTCATCCTGATCCAGTGCTGATTGATGCTCAAGAGGAATTTGTGGTGGAAAAGATTCTGGATTCCAGGTTGCATAGAAATCAGCTAAAATACCTGATTAAGTGGCAAGGCTACTCAGTTGAAAACCCCTCATGGAAACCAGTTAATAACATTAATTTGCCTCGCTTATTTCGCCAGTTCCATCAGAGGTACCCAGACAAGCCGAGTCTGGGGTCATCCACAGGCTGTCCCTAAGGAGGGAGTAATGTAAGGTTTTTAGTCAATTTGGCATATCTGCTGTTATTTTCAATAGAACCTAGTTTTTCCTGTCAGCCATTTTGCTTTTTGCCCTACTGTATCTACCTTGCCCTTATCCAGCATGGAGTTCTCAGTTTCTATGTTTCCACCCTCTTCTCTGCCACTTGCCCTTTTAAGCAGCATCAACTGTTTAATCAGTGCTTCAGAATCAAGTCTGCAGTTTACCTGTCATCTTGCTCCTGGAAGTCTTGGACTTGTTATCCTAACCACCTTCTCCTTCGGATCCTTGGACATGTGTGGACTCAGGAATCCATCAAGCTTACCATAAACACTGGCAAGGGAAGTAGAGAGAGAGAGACTTAACCTATTTCTATGACTGCATGGACTTAAGGTTTATTCCTGCCTGTCTCGTCTCCTGCCTGAAACTGTGTTAAACCTTACTTGTATGAAGTAATATAAGAACTACTTAAACAAGCCTGTGTCTTCTGTGTTTCCTCGCACCCAAACACATGACTCTATACAGATTGTATTTTATATTTGATATAATCCAAGTTTGGAGAGTACCACTTATGACAGTGAATGTACGTACCTCTGTCAATAAAGCGCTGAATGGCAGCTTTATTTGGATACAGCATGCTCTTAAAAGAATTACAAAGGAGAAATACAAAAACCTTAAACTTTAGAAAAACCAAGTTCACTCGATTAAGGGAAGAGCTTATTCTTTTAGACTGGGATCATCTCCTGATAAATGGGCACGCTAAAGATAAATGAGAAATAATAAAGATAGAATTTGTTTTTAAAGATTACTAAAATCCCACATAAACTTTGTACCCTCTGGTGACAAAATGTTGAGGAATAAAAAGAATGGTTAAATATGGCAATATTAAGTATAATAAGACACGCATAAAGAATTCACAAAAATTGAATAAACATATTAATACCAAAAGAAAACTTCTGATGTTGTTGGTCCCCTGCAAGATGTCCAAAGTAATATAGTTGTAGATGACAAAGAGAAGGATGAGATATTAAACATACACTTTTTATCCGTGTTCACCAATGAACTGTCTTTGCCAAGTAACATTTAGCAAGGCAATAATAAGGTTCATCATCCAATATAACTAAATTAACACAAGTTGAATTATGACTGCATCTGAGCAAATTAAGTATTGACTAAAGGTACCGTCACACTCAGCAACTTTGTAAAGAGAACGACAACAGTCCGTGACGTTGCAGAGTCCTGGTTAGCGATCTTGTTGTGTTTGACAAGCAGTAGCGATATGGATCCCTTTGTGCCATCTCTGGTCGGAGCTAGAAGTCCAGAACTTTATTTTGTCGCCAGGTCAGCGTGTACCGTCATGTTTGACATCAAAAGCAACGACGCCAGCAACGAGCATAGGGCCCCTAGATGTGTGTCGGATTGGTACACTCTGGCTGTTTGACATGGAGCTAACAACCAGCGAGAACGCGAAGTGAGTCGCCGTTACATCACTGGATCGCTCCTGCATTGTTCTGGAGTTGCTGTGTTTGACGTCTCTACAGCGACCTAAACAGCGACGCTCCAGCGATCTAGTTTAGGTCGGCTCGTTGTCTATATCACTGCAGCGTCGCTGAGTGTGACGGTACCTTAAGCCACCAGGCCAGATATCATTCATCCATGGATATTGAGGGAGTTGCGCTCAGTAACTGACTTCTGTATCTCAACTTCCTAGATTGTGAAGATGGAGCCAGACAACATTTTGGAAAGCATTATAAGAAATGACCTACAAAAATATATTGCAGAGAGTAATATAATAACTAGTAACCAGCATGAATTCATGAAAGATATGTCTTGTCTAACCAACATGTTGGGTTTCAATGATGAGGTAAGTGCAAATCTGGATATTGGTCATATGCTTGATGTGATATTTCTGAGCATGTCCTGAGCATGTAATCTGAGCCTGCCCGAAGAGACTGTGAAAAGACTGACCCAAGAGTTTGTTGAAGCGGTCACCCTGGGTGTAAATCATTCCTCTCATCATCGACTTTGTCAGTGTCTGTGCCCTGTGGCATAGTCCATTTTGTCGAGTCGGCCTACCTCGACTCCGATTCCGCTGTTAACCTCATTCAACAGGCCGTAGTGGAATAATGTCAGATTCTGATCCAACGTCTTCCTGATCCGTTGGTGTTTTCTTCTGTGGATGGTAGACCATTTCTGAAACTATCCTATTCATGACCAAACCTGTAGTGATGTTCGTCCTTCGTTTTCAAATGACCATGACTTCAAGGTTAGAAGAGAATTAGTAGTTATGGGTCCGGAGGTGGCTGATGAGTCCAATCCGGGCCCTGAAGGTTCTCCCACATACTTGACATAAGGAAGCAGATGTGGTCAGTACACCAGATTCTACTTGTGCCTTGCGTACAGCGCCCTTTCTTTTTGCATCAAAGATTTTCCTATCTTCAGCTGCACGTGCTCCTGAGGTGATCCTGCCCCGCCAACCTGGATGATCCAGGGCAAGCTCTTCCCATTCATTGGTGTTGACTTCCAGGTTTTTGAGAGACATCTTAAGGCAGTCTTTATAGCGCTTCTTCTGCCCCCAAACTGCTCGCTTTCCTTGGCACAGTTCTCCGTACAGCAGTTGTTTCAGAAGTCGGCTGTCAGGCATTCTGACCACATGTCCAGCCCACCGGGCTTGGACTTTCAGCAGGTGAGTGTAAACGCTGCAGAGCCCAGTTTGTTCCAGAATTGCCGTGTCCGGGACATTGTCTTGCCACCTGATGTGGAGGAGTCTGTGGAGGCAACTCATGTGGAAATGATTAAGCTGTTTAGCATGCCGGCTGTACACTGTCCAGGTCTCGCTAGCATAGAGAAGTATGGTGAGGACCACCGCGCAGTAGACCTTCAGCTTGGTGGTAAGGCTGAGTCCCCTTCGTTCCCAGACGTTCTAACGCAGTCTCCCGAAGGCGGCACTGGCTTTGGCGATTCTGTTATTAACCTCAGCATCTATGGTTACTTCACGGGAAAGTGTGCTGCCTAAGTAGGTGAAGTTATCGACTGCTTTGAGGTTTTGCTCCTTCACCGTGATACGTGGCTCCTTGTACAGTTTTCCTGGAACCGGTTGATACATGACTTCGGTTTTTCTAATGTTGATCTCGAGACCAAAACTGTCGCAAGCTTGCGAAAAACACTCCATTTCATGCTGCATCTGCTGTTCCGTGCTAGCGTTAAGTGCACAGTCATCAGCAAATAATAATTCACGGATAACAGTCTCATGCACTTTCGTAACCACCTTCAGGCATTTTGGGTTGAATAGCTTGCCATCAGTCCTGTACCTAACCTGGATTCCATCTTCACAGTTGTTAAATGCATCTCTTAACATTTCAGAGAACAGCATACTGAACAGGGTTGGAGCAAGCACACGGCCTTGTTTTACGCTGTTTGTTACTGGGAAAGCCTCAGATATGTCTCCATCATTCAGAACCCTCACCATCATGCCATCATGGAACTTCCGGATGACTGAGATGAATTTTGCCATGATCTTCCACAGGCCGTCTCTACTGACTGTGTCGAAAGCCTTGGTCAAATCAACAAAAGTTACATAAAGGTCACGGTGTTGCTCCGGGGCACTTTTCCTGAAGTTGACATGCTGAAAAGACCATATCTACTGTTCCACGTTTAGCACGGAAACCACACTGGCTTTCGGGTAATAGTCCTTGCTCAAGGTGATGTAAAAGGCGGTTGAGCAAGAGACGAACCAATATCTTGCCTGCAGAGGACAGAAGGGAGATGTCTCGATGGTTCTCACAAGATTGGCGATTACCTTTCCTCTTGTATATGTGAATTATGCTGGAATCTTTCATCTGTTGTGGAACCTGTTCCTTTGTCCACATATATTGGAATAGTTTGGTCACCGTTTGCATCAGAACAGGGCCGCCAGCTTTATATGCCTCAGCAGGTATAGCATAATTTCTGGGTGCTTTTCCACAAGAAAGTTGTTTTACTGCTTTCCTGACTTCATTTCCACTTGGAAGAACATCAAACTCATTGTTGATTTCTACCTGGGGCAGGCGAGCAATAGCCTCATCACTGATATTGGCAGGGCGATTAAGAATATTATTAAAGTGCTCAGCCCACCCTTCCAGAATTTGTTTCTTTTCTGTCAGCAGCTTAGTTCCATCTGCGTTAAGCAGAGATGAAGAGCTTGATGACTGGGGTCCATATACAGCTTTGAGCACATCGTAGAAGTGTTTCTGGTCATGGGTATCTGCATAGCCCTGAATTTCGTCGGACTTCTTGCTAAACCAGATATCCTGCAAGTTTTTTGTACCTTTCTTTTTATGTTGGTAAAGGCACCTTTCTTAGCTAACAACGTGGGATCATTTTGATACACCTTATATCGCTGATGTTTCTCTTCTAGGAGTGTCTTTATTTCCTCGTCGTTTTCATTCGACCAGTCTTGATTATTTTTGGTTGCTGATCCGAGATGCTCCAGAGCAGTATTATAAACAGCATCTCTCAGAATTGTCCACTGTTCCACAACGCCAATCTCCTCTGCCTGTGGTATATTTAACAGTCTGCCATCAAGGTCATTGGCAAATTCTCTTGCAATTCCTTTATTTTACAGCTTATACATATTCAGCCTCTTTGTCGTTTTCTGCCCTTGGGGTCTCCTCGCAGGCAGGATGCGGAGCCTGCACTTAGACACAATGAGGCGATGGTCAGTCCAGCAGTCTGCACCGCACATGGCCCTCGTCACTCTAAAGTACATTTCATCCCTTTTCCTGGCAATGATGTAATCAATGAGATGCCAATGCCTCGAGCGTGGGTGCATCCATGATGTCTTCTTGTTTGTGGGTAAGCGGAATAAAGTGTTGGTGATGACAAGGTCATGTGTGGCACACATCTTGAGGAGCAGCAGGCCATTACTGTTACACTTGCCAGTGCCGTGTCTCCCAATGACCCCTTCCCAGTTTTGATGGTCTGTTCCCACTCTGGCGTTTAAGTCTCCAAGTATAATGAGCTTGTCTGCCAGTGGGATTGCTGAAATAGGTGTGTCAAGTTCATCGTAGAACTTATCTTTAATGTCATCCGGATTAGTCATCGTGGGTGCATAGGCACTAATCAGAGTCACGTGTTTCTTGTTTGTAAGTGGGAGCTGAAATGTCATCAGATGGTCGTTAATGCCCTCTGGAAGCCAGGTAAGTTTACGAGCAAGATGAGTTTTGATAGCAAATCCAACGCCTGCTTCTTGTTTTTCAGTGCTGCCTCGACCACTCCAGAAAAATGTATATCCACCACTATGATCTGTCAATTGACCCTTGTCTGCCAGGCGTGTTTCGCTGAGAGCTGCTATATCAACCTTGTAATGAGCTAGCTCCCGAGCAACCAATGCCGTTCTTCTCTCTGGTCTGTCTGCCTGCTATTATCCAGCAGAGTTTTCACATTCCATTTGCCAAGGTTGAGTACCATCATTTTCTTTTTCTTTACTGTGTGTCGACCGCTGTATGGAAAACCTGCCAGCTGCGGTAGGCTGGCCAGGTGAAATGAAGCAAACTATGTTTGAGGCACCTTTTCTAGCCCTGTCCTCGATTGAGGTGAGCAGAGTGATCCTGAACAGGACTGCTCAGACACCCAGGAGGCTGCCGAACTCCACTGCTGCTTCGGTCCAGTGGAGAGCGACCTTATGGCCTGGGCCGCCTGCGTGCAGGTTTGTGACTACAGCTTCCAGTGACTCCACACCTGCTGCTTTGCCATTCTCCCATCGCCACAGGACTTTTGATACGCAGTGGTTGAAGTCATGACTTGCGCTTGACTTGGATTAAAGTGAGGAAGAGTTGCGCAGTCGTCAACCTCAATCTCTCACCCGTACATATCGAGCCCCAGTGGCAAGAACTAGGCGAGACAACTGGAGATAGGTCATGGTGCAGTGGATGGCCAGCAGTGTCCTATATGTGTCTCCCTGCGCCCTCTCAGTGCTCCACAACGCTGTGCTGGAAATCACTTGTCTGGCCGTTGAATCTTGGTTTCTTCCGCACAGTCTGCCATATCCAGTCTTCACATGCAAGGGTAGGCAAACTCTTGAAAATCACTGTAGGTCTCAAAGAAACCCAACAGCTACCCTCACCTGGTTTGGCCCGCCTGCCGACGGTGTTCCGGGGTGTACTCGCAGCCGCAAGCTAGCAGCTACTAGGAGGTACAGGTGAGAGTTGAGCATCAGATGAGGACCAAAGATGGAAGAGCTGTCCAAAAAGGACACGGCAAGCACTCCACCAGAGGTGCTACCCTATATCTAGATACCCCATATACCCCAAACCTGTAGTACTCTGTGTAGGAATGATACACTTGGAGAAGGGTAATCTCTGTGTGCTGCCGGGGATGTCTCACCCTCTGCTTCTAGGTCTGTGATGGCTGAGAAAACTTGACTCAGTCTTGAACTGGAGATCCAGAGATGTACTATGTTGGGGTCAGGAGTGCCACGAGAGATGTTCAGTTCCCATTTGTCGTGCTCTACCTCCGGCTTCTCCATCTAATTCACCTGGCTTGCCTGCTGCATAATGGACAAACGCTGAAGTCTTTGATAAAATGGAGGCTGAGACTATAGCACCTTAAAGGCCGTATGACTGTCCTATCGACCTTCTACCAGGAGCTTCCCCTCCTCCTCACCAATTCTATCCCCTATCGCAGGCTGAGACACGTGCCATGTCCAAGTATATTGAAGAGAATCTTGCCAGGGGATTTGTCTGGAAATCTTCCTCCTCGGCTGGAGCAGGATTCTATTTTGTGAAGAAAAAGAATGGTTCTCTGCGACTCTTTATTGATTACAAGGGTCTCAACCAAATTACTGTCAAGAATAAATATCCACTGCCTCTTATCTCTGCATTGTCTAATCGACTTAAAAGATTCCAGGATTTTCACGAAGCTCGACCTTCGTGGCGCATACAACCTGATCCGAATACGTCAAGGAGATGAAGGGAAGACGGCCTTCAATACCCGAGATAGCCATTATGAGTATCGGATAATGCCCTTTGGACTCTGTAATATCAGTAATATCAGGTCCTGCAGGGATTAAGGAAGAACCATCTGTACGCCAAATATGAAAAGTGCGTCTTCGAGCACGCTCCATTTCTAGTCTACATCATCTCCGAGACTGGTTTGAAAATGGATCCCAAGAAGGTATCTACCATCTTAATGACGCCTGGTCCAGATGGTTTGAAAGCCATCCAGCGGTTTCTCAGATTCGTGAACTATTACCACCAGTTTATTCCACATTTCTCATCTCGGACTACTCCTAATTTTGCCCTGACCCGCCAGGAACGTCTTTGTGTCTTTAAAACAGGCCTTCTTCTCAGCTCCTGTGCTGCATTTTTCGGACAATATCAAGCTGTTTTTTCTGTCACTTTCATGGTGACCTGAGACATTTTTTCTACTATCTTCTCCGCTTCTAAACGCAATTACTCTATTGGCAATCGAGAGCTGTTAGCGATTAAACTGGCTCTGGAGGAGTGGTGGTTCTTGCTAGAAGGAGCTATGCATCCAGTAGTTATATACACGGATCACAAGCATCTACCATATCTGCAATCTGCACAATGACTTAACCCACGACAAGCCAGGTGGTCTCTATATTTTGCCAGCTTCAACTTCACACTCCATTTTCGGCCGTCAGATAAGAATGTCAAGGTCGGACTCTCTCTCTGGATCCTTCCAGTCTTTCAACCAGGAAGAGGAGACTCAAAACATCATTGAGCCCTGCAAAATATTTACATTCAGTCCTCTGGACTTGTCTCGTCTTCCCTTCTGGAAAGACTTATATAGGAAGCGAGTCCTTCACTTAGGTCACTCCTGTAAGTTGGCTGGCCATGCCGGACATAAGAAGATGGCTCTTCTCAACTCCCGACACTATAGGTGGCTATCTCTAAGCGAGGATATTGCAAATTTCCTCTCTACCTGTCCCTCTTGTGCCCCAAACAAAACTCTCAAACAGCTTCCAACCGGATGGTTACTTCCTTTGTCCATACCATCTGCTATCTGGCAGCATATTGCAATGAATTTCATCAGTGACCTTCCAGTATTGGCCGGGTATTTTGTCATCTGGATGGTTGTGGATAGGTTCTCCAAGATGGCGCACTTCACAGTAGTGACCAGCTTTACGTCTGCTCCAGCGCTTGCAGAGAAGTTTGTCCTACATATTTTCCAATTCTGTGGTCTACCACCGCTCCATATTGTCTTGAATAGAGGCATCCAGTTTATTTTTAACTTCTGGAGAGCTACTTGCAAACTATTGAATGTTACCTTTTTTTTCATTGGCCTACCATCCTCAGTTCAATGGCAAGGTACAGTGGGTCAATCAGATCCTGACTTCCTCCAACCAAATCTCCTTGAGAAATCCAATGACTTAAATAGCAAAACGTGCATTGGGGACTTAATTTTCTATAGTAACAAACCTAGCTGACTCTATCAATGGGTATGGTTGTCTCTCCTTTCAATTGCTAGCAAATTTATATGATGTAAATGTGGATATTTTTTGACCATTGTGTCTCCACCTGGGAGATTCCACACATACCTAGCGGGTATATTTTGTCTGTCTTTTTTCAACCTTACATATATTATTTTTCTATTCAACTAAAACAATTTTGTAACTAATAAAACATACTTTTAACCAAATAAACTCCAAGTTATCCTTTTGTTTTATACTATACTATTTTGGAGAGATTTAGATTTTCTATGTGGGCATTTTCTCTGACCACAGAAAGTGGCATTATCCACATTCATTATGCAAGTAGGTATATGTTTGTTTCTAATATATAGTAAATAGAAGTATACTTTGGCCTACCGAATAGGATAAGGACTTGAGTATTGAGTTATACTGTAAATAAGCTGAGCAGCAGTAGTCAATGTCAAGCAGCAGTACTCAATATCAAGCAGCAACTGCAAAAGCAAACAGGATATTAGGATGTATAAAAAGAAAGGAAATCCTGTGATCCCAACATATTGTTACCTCTCTATAAATCATGTGTGAGGCCACTTCTAGAATATAGGATCCAGTTTTGGACTCTGCATTTTAAAAAGGAAATTAGGAAGTCAGAGTCAGTTCAAAGGTGGGCAAATATTTTGTATGATGGAAGGTTGGAAAAATTGGGCTTGTTTAGCTTGTTTAGAAAAAAAGTCTGAGGACATCTCATTTATATGTATAAATATATGTGTGGGCAAACTTGCCTTTGATAAGAAGTCTACAAAGCTCTATACGGCATGAAAGAGCATCAAAGAAATACAGTAGCATTTGTACAGGTAATTTAACATCTGATCATCATTGTGCATTTTATAAGTAATTAATGGCAATATTTCTAGTGATTTCTCTGATAATGTCACGTTGTGCAGAGCTTCTCTGGGTGCACAGCAAAGAAGCAATATTCTAAATGTAATCAATATAAATAAGTGCCACCGCTAAGTGTTTAATTCTGCGTACAATTAAAATGCATATTTAATGTTAATCTTCTTGTAAAGAATTTAACACTGTGATGTTATACTCTAGGAGCTGTATTGTTATGCATAATGAAACAGTGTTTCAGTATCTGGTAATATGATACATTGTGTATTGTTAAATTGTAAGTCTCAGGGGCTATGCAAACAAATGAGAGCAACTACATGCCTAGCCTCTACATTATCTGCAAGAAACGGTGTGTATACTGTATCTTTAGCACAGAATGTGGAATATACTACATATACCACTAAATACAGTAGTCGCCGGAGGCGACACGGAGGGTTCGAGGGAGGCGGACATGAGACTGGCAGGGAGGAAGTGACGGATGGATAGAATTAGGAAGGGGGTAGGGGGGAGGTGGATGAGTGGTGAGCCAGGGGGCGCGTAGGAAGTGACATAGGCAGAGGGGGGTTTTGAGCAACAAAAAGGATGCAGTGAGGGCGATTGCCCTCTTTGAACAAAGGACGTCCGGACAGCAAGTTCTTATCCAAAGACTAATGGTTGTGGCTTATCCTTTATTCTGGAAAAGGGGGGACAGAGACCTCCAGGAAAAGGGGGAGGTGTGTTGGGGGAGTCACAGGAAGTCGACCTTGCCAGAGTCAGTCATGTACTTTCTATAACCCTCAACTTCTTGTAAGCGTGCTTGATTACTTGACTGATGAATCTTTGTCCACTCCAGACTACAATTGTGAACTAAGAAAATGGGTACATCTTATAAAATGCAAACTAGAATATAAAAATAACACAACAAAGCTAATACAAACCTAGACTTAATGAAGCCCTTCTTCCACAAAGTTTTTACCCTCTTAATATATTGCAATCATCATATTATACAACACTGTATGCTTACAATTGCTCATTTTGTCCTTTTATCCAGTAAATTCTTCTCTTTTCACTGCTCTATGTAGAAACAGGAAGTCTCTGGTCCCTGCATTTATCATCATCTCTCCAACTCCTGACCCAGCTGCTCCCTCCTCCACCCTGCCAGGGACTTTTGCAGTGCCTTATGACTCATGCAGGGAAAATTGACCTCCTGTTTCCAGATGGAGCTCATAACAGGGGTGGGGAATCTTTTTTCTGCGAAGGGCCATTTGAATATTTACAGTTGTGGCCAAAAGTATTGACACCCCTGCAATTCTGTCAGATAATACTCAGTTTCTTCCTGAAAATGATTGCCAACACAAATTCTTTGTTATTATTATCTTAATTTAATTTGTCTTAAATGAAAAAAAACACAAAAAGAATTGTCATAAAGCCAAATTGGATATAATTCCACACCAAACATAAAAAAGGGGGTGGACAAAACTATTGGCACTGTTCAAAAAATCATATGATGCTTCTCTAATTTGTGTAATTAACAGCACCTGTAACTTACCTGTGGCACCTAACTGGTGTTGGCAATAACTAAATCACACTTGCAGCCAGTTGACATGGATTAAAGTTGACTCAACCTCTGTCCTGTGTCCTTGTGTGTACCACATTGAGCATGGAGAAAAGAAAGAAGACCAAAGAACTGTCTGAGGACTTGAGAAACCAAATTGTGGGGAAGCAAGAGCAATCTCAAGGCTACAAGTCCATCTCCAAAGACCTGAATGTTCCTGTGTCTACCAAGAAGTTTAAAGCCCATGGCACTGTGGCTAACCTCCCTAGATGTGGACGGAAAAGAAAAATTGACAAGAGATTTCAACGCAAGATTGTGCAGATGTTGGATAAAGAACCTCCACTAACATCCAAACAAGTTGACGCTGCCCTGCAATCCAAGGGTACAACACTGTCAACCCGTACTATCTGTTGGCGTCTGAATGAAAAGGGACTGTATGGTAGGAGAACCAGAAAGACCCCACATCTTACCCCGAGACATAAAAAAGCCAGGCTGGAGTTTGCCAAAACTTACCTGAAAAAGCCTAAAACATTTTGGAAGAATGTTCTCTGGTCAGATGAGACAAAAGTAGAGCTTTTTGGGCAAAGGCATCAACATAGAGTTTACAGGAGAAAAAAGGGGGCATTCAAAGAAAAGAACACGGTCCCTACAGTCAAACATGGCGGAGGTTCCCTGATGTTTTGGAGTTGCTTTGCTACCTCTGGCACTGGACTGCTTGACCGTGTGCATGGCATTATGAAGTCTGAAGACTACCAACAAATTTTGCAGCATAATGTAGGGCCCAGTGTGAGAAAGCTGGGTCTCCCTCAGAGGTCATGGGTCTTCCAGCAGGACAATGACCCAAAACACACTTCAAAAAGCACTAGAAAATGGTTTGAGAGAAAGCACTGGAGACTTCTAAGGTGGCCAGCAATGAGTCCAGACATGAATCCCAAAGAACACCCTTCAAATATCAGGGACCTGGAGCAGTTTGCCAAAGAAGAATGGTCTAACATTCCAGCAGAGCATTGTAAGAAACTGATTGATGGTTACCGGAAGCGGTTGGTCGCAGTTATTTTGGCTAAAGGTTGTGCAACCAAGTATTAGGCAGATAGTGCAAATACTTTTGTCTGGCCTATTTTTGGAGTTGTGTGAAATGACCAATGTTTTGCTTTTTGCTTCATTCTCTTTTGTGTTTTTTCATTTAAGACAAATTAAATGAAGATAATAATACCAAAGAATTTGTGATTGCAATCATTTTCAGGAAGAAACTGAGTATTATCTGACAGAATTGCAGGGGTGTCAATACTTTGGCCACAACTGTATACCATCCTTCAGGAACCGTACAAACTCTGCCCACAAAGTACATCCTGACTCTGACACTGGTTTCAGGACGTAATCTTTCATTGCATGCCCTTCAGTGTTCAGTAGTGAACACTGCATGTGTGTGCTAACAGAGCAAGAATAAATTAATGAGCTGGTGGCATTCAAAATACAGCTCCCTGACCAAGAATGCGGTCCCTGAGAATTTGCCCAGGGGCCTGATTAAAGTTCATGCAGGGCCGTTAATGGACCAGGGGCCCGAGGTTCCCCATCCCTGACTTAGAAGGTTTCAGCTACTCAGGTTTTATGTTATGTCATTGACCTAACTAGTGTCAGACATGAGCACCTTGGGCCCACCAGAGAAAATCTTTCTTTGGGCTACATAGAAATAAATACAAGACCCCCAATTGTGCTGTAAAACACGCTAATATCAGGGTATGATATAAGGTAGTACACGTCTTAACTATGTAGCATGAGTTGGGGCAGCCCTCTCATAGAATATAAAGTAGCCCCATCATAGAATACAATGCAGCCCTTATATAGTAAAATGCATCCCTGTCATAGAATATAATGTATCCCCCTCATAAGACATAATGCAGCCCCAAACAGAATATAATGTAGCCCCTCAGAGTATAATGAAACCCCTCATAAGGTATAATGCAGCCCCCCATAGAATATATTGTAGCCCCTTCATAGGGTATAACGCAGCCACCTACTTAGGGTATAATGTACCCCCTCTTAGAGTATAATACAGCCTCCTTTATATACTGTAGCATAATGCAGCCCCCACAGAATATAATGTAGCCCCCTCAGAGTATAATGAAATACCCTCATAAGGTATAATGCAGCCCCCTCATAGAATATAATGTAGCCCCCTCATAGGGTATAACGCAGCCACCTCATGAAGTATAATGCAGCCCCCACATAGCGTATAATGCAGCCCCCTCTTAGGGTATAATGCAGCCCCTTCTTAGGGTATAATGCAGCCCCTTTTTAGGGTATAATACAGCTCACTTCATATAGTATAATGCAGCCCACTTATAGTATGTAATGCTTGCCCCCACAGAATATAATGTAGCCCCCTCATAGGGTATAACGCAGCCGCCTCATAGGGTATAATGCAGCCCCCTCATAGCATAAAATGCAGCACCCTCTTAGGGTATAATGCAGCCCCCTTCACATAATATAATGCAACCCACTCATAGGGTATAATGCTGCCCCCCTCATAGGGTAAAATTCAGCCCCCTCATAAGGTATAATGCAGCCCCTTCATAGGTTATACTGTAGCCCCCTCATAGGGTAGAATGCAGTGGCACAAAGCGGGTACACGATGGAATGAAGTCATCACGCATCTGCTGTGTCAGAGACAGAGGGGAATGATGGGAGAGGGAGCGTCATCTGATGCTCTCTCCTCCATTTTTGCTTTCAACTGTATCAGCATCTATGATGCTGATACAGTTGAATGCGGCGTGCACTGGGGACGGCACTGGTTCTGGGCCCCATTGACTTATGGGTCCCATAGCGGCCACGTGGGCAGGGGGCCCCTGGAGGAACGGGGGCCCTGGTCTGCCGGCCCTGATAGCGGGCAGTGTTGTTAGCCGCAGCCTGCGGCTAACACTGCCAGCTTTTTTATTATTATTATTATTTAAATAGCACCATTAATTCAATTGTGCTGTGCATGAGAAAGGGGTTACATACAGAGTTATAGATATCGTTTACGGTAAACAAATTTACAATGACCGACTGGTACAGAGGGGAGATGACCCTGTCCTTGCGGACTTTAAAGTGAAATGAATATTCACTCCTCTCCACGCCCATTGGGGGTGTGAGGAAGAGTGAATATTAATATCTCTATAACAGCGGGAACAGGCCTCCTGCTGCTCCACTAGCATTGGGCAATCCCCTAGATTCATGGACCCCATAGCAGCTGTGTGGTGTGCCTCTATTAGCGACACACTAGTGTCTGGGGGCCCCTGGAGCAGCGGGGGCCCTAGGCAGCTACCGGCCCCATATTACAGTAGGTGTCAGTGCCTGGGCCCACTGGAGAATCCTCTGGTTCTCCGGTGGGAAAGTCCGACCCTGGACCTAACAGAAAAGAGAAGAATTTGCTGTGTAGAAAGAAAAATGAGCAATTGCAATTGCAAGTACTCAGTACTATATAACATGATAATTGCAATATATTAAGAGGATGAAAACTTTCATCGGAGGAGGGCTTCTTTAAGTAAATTGCTATAGTAGACAACATGCAGTGAATAGTGGTGCAAAGGTTATTATTAATAGCCTTCAGCTCAAACTCGCGCCATGGCAACTTGATGGATGAACGCTCTGTTGGTTCAATCTTGTGCAATCCTAGATAGGTCCACCAGGATCTTCTCTGCAGTTATCTTGATTGTATTAAGCCATCCTTAAAGGTTGTTGGCCTTCCTTTTTGCCTTGTTCTTTCTCTTCTTATGACCATGATGTCCTTGTAAATACAATATTTGCAGTTTTTCTGTAAATCTTTCAGTATAAGCCAAACGAGCATCATCGAGAAAATGTTGACAATTTTCATCCATATTGTCATCCATATATCTGCATTTTATGTCCGTGTGGCATCCATTTTATACATCAACATTTTGAAATGTACATGGTAAAATATAGTTTCATAGTTTAATAATAGTAATATATCTGCAAAAAATTGGTTCTAAATCAAATATTCCATATGGGTTTCAATTTTTTTCTACACACCCATAAATTTAAATATGCGAGTCTTGTCTGAGACTCAGATGAGAATATGCTGTAATTTTTTTCCCCAAGGACATTTGGTCTGTGTGAAAAAATGTCTTACAAACAGTCCTATTGATTTATATTGAACAGTTCACATCCATATTATATGCTCATCTGAATGATCCCTAAAGATACCAGTGGAAAACTGTGGCTGAAAAACAGAGCGACCCTGTTTTTCCTCTATTACCCTCCGCGAAGCTAATTATCAATTAGGCATAATAGGCACCAGCCTATGGGCCCGTGTCTTTTCGAGACCTCGCATAAGGGATGAAAAATAATATTCATTTGACATTGAATAAAATTTACAATCCGTATGAAGGTCCAGCTGGCTAACATTGGAGTCCAGGAGGAGCAACAAAGTTCTGATGTGAACATTACAACAAGTGGTAGTGAAATTATGTTTTGGCTGTTGCTGGGTATATTTGAGCATTTGCAAATAGTAGAGGAGGGACATCATAAGGGCAACTGTGTGATTGGCCAGAATGGTACATGAGGGAGGAAAAAAGGTAAGAAGCCGCAAGTTCTCGCTGACTCTAAAATGCTAAATCATAATAGAACATTCATAAACTGAAGCTTCGGGAACACAGACACTCTAGGTCAACGTTTACTACTGTACCTTTCCTGGGTTATAATATAGTTTGATTAATTCAATTTTTGCTTTGTTAATAAAGTGTAATTGATATATTAAAATTGTTAGTAAATTAAAAAAAATTCAATATTGGGAAATAATTTGCAGATTTTTATCGATTGCACTAGCACAACCTCCTCTGAGATTGAAGTGACTGACAACATAGAATAGAAGTTTCCAAAGAACAAATAATAAAACATACAATAAAATAGTGCTAACGTGTCCATGTGCTGCAAAAGTCTAAAACTATGAAATAAGGCAATGACATGAATCCTTTAGTGCACGTTGATCCAGTGAAATGCAAAGATACTCATGCATGCTGTATTCAGCAGCACCATTTATGCCCACTTTAAGATTAAGCATATTACTGCTTTCCTTCCAGTGAATTAAATCTAAGCTAAAACCAGGGAGGCCAGCAGTGTGCAAATACTCCGGCAATTCATTATAGAGGCAAGCAGAGCTTTTAACACCGAGAAAAAATGGTGGTACCCGGGGGAGAATAACCTCTGGCAGACACCCAGCTGCTGTCAGCAGCACTCTGGATTGCCGCCAGATCCTAAGGGAAGAATTCTGCAACAACGTAATTTCATGTTGAGGCTGGATTTTTCCTTTTTTATAAGGGCACAAACAAACAGAAAGGAACCGAGATGGAAGGGAGTGGAAATTATCTCTTTTATGTGGAAGATTCTTTATGTCCAAAGTAATGCAGGTGTTGCCTTACTAATTGCTATTTGCCTTTATAATACCATGCAGAAGTTGTTACATCATGCATCAGATTTATCGAGTCATTCATGACACCTATAATTACTTTATACACACAGTGTAGATTTTCTTGCACTTTAGGACATTTTTGAGTTAATGCATTGCATGGGGGGTCCCTTATTTCAGAACCCCCCTCAATTATCTAAAGTTTAGATTTGCTTTCAAACAGAGTCTCTGCTTGGAGGACCAAGCATGTTAGTGCATTATACAGAAAGCTTAAATTTCAATCGCATCCTGCAATGCTTGATTTCCACTGCGGGGGAGCTGCAAGGAAACTAAACACTTGTTGTTGAATTATTCCTGATTGCTACAGGTCCCAGCAATGATATTTTTTTCTAATAATCCTGTTGAGGATACTCTACTACAGTGGGACATCACTGTAAATGGTGATGTGGGTCAATCACTGGTAGATATTTTTCAAAGCATTACCAAATATTATTAGCAGCTTTACATACAGAATAAAATTGATAACTGAATGTATATTTTGCCTACTTACTTTTTTTCCTTTTGATCATTGTGACTCAAGATGTAAAGTCAGGAATTAGTAAAAGTCAAAATTTCACAATCACATTCCAAGCCTTAATAAAGCTCCATTATGCTTCCATTCTCCTTAAAACATTATTTTCTGCAATCTCATTCCGTCTAGTGCTGCTGAAATCAGTCACCACAAAAGGCGCATGGCAAACTCTGATCATAATTAAGAACCCGAGCAAATCTAGATCCAATTGCATAAAACAGGATCATGTATCATTAAAAAACAGCTTGGTTAGTTAATCCTTTGATTGATTGTAAGGCTTTGCTGCAACGATGAAGCTATTAAAAGATTTCTGTTGCTGATACTGCTTGTTGGAAATGTATGTTCTAGATTTGCTCAACCGCTGGGCATTTCTCCAAGTAAAACAGGTATTTCTGCTTTTCAACCTTGATAACACAATTAGACAAAAATCAAAGTCTGAAACTTGCTAGATAACAATTCCCAGAAGACAAGCCGCACACATAATCACACACCTTCAAAGATGACCTAATTCAATTGTCATGGAAAGGTCTTCTGGTCTTCGTTTTTGCTACTGTAGTCACTTGAGCTGAATTACATATTAAAAGTGATGTTAACATTTTTTAGAATCATATAATACAAACTAGGTGATAGCAATGGAGATATACATGGGAAAATGCAAGCAAATCATGATATTTCAAGGGTCAATTTAGAAGGTATGAAGTTACCATGAACCAAGACCAAGATATATGAAAATTACTTGTTCAACAGATTAAATTAAAAATCCAAAGATCACATAAAATGCCACTTTCAAATTGAATTTCTCACTGTGATCTGCGGTGAAATAACTGAGCTAAACTGCGACAACCTCATCAATGACTTTTTCCCACAGTGCTGAGGTCAACGCAGTTCAGCCCTGCTGGAAATGCAGCCTCACTGACTGGCAGTCACCACGATTATGTCACCGCTGGTCAATGATGCTGCGTAGGGTTGAGCGAAACGGGTCGAAAATATTCAAAAGTCGCCGACTTTTGGCAAGGTCGGGTTTCATGAAACCCGACCTGACCCCTGTGTGGGGTCGGCCATGAAGTCGGCGATCTTTTGAATCTAGAATCGGAATTCCGATACCGATTCCCGATATGTTTAAGATATCGGGAATTGGTATCGGAATTCAGATTTAAGTGTACCTAATAGGAATATACTCACCCTCGGACGCGCCCTGCTTCTTTCCGGCAGCCTTCCTTCCTAAGAATCAGCCCTTCCAGGACCTTCGGTGACGTCGCGGCTTGTGATTGGTCGCGCGAGCGGTCACATGGGCGGCCGCGTGGCCAATCACAAGCCGCGACGTCACCGCGACGTCACCGCAAGGTCCTGGAAGGCTGATTCTAAGGAAGGAAGGTTCCCGGTTAGTACCAGGGCGCGTCAGATGGTAAGTATTGCGATATTTTTTATTTTAATTCTTTATTTTACACTAAAATATGGATCGCAGGGCCTGAAGGAGAGTTTCCGCTCCTTCAGACCCTGGGAACCATGGAAACCCAATGCACTGCATTGGGTTTCAGGTTTCGGCCGACCCCGACCCCGACTTTTTTATAGGATCGGCCGATTTCACTCGACCCGACTTTTGAAAAAGTCGGGTTTCGTGAAACCCGACCCGATCCTATAAAAGTAAAGGTCGCTCAACCCTAATGCTGCGCTCTCAGCAGCTGTTTCACCAGTGGTTCTCAGCCGGGGCAGTCGCATCTTGGTACCATCCAGGTTGAAAACTATTAATCTCCCAGACATGGATTATGGCGTGGGACAAAACAATGGACAGGTGAGGGATATCGTTGTTTTTTATTTTAGTTTTATTACAGGAGACAAAGGATTCAGTGAAATTAGGCGTTAGGTGAGTGTAACTGTGTTTGTTATTTTTAAATGAAAATGGAAAAGTGTGTTTTGCTTTATTTATAATAGTATGCTTTATTCTGGCTGTGTCTTTAATTACCAGATAAGTATAGGATTGCTAATGGATAGGTGTCTTATAGATGCTTCTACATTACTAAGGTGTGGGCTTGATGTCACCAGACAATACAAAGGTCACATCAACTGCACAAATATGAACCCCACTTGCCACCGCTACATGGCAAATGAGAAGAGCTGGGCAAAGTGCCAGAATTGGTGCATCTAATAGATGTGCCTTTTTTACCCAGCTGCAGGCTGCTATTTTTAGGCTAGGTGGGGGGTCAATATCCATGGCCCCTTACCAGCCTGAAAATACCAGCCCCCAGTTGTCAGCTTTAGCAAAGCTGGTTTTCAAAAATTGGGGGGACTGTTGTGAATTCTGTGGCTGAATTCACTCCTGTGGTCACAAGTGGTACTGCAGCTTCTGAGCTTCCTCCCTCAGGTGTTCTGGTGAGCTCGTTAACTGCTTCATTACTTAACTCCGCCTGATGCTGCTATCCTTGCTCCTTGTCAATGTTTCAGTGTTGGATCTGAGCTTCTCCTGATTGTTCCTGTGACCTGCTGCTCTGTATAGCTAAGTGCTTTTTGCTTTTTTTGTTGCTTTTTTTCTGTCCAGCTTGTCTTTTGTTTTGCTGGAAGCTCTGAGACGCAAAGGGTGTACCGCCGTGCCGTTAGTTCGGCACGGTGGGTTTTTTTTGCCTCCTTTGCGTGGTTTTGCTTTAGGGTTTTTTGTAGACTGCAAAGTTCACTTTACTGTCCTCGCTCTGTCCTAGAATATCGGGCCCCACTTTGCTGAATCTATTTCATCCCTACGTTTTGTCTTTTCATCTTACTCACAGTCATTATATGTGGGGGGCTGCCTTTTCCTTTGGGGAATTTCTCTGGGGCAAGTCAGGCCTATTTTTCTATCTTCAGGCTAGCTAGTTTCTTAGGCTGTGCCGAGTTGCCTAGGTAGTTGTTAGGCGCAATCCACAGCCGCTTTTAGTTGTGTTTAGGATAGGATCAGGTGTGCAGTCTACAGAGTTTCCACGTCTCAGAGCTCGTTCTTGTATTTTTGGGTATTTGTCAGATCACTGTGTGCACTCTGATCGCTATGCACACTGTGTTTCTGGATTGCCTTCATAACACCTGTCATTAGCAAACATAACAGTACAAGGAGCCAAACTAATGATTCTCAATAGAGGGAAAGAAAAAGTTCTGACATCATTTTTTTTTTTTTTTCTGCTCTGTGTTCACTTTTTTCTTTCCCCTAGACATTTGGGTGATTCTGGACACAGGTGTGGACATGGATATTCAGGGTCTGTGCTCTTCAATGGATAATCTCGTTATAAATGTACAAAAAATTCAAGATACTATTGATCAGAAATCTATGTTAGAACCAAGAATTCCTATTCCTGATTTGTTTTTTGGAGATAGAACTAAGTTTCTAAGTTTCAAAAATAATTGTAAGCTATTTCTGGCCTTGAAACCTCATTCTTCTGGTAATCCTATTCAACAGGTTTTGATTATTATTTCTTTTTTGCGCGGCGACCCTCAAGACTGGGCATTTTCTCTTGCGCCAGGAGACCCTGCATTGAGTAGTGTCGATGCGTTTTTCCTGGCGCTCGGATTGCTGTACGATGAGCCTAATTCAGTGGATCAGGCTGAGAAAAATTTGCTGGCTTTGTGCCAGGGTCAGGATGATATAGAAGTATATTGTCAGAAATTTAGGAAATGGTCAGTACTCACTCAGTGGAATGAATCTGCGCTGGCAGCTTTGTTCAGAAAGGGTCTCTCTGAGGCTCTTAAGGATGTCATGGTGGGATTTCCTATGCCTGCTGGTTTGAATGAGTCTTTGTCTTTGGCCATTCAGATCGGTCGATGCTTGCGCGAGCGTAAATCTGTGCACCATTTGGCGGTACTGCCTGAGGTTAAACCTGAGCCTATGCAGTGCGATAGGACTATGACTAGAGTTGAACGGCAGGAATACAGACGTCTGAATGGTCTGTGTTTCTACTGTGGTGATTCCACTCATGCTATTTCTGATTGTCCTAAGCGCACTAAGCGGTCCGCTAGGTCTGCCGTCATTGGTACTGTACAGTCCAAATTCCTTCTGTCCATTACCTTGATATGCTCTTTGTCGTCGTTTTCTGTCATGGCGTTTGTGGATTCGGGCGCTGCCCTGAATCTGATGGATTTGGATTATGCTAAACGTTGTGGGTTTTTCTTGGAGCCTTTGCGGTGTCCTATTCCATTGAGAGGAATTGATGCTACACCTTTGGCCAAGAATAAACCTCAATACTGGGCCCAGCTGACCATGTGCATGGCTCCTGCACATCAGGAAGTTATTCGCTTTCTGGTGTTGCATAATCTGCATGATGTGGTCGTGTTGGGGTTGCCATGGCTACAAACCCATAATCCAGTATTGGATTGGAATTCCATGTCGGTATCCAGCTGGGGTTGTCAGGGGGTACATGGTGATGTTCCATTTTTGTCGATTTCTCCATCCACCCCTTCTGAGGTCCCAGAGTTCTTGTCTGATTATCAGGATGTATTTGAAGAGCCCAAGTCCGATGCTCTACCTCCGCATAGGGATTGTGATTGTGCTATCAATTTGATTCCTGGTAGTAAATTCCCTAAAGGTCGATTATTTAATTTATCCGTGCCCGAACACGCCGCTATGCGCAGTTATGTGAAGGAATCCCTGGAGAAGGGACATATTCGCCCATCGTCATCACCACTGGGAGCAGGGTTCTTCTTTGTAGCCAAGAAGGATGGTTCACTGAGACCGTGTATTGATTACCGCCTTCTTAATAAGATCACTGTTAAATTTCAGTATCCCTTGCCATTGTTATCTGACTTGTTTGCTCGGATTAAGGGGGCTAGTTGGTTCACTAAGATAGATCTTCGTGGTGCGTATAATCTGGTGAGAATCAGGCAAGGAGATGAATGGAAAACTGCATTCAATACGCCCGAGGGTCATTTTGAGTATCTAGTGATGCCGTTCGGACTTGCCAATGCTCCATCTGTGTTTCAGTCCTTTATGCATGACATCTTCCGTGAGTATCTGGATAAATTCCTGATTGTTTACTTGGATGACATTTTGATCTTCTCAGATGATTGGGAGTCTCATGTGAAGCAGGTCAGAATGGTTTTTCAGGTCCTGCGTGCTAACTCTTTGTTTGTGAAGGGATCAAAGTGTCTCTTCGGTGTGCAGAAAGTTTAATTTTTGGGGTTCATCTTTACCCCTTCTACTATCGAGATGGATCCAGTTAAGGTCCAAGCCATCCAGGATTGGATTCAGCCGACATCTCTGAAAAGTCTGCAAAAGTTCCTGGGCTTTGCTAATTTTTATCGTCGCTTCATCTGTAATTTTTCTAGCATTGCCAAACCATTGACCGATTTGACCAAGAAGGGTGCTGATTTGGTTAATTTGTCTTCTGCCTCTGTGGAAGCTTTTCAGGAGTTGAAGCGTCGTTTTTGTTCTGCCCCTGTGTTGTGTCAGCCAGATGTTTCTCTTCCGTTCCAGGTCGAGGTTGATGCTTCTGAGATTGGAGCAGGGGCGGTTTTGTCACAGAGAGGTTCTGATTGCTCAGTGATGAAACCATGTGCTTTCTTTTCCAGGAAGTTTTCGCCCGCTGAGCATAATTATGATGTGGGCAATCGAGAGTTGCTGGCCATGAAGTGGGCATTCGAGGAGTGGCGTCATTGGCTTGAAGGAGCTAAGCATCGCGTGGTGGTATTGACTGATCATAAGAACTTGACTTATCTCGAGTCTGCCAAGCGCTTGAATCCTAGACAGGCCCGTTGGTCGTTATTTTTTGCCCGCTTCGACTTTGTGATTTCGTACCTTCCGGGCTCTAAAAATGTGAAGGCGGATGCTCTGTCTAGGAGTTTTGTGCCCGACTCTCCGGGTTTATCTGAGCCAGCGGGTATCCTCAAGGAAGGAGTCATTGTGTCTGCCATCTCCCCTGATTTGCGGCGGGTGCTGCAAAAATTTCAGGCGAATAAACCTGATCGTTGTCCAGCAGAGAAACTGTT
This sequence comes from Ranitomeya imitator, assembly GCF_032444005.1. Taxonomy (NCBI): domain Eukaryota; kingdom Metazoa; phylum Chordata; class Amphibia; order Anura; family Dendrobatidae; genus Ranitomeya; species Ranitomeya imitator. The sequence continues at coordinate 403,051,907 of NC_091284.1, forward strand.
CGTCCCTGATAGGTGGACTAATAAACTTATCTCTGAACTTCATTGTTCGGTGTTGGCTGGTCATCCTGGAATCTTTGGTACCAGAGAGTTAGTGGCTAGATCCTTCTGGTGGCCATCTCTGTCACGGGATGTACGTACTTTTGTGCAGTCCTGTGGGATTTGTGCTAGGGCTAAGCCCTGCTGTTCTCGTGCCAGTGGGTTGCTTTTGCCCTTGCCGGTCCCAAAGAGGCCTTGGACACATATTTCGATGGATTTCATTTCTGACCTTCCCGTTTCTCAAAAGATGTCAGTCATTTGGGTGGTCTGTGATCGCTTTTCTAAAATGGTCCATCTGGTGCCCTTGGCTAAATTGCCTTCCTCCTCTGATTTGGTACCTTTGTTCTTTCAGCATGTGGTTCGGTTGCATGGCATTCCTGAGAATATTGTTTCTGACAGAGGTTCCCAGTTTGTTTCAAGGTTTTGGCGAGCCTTTTGTGGTAGGATGGGCATTGACCTATCCTTTTCCTCGGCTTTCCATCCTCAGACTAATGGCCAGACCGAACGAACCAATCAGACCTTGGAAACATATCTGAGATGTTTTGTTTCTGCAGACCAGGATGATTGGGTGTCCTTTTTGCCGTTGGCTGAGTTCGCCCTTAATAATCGGGCCAGCTCGGCTACCTTGGTTTCTCCATTTTTTTGCAATTCTGGGTTCCATCCTCGTTTCTCTTCAGGACAGGTTGAGTCTTCGGACTGTCCTGGTGTGGATTCTGTGGTGGATAGGTTGCAGCAGATCTGGACTCAGGTAGTTGACAATTTGATCTTGTCCCAGGAGAAAGCTCAACTTTTCGCTAATCGCAGACGCCGTGTGGGTCCCCGACTTCGTGTTGGGGATCTGGTTTGGTTATCTTCTCGTCATATTCCTATGAAGGTTTCCTCTCCTAAATTTAAACCTCGTTTTATTGGTCTGTATAGGATTTCTGAGGTTCTCAATCCTGTGTCTTTTCGTTTGACCCTCCCAGACTCCTTTTCCATACATAATGTATTCCATAGGTCGTTGTTGCGGAGATACGTGGCACCTATGGTTCCATCTGTTGAGCCTCCTGCCCCGGTTTTGGTGGAGGGGGAATTGGAGTATATTGTGGAGAAGATTTTGGATTCTCGTGTTTCTAGACGGAAACTCCAGTATCTGGTTAAATGGAAGGGTTATGCTCAGGAAGATAATTCCTGGGTTTTTGCCTCTGATGTTCATGCTTCCGATCTTGTTCGTGCCTTTCATGCGGCTCATCCTGGTCGGCCTGGGGGCTCTGGTGAGGGTTCGGTGACCCCTCCTCAAGGGGGGGGTACTGTTGTGAATTCTGTGGCTGAATTCACTCCTGTGGTCACAAGTGGTACTGCAGCTTCTGAGCTTCCTCCCTCAGGTGTTCTGGTGAGCTCGTTAACTGCTTCATTACTTAACTCCGCCTGATGCTGCTATCCTTGCTCCTTGTCAATGTTTCAGTGTTGGATCTGAGCTTCTCCTGATTGTTCCTGTGACCTGCTGCTCTGTATAGCTAAGTGCTTTTTGCTTTTTTTGTTGCTTTTTTTCTGTCCAGCTTGTCTTTTGTTTTGCTGGAAGCTCTGAGACGCAAAGGGTGTACCGCCGTGCCGTTAGTTCGGCACGGTGGGTTTTTTTTGCCCCCTTTGCGTGGTTTTGCTTTAGGGTTTTTTGTAGACTGCAAAGTTCGCTTTACTGTCCTCGCTCTGTCCTAGAATATCGGGCCCCACTTTGCTGAATCTATTTCATCCCTACATTTTGTCTTTTCATCTTACTCACAGTCATTATATGTGGGGGGCTGCCTTTTCCTTTGGGGAATTTCTCTGGGGCAAGTCAGGCCTATTTTTCTATCTTCAGGCTAGCTAGTTTCTTAGGCTGTGCCGAGTTGCCTAGGTAGTTGTTAGGCGCAATCCACAGCCGCTTTTAGTTGTGTTTAGGATAGGATCAGGTGTGCAGTCTACAGAGTTTCCACGTCTCAGAGCTCGTTCTTGTATTTTTGGGTATTTGTCAGATCACTGTGTGCGCTCTGATCGCTATGCACACTGTGTTTCTGGATTGCCTTCATAACACCTGTCATTAGCAAACATAACAGGGGACCCCACAACATTTTAAAAAATTATTTAAAAATTAAAAAATATAGCATGGGGACCCCTCTATCTATATATATAATTGTCTAAGGGTTTTTCTGTCTGTCCTGGAAATCCCACGTCGCTGATTGGTCGAGGCCTCGACCAATCAGCGACGGGCACAGTCTCTGATTGGTCGAGGCTCGACCAATCAGTGATGGGCACAGTCTCTGATTGGTCGAAGCTCGACCAGTCAGCGACAGGCACAGTCTCTGATTGGTCGAGGCTCGACCAGTCAGCGACAGGCACAGTCTCTGATTGGTCGAGGCTCGACCAATCAACGGCGGCACAGTCTGCCGCAAATTCTGGGATCATCATTGTCCTCCACTGTTGTCAAGTGCCGCCATTGTGTTGTCTAAGGGTCTAATTGTCTGTCTGTCTCGGATATCAGCCAATCAGCGATATTAGTGATTTAAACACCACTGACAGCGCAACATACATACATACATACATACATATTCTAGAATACCCGATGCGTTTGAATCGGGCCAACATCTAGTTCTTGATAACTAAGCTTGCTAACACTGACAGATGAGGGTTGCAGCCCCCAGCTGTCAGTTTTGCCTGGCTGGTTATAGAAAGTATAGGGGAACCCAAGCTGGTTTTTTTTTCATTTATTTATTTATTTATAGTGCAGGCGGCAGGTGATGAATACTCCCATCAGTCGCCACCTGCTGTCACTGTTATTTGCTGCAGCAGGTGTAGGCTGATGGGAGTAATAGTCGTTGTTCTCACTTGAATATAACTCTCATCATTCTCCCCTGCTCATGCTAATCACAAGCAGAGTGATCACCACTATGGTACTCATATAAAAGACAATTTTATTTAGACCAAATATAAAACATGTAAAAATACAGTAAACCACATGCAAAGAAAGGTGCTAAATCCACAATGAGGGACTAAGCTGCCATAGGCATACTCTAAACAACCAGGATAGGCACTAGCATTTATAAGCCAAAATTGACCACTAATGAGAACAGCCTAAGTATATGTGAAAGTCACCATCACAAGAGCTATGGAGGTAATGCAAAAATGCATCTACTAATGTACAAGTCTCCTAAATCGGAGAAGCTAACAGCCATCCAGCTCACAAATAATGGTAACTGAAAACCTAGGACGCCTCCAGAAGAAGCCTGGTCAGATTGTGTTCTTCCAGTCAAGCTCAACATAATCTCCAGTGAGATGCAGAAGATGAATATATTGCTCATTGCATAGTTGCTGCAGATTTTGTTGCAGAAGGTTTGGAAATGTCTGATTCACCTAAAACAACCTTATTCAGAAGAATGGAAAACATTTCAGTCATAGAAAGTCTGCAACAAAATCTTCAGCTTGTGAATTCTCTTTTATAGACATTGTGTGGAACTTTGATAAATATCCCATTTATTACTGCGAAAAGACTAATCATCCGAAAATTGTTTAACTAGTTACGAGTTTCCCACCATGCTACTAATATCTAAAGTAAAGTTTCCATAATTGACCTACCATCATCTTATCTAGAGAATAAAACTGGCCATACCTGTGGCAGTAGTCAGTCGAGCAAGTTCAATCCACAGCTGTCACTCCCAGCTTCAGGTTTACAGTCTACCGTAATTTGTATTTGAGCCTTCAGACTGTCCCTGATATATGATGTCATAGCTTAGGATAAAATGGTCTGGCATGTCTAATTTCAGACAGTCAATCGTTTTTGATCTCTATGAGATAAGCATCTTCCAGGGATATCTAGCTCTCTCGTAGAGAACTCCAGGAGCGCTCAACCAGCTGAGCACTTCTGTGTATGTAAGGGTTCGGAGAGATGGCTTGCGGCTGCATGATTGGCTGAAACATTGTTTGGAGAACTGTCTAAATTAAATAGTATGTTAAAAAAAGAATTAATTTTCTTAAACTAGAGAAATGACCTAACAATAATAGATTAGGCATGGCCCAGTTTCTGTCAATAAATTGCTTAATAACAAATGTTTGAAAAATAAATAATTTACAGAAATGGCTTCATTGCAGTTTCAACTTATAGCCGTTTATCAGTGTTCTGTAAGTGGCTAGAAAATAGTTTGCTGACTGCTAGAGGTTCCAACATTGTGGTTCCCAATGATAAGAGACGAGGTCCTAAAGGCCCCGTCACACATAGCGAGATCGCTAGCGAGATCGCTGCTGAGTCACAAGTTTTGTGACGCAACAGCGATCTCAGTAGCGATCTCGTTATGTGTGACACGTACCAGCGATCAGGCCCCTGCTGTGAGATCGCTGGTCGTGTCGGAATGGCCTGGGCCATTTTTTGATCGTTGAGGTCCCGCTGACATCGCTGAATCGGCGTGTGTGACGCCGATTCAGCGATGTCTTCGCTGGTAACCAGGGTAAACATCGGGTTACTAAGCGCAGGGCGGCGCTTAGTAACCCGATATTTACCCTGGTTACCATCCTAAAAGTAAAAAAACAAATGCTACATACTTACCTATCGCTGTCTGTCCTCGGCGCTCTGCTTCTCTGGTCTGGCTGTGAGCGCCGGTCAGCCGGAAAGCAGAGCGGTGACGTCACCGCTCTGCTTTCCGGCCGCTGTGCTCACAGCCAGACCAGAGAAGCAGAGCGCCGAGGACAGACAGCGATAGGTAAGTATGTAGCGTTTGTTTTTTTTTACTTTAACGATGGTAACCAGGGTAAACATCGGGTTACTAAGCGCGGCCCTGCGCTTAGTTACCCGATGTTTACCCTGGTTACCGGGGACCTCGGGATCGTTGGTCGCTGGAGAGCGGTCTGTGTGACAGCTCTCCAGCGACCAAACAGCGACGCTGCAGCGATCCGGATCGTTGTCGGTATCGCTGCAGCGTCGCTATGTGTGACGGGGCCTTAAGTCCCTTGTTTTAATGGAGCAGTGGTTGAGCAATCTTGGTATAACCTCCTTTAACATTTTAACTTTTAAGTAATTTAGTAATAAAATGAAATGCAATATAAAGGAGTAGTATACTTATGATAATCTATGAATTAGAAAGTATAACAAAAAGTGTTAGCACATCAGAAACGTTTAGGCAGGGTAAATGCAAGCATACCAAGTGAACCTTGGAGGTGTGATGGATGGTACATAACAGCTCCAAGGTAACATCACTTAAGGAGATCATATTCAAACTGTAAAAAGTTGTCAGGCTGAGGGAAATTGATAAACTCTCATGAGAGTTTATAGCTGGGTTCAGGGCCGGACTGGCCATATGGAAATTCTGGCAAATGCCAGAAGGGCCTGTCTGGTCATGGGCCGCCTTGTCTGCTACATTGTTAACAGAATCGGTGTTCTCAAGATACCCATACTGTTGAGAGTTGTGATAGAACACAAAGTTGCTGACTTCGTCACTTACTAAAGCAGGCCACAGGTATAATTAGAAATATTGGTCTTGTAGTAAATCTTACTTTCCTCCATCCAGGGTAATATTAGTAATTTATCCCATCTGGTGCTTGCGGATGGGGACAGCATGATTTCAAATGCAAGGGCTGAATTTCAGCCCCAGTCCGTACCTGGCTGGGTTACACCATATTTGTGGCGCAGCACAGCTTTCTATCCAATTTTTCCAAAAAGGTTATAATTAAGAGGTAGCTTGGATGCCATCTCTTCCCCAGTTCACATGAGGCCTGTTTGGGCATGTTGAGAGGTGAATCATTAGTGTTAAGTAGAGTTGAGCGACCTTGACCTTTTTAGAGTCGAGCCGGGTTTTGCGAAACCCGACTATGTCCAAAGTCGGGTCGAGTGAAATCGGCCGATTATGACGTAAAGTCGGGATCGACCGAAACACGAAACCCAATGCAAGTCAATGGGGCAGCATAGTCGGCAGTGAGTGGGGGCCAGGAAAACACCTAGAGTGGCCATTTTAATGTCAAAACCATCCATTCTTCTTAATGAAGCTTGTCAAGCGTAATTTACCTTATAATAATTGGAAGGCATTTGAAATTGGGGGTCATTTGGCTAAAGTTGTGGGGGGTAGGGCTGGTTCAAGTAATTAGTGGGCCCAGGAAATCTGGACCACGTCACGGCAGTGGAGCAGGGAGAGGTAAGTATTTCAACTTTGCAAGTGCTGTGAACCTGAGCAAGCAGGGGGGGCCCACTCGTTGGCATTGGCACTGGCACAGGGCCCCTCAAAGTACAGCGGTGTGTTTGCACGGCGGGGGCGCCTCCCACCGGCAGCAACACTTTTGCGTACTATGAGAGGCCCTGTGCCAGTGACGTCGCCAACTAGTATTCCTCCCCCCACCTGATGAAGGAACCTGCACTTTCATCTGCACCTTCCTCTTTGTCCCCGTGTAAGGTGGTATGGTATGCGGGAAGAGCAACCTGACTTTCAGCAGGGTCACAATGTTGTTGTGTAGCGTGCACGGGGAATGTTGCGTTATGGGTCAATGTACCAGCAGACTCATCTATCACTGGCTGGGCAATGGGCACGATGAAGTGGAAACACAGATATAGGCCCAAAGAAGAAAGTGGGCTAAATGCAGTTCAAAATTGGTAACACAGGAATAACCAGGGGGCATTGCAGTGGAGGACAACTGGAATGAGAGGCTGACACAGAGAGTAGGGCCAAATCAGTAAGTAGTCGAAATGCAGTTCAAAATTGGCAACCGTAGTAAACAGGCGGCACAGCTTTGTTCAGTGGAGGAGAACAGCAAGGAGTGGCAGACACCGATAGTAGGCCCCAAACCAACTAGTACGCCAAATGCAGTTGTTCCATTTAACCACAATTTAATGAGAGCCTGAAGATAGAAGCTCAGGAAAGGCAACCTGGGGAACACCTTGGAGTGTAACACACCATCTCTCTCCACCCCATACCCATTTTGTATGGCCTAATGCAGTGTACTTTTCTACAACTACTAAACGAGAGTCGGAAGACCGAAGCAATGGCAAGGAAACCTGGGGAACACCTTAGAGTGTAACACACCCTCTCTCTACACCCCATACCCAATTTGAAGGCCTAATGCAGTGTAGTTTCCAAGAACTACTAAACGAGAGCCGGAAGATCGAAGCTCAGGAAAGGCAACCTGGGGAACACCTTGGAGTGTAACACACCCTCTCGCTACACCCCATACCCAATTTGAAGGCCTAATGCAGCGTAGTTTCCAACAACTACTAAACGAGAGCCGGAAGATCGAAGCTCAGGAAAGGCAACCTGGGGAACACCTTGGAGTGTAACAAACCCTCTCTCTACACCCCATACCCAATTTGTAGGCCTAATGCAGCGTAGTTTCCGACAACTACTAAACGAGAGCATGAAGATCGAAGCTCAGGAAAGGCAACCTGGGGAACACCTTGGAGTGTAACACACCCTCTCTCTACACCCCATACCCAATTTGTAGGCCTAATGCAGCGTAGTTTCCGACAACTACTAAACGAGAGCCGGAATATCGAAGCTCAGGAAAGGCAACCTGGGGAACACCTTGGAGTGTAACACACCCTCTCTCTACACCCCATACCCAATTTGAAGGCCTAATGCAGTGTAGTTTCCAAGAACTACTAAACGAGAGCCGGAAGATCGAAGCTCAGGAAAGGCAACCTGGGGAACACCTTGGAGTGTAACACACCCTCTCGCTACACCCCATACCCAATTTGAAGGCCTAATGCAGCGTAGTTTCCAACAACTACTAAACGAGAGCCGGAAGATCGAAGCTCAGGAAAGGCAACCTGGGGAACACCTTGGAGTGGAACACACCATCTCTCTACACCCCATACCCAATTTGAAGGCCTAATGCAGAGTAGTTTCCAAGAACTACTAAACGAGAGCCGGAAGATCGAAGCTCAGGAAAGGCAACCTGGGGAACACCTTGGAGTGTAACACAACGTCTCTCTACACGACGGAAGGGCTGATTCTTAGGAAGGAAGGCTGTTGGAAATAAGCATTGCGCGTCCGAGGGTGATTATATTCTTATTAGGTATATACTCACCCTCGGACGCGCCCTGCTTCTTTATTTGGAATGAATGTTTATTTGCAATGTGGTGTTGACTTTCTCTATTATTTTGGTAATTAATGATTTTATTATTTTCATTATTTTGCATCTTCTCGGCAATAATATAAAGAAGACGCGACAGGACAACACTCGGTGGATGCCATATGTGTGTTTTCAATTTAAAAAAACTTTCAGTTAACTACTTGCAGGAGAAAGTAATTGTAGCTGGTGGCCATTTTTAGTACTGTACCAGATTAGAGTTGTGTGTTTGTTTTTAATGTTAAAATGTCTGCATTTGATATCTCACCAGTATTTTCTTTTTTATAAGCAAAATACTTATTTTTATATTTTCTGATGTTGGTTCCAGGGGTACACGGCCAGCAGTGCCCTGGTCAGTGTAGTAGTAGTTGAAAGAATGGACCGCAGACAGGCATCGAAGGCCTAAAATAATAACACATGGCTGTAGGCAATTTTAAATTGGTTCCAGGGGTACACGGACAGCAGTGGTGTGGTCAGTGGAGGCCTAGTGGAAGGAGTGACCGCAGACAGGCATCGAAGGCCTAAAATAATAACACATGGCTGTAGGCAATTTTAAATTGGTTCCAGGGGTACACGGGCAGCAGTGACCTGGTCAGTGTAGTAGTAGTTGAAAGAATGGACCGCAGACAGGCATCGAAGGCCTAAAATAAAAAAATTGGGCTGGCTGTAGGCAATTTTAAATTGGTTCCAGGGGTACACGGGCAGCAGTGGTGTGGTCAGTGGAGGCCTAGTGGAAGGAGTGACCGCAGACAGGCATCGAAGGCCTAAAATAATAACACATGGCTGTAGGCAATTTTAAATTGGTTCCAGGGGTACACGGGCAGCAGTGACCTGGTCAGTGTAGTAGTAGTTGAAAAAATGGACCGCAGACAGGCATCGAATGCCTAAAATAATAACACATGGCTGTAGGCAATTTTAAATTGGTTACAGGGGTACACGGACAGCAGTGACCTGGTCAGTGTAGTAGTAGTTGAAAGAATGGACCGCAGACAGGCATCGAAGGCCTAAAATAAAAAAATTGGGCTGGCTGTAGGCAATTTTAAATTGGTTCCAGGGGTACACGGACAGCAGTGGTGTGGTCAGTGGAGGCCTAGTGGAAGGAGTGACCGCAGACAGGCATCGAAGGCCTAAAATAATAACACATGGCTGTAGGCAATTTTAAATTGGTTCCAGGGGTACACGGACAGCAGTGGTGTGGTCAGTGGAGGCCTAGTGGAAGGAGTGACCGCAGACAGGCATCGAAGGCCTAAAATAATAACACATGGCTGTAGGCAATTTTAAATTGGTTCCAGGGGTACACGGACAGCAGTGACCTGGTCAGTGTAGTAGTAGTTGAAAGAATGGACCGCAGACAGGCATCGAAGGCCTAAAATAAAAAAATTGGGCTGGCTGTAGGCAATTTTAAATTGGTTCCAGGGGTACACGGGCAGCAGTGGTGTGGTCAGTGGAGGCCTAGTGGAAGGAGTGACCGCAGACAGGCATCGAAGGCCTAAAATAATAACACATGGCTGTAGGCAATTTTAAATTGGTTCCAGGGGTACACGGACAGCAGTGGTGTGGTCAGTGAAGGCCTAGTGGAAGGAGTGACCGCAGACAGGCATCGAAGGCCTAAAATAATAACACATGGCTGTAGGCAATTTTAAATTGGTTCCAGGGGTACACGGACAGCAGTGGTGTGGTCAGTGGAGGCCTAGTGGAAGGAGTGACCGCTGACAGGCATCGAAGGCCTAAAATAATAACACATGGCTGTAGGCAATTTTAAATTGGTTCCAGGGGTACACGGACAGCAGTGACCTGGTCAGTGTAGTAGTAGTTGAAAGAATGGACCGCAGACAGGCATCGAAGGCCTAAAATAAAAAAATTGGGCTGGCTGTAGGCAATTTTAAATTGGTTCCAGGGGTACACGGGCAGCAGTGGTGTGGTCAGTGGAGGCCTAGTGGAAGGAGTGACCGCAGACAGGCATCGAAGGCCTAAAATAATAACACATGGCTGTAGGCAATTTTAAATTGGTTCCAGGGGTACACGGGCAGCAGTGACCTGGTCAGTGTAGTAGTAGTTGAAAAAATGGACCGCAGACAGGCATCGAATGCCTAAAATAATAACACATGGCTGTAGGCAATTTTAAATTGGTTACAGGGGTACACGGACAGCAGTGACCTGGTCAGTGTAGTAGTAGTTGAAAGAATGGACCGCAGACAGGCATCGAAGGCCTAAAATAAAAAAATTGGGCTGGCTGTAGGCAATTTTAAATTGGTTCCAGGGGTACACGGACAGCAGTGGTGTGGTCAGTGGAGGCCTAGTGGAAGGAGTGACCGCAGACAGGCATCGAAGGCCTAAAATAATAACACATGGCTGTAGGCAATTTTAAATTGGTTCCAGGGGTACACGGACAGCAGTGACCTGGTCAGTGTAGTAGTAGTTGAAAGAATGGACCGCAGACAGGCATCGAAGGCCTAAAATAAAAAAATTGGGCTGGCTGTAGGCAATTTTAAATTGGTTCCAGGGGTACACGGGCAGCAGTGACCTGGTCAGTGTAGTAGTAGTTGAAAGAATGGACCGCAGACAGGCTTAGAAGGCCTAACATAACAAACTTGGGCTGGCTGTAGGCACTTTTAAATTGGTTCCAGGGGTACACGGGCAGCAGTGGTCTGGTCAGTGGAAGTCTAGTGGAAGGAGTGACCGCAGACAGGCTTCCAAGGCCTAACATAACAAACTTGGGCTGGCTGTAGGCACTTTTAAATTGGTTCCAGGGGTACACGGGCAGCAGTGGTCTGGTCAGTGGAAGTCTAGTGGAAGGAGTGACCGCAGACAGGCTTCCAAGGCCTAACATAACAAACTTGGGCTGGCTGTAGGCACTTTTAAATTGGTTCCAGGGGTACACGGGCAGCAGTGGTCTGGTCAGTGGAAGTCTAGTGGAAGGAGTGACCGCAGACAGGCTTCCAAGGCCTAACATAACAAACTTGGGCTGGCTGTAGGCACTTTTAAATTGGTTCCAGGGGTACACGGGCAGCAGTGGTCTGGTCAGTGGAAGTCTAGTGGAAGGAGTGACCGCAGACAGGCTTCCAAGGCCTAACATAACAAACTTGGGCTGGCTGTAGGCACTTTTAAATTGGTTCCAGGGGTACACGGGCAGCAGTGGTCTGGTCAGTGGAAGTCTAGTGGAAGGAGTGACCGCAGACAGGCTTCGAAGGCCTAACATAACAAAATTGGGCTGGCTGTAGGCACTTTAAATTGGTTCCAGGGGTACATGGGCAGCAGTGTATGGTCAGTGGAAGTCTAGTGGAAGGAGTGACGGCAGACAGTCTTCGAAGGCCTAACATAACAAAATTGGGCTGACTGTAGGCACTTTTAAATTGGTTCCAGGGTAACACGGCCAGCAGTGGCCTGGTCAGTGTAGTAGTTGTAGAAAGAAGGGACCGCAGACAGGCTTCGAAGGCCTAACATAACAAAAATGTCAAAACAATGGTATTGTCAGTGCCAAGGCATTGAAGGATGTCAGCGGCTAGACTACACATTGGTGAAGCTGTGAGAGATAATTTTGCTAGTGGTAGAGCACTGTTTGAGCTGGGGGGGGGAACTGTCTTGTGGCCGGCGGTACAGGCACAGGGCCCCTCATATTACAACGGTGTGTCTGACGTTGGGTGCGCACCACCACCGCCAGAGACACTTTATTGTACTATGAGGGACCCAGTGGCAGTGCCGTCGACCAAAAGCGGCCACACCCACCTCTTCAGACAAACAGCACTCTCAAGGGTCCAAGCGCAAAGTGGCGATAGCACGGCCCCGTGTGGGGAGTTTGGCCATTTCGTGAGGTGGAAACATGTCGTATGCTGGACAATCAGGTGAAGAAAATTACGAGATTGGAAAAGTCATTCAGAATAGTCCACAGGCAAGACCTTTTCATAGGAAAGCTAGGTGTCAGCCGGGCAGGGTGGGGCAAAAGATTTTGAAATCCAGTTGTGGTTCATTTTAATGAAGGTTAGATCATCTACATTTTGGGTAGCCAGACGAGTCCTTTTTTCTGTTAGTATTGAACCTGCAGCACTGAATACTCTTTCTGATAGGACACTAGCTGCCGGGCAAGCAAGCTCCTGCAATGCATATTCTGCCAATTCTGGCCAGGTGTCTAATTTGGATGCCCAGTAATCAAATGGGAATGACGGTTGAGGGAGAACGTCGATAAGGGATGAAAAATAGTTTGTAACCATACTGGACAAATGTTGTCTCCTGTCACTTTGAATTGATGCTGCAGTACCTGTCCTGTCTGCGGTCATAGAAAAATCACTCCACAACCTGGTCAGAAAACCCCTCTGTCCAACGCCACTTCTGATTTCTGCCCCTCTAACACCTCTGGTCTGCTGGCCCCTGGAGCTCGTGTGAGAACGATCACGGGCGCTGTGTGCAGGGAATGCCAGAAGCAAACGGTCAACAAGAGTTGATTGTTTTGTTGCTAATATTAGTTCCAAGTTCTCATGTGGCATAATATTTTGCAATTTGCCTTTATAGCGAGGATCAAGGAGGCAGGCCAACCAGTAATCGTCATCGTTCATCATTTTTGTAATGCGTGTGTCCCTTTTGAGGATACGCAAGGCATAATCCGCCATGTGGGCCAAAGTTCCCGTTGTCAAATCTGCGGTTGTGCTTGGTTGAGGGGCAGTTGCAGGCAAATCTACGTCACTTGTGTCCCTCAAAAAACCAGAACCCGGCCTTGCCACGCCACCAATTTCCCGTGCCCCCGGGAAAGCTTCCTCATTAAAAATATACTCATCCCCATCATCCTCCTCATCCTCCACCTCCTCTTCGCCCGGTACCTCGTCATGTACACTGCCCTGACCAGACAATCGCTGACTGTCATCAAGGCTTTCCTCTTCCTCTGGTGCAGACGCCTGATCCTTTATGTGCGTCAAACTTTGCATCAGCAGACGCATTAGGGGGATGCTCATGCTTATTATGGCGTTGTCTGCACTAACCAGCCGTGTGCATTCCTCAAAACACTGAAGGACTTGACACATGTCTTGAATCTTCGACCACTGCACACCTGACAACTCCATGTCTGCCATCCTACTGCCTGCCCGTGTATGTGTATCCTCCCACAAAAACATAACAGCCCGCCTCTGTTCGCACAGTCTCTGAAGCATGTGCAGTGTTGAGTTCCACCTTGTTGCAACGTCTATGATTAGGCGATGCTGGGGAAGGTTCAAAGAACGCTGATAGGTCTGCATACGGCTGGAGTGTACAGGCGAACGGCGGATATGTGCGCAAAGTCCACGCACTTTGAGGAGCAGGTCGGATAACCCCGGATAACTTTTCAGGAAGCACTGCACCACCAGGTTTAAGGTGTGAGCCAGGCAAGGAATGTGTTTCAGTTGGGAAAGGGAGATGGCAGCCATGAAATTCCTTCCGTTATCACTCACTACCTTGCCTGCCTCAAGATCTACAGTGCCCAGCCACGACTGCGTTTCTTGCTGCAAGAACTCGGACAGAACTTCCGCGGTGTGTCTATTGTCGCCCAAACACTTCATAGCCAATACAGCCTGCTGACGTATGCCAGTAGCTGCCCCATAATGGGAGACCTGGTGTGCAACAGTGGCAGGTGCGGATGGAGTGTTTGTGCGACTGCGGTCTGTGGACGAGCTCTTGCTTCTGCAGGAGGACGAGGAGGAGGAGGAGGAGGGGGTGCGAACGGCTACAGACAACTGTTTACTAGACCGTGGGCTAGGCAGAACTGTCCCAAACTTGCTGTCCCCTGTGGACCCTGAATCCACCACATTTACCCAGTGTGCCGTGATGGACACGTAACGTCCCTGGCCATGCCTACTGGTCCATGCATCTGTTGTCAGGTGCACCTTTGTGCTCACAGATTGCCTGAGTGCATGGACGATGCGCTCTTTAACATGCTGGTGGAGGGCTGGGATGGCTTTTCTGGAAAAAAAGTGTCGACTGGGTAGCTCGTAGCGTGGTACAGCGTAGTCCATCAGGTCTTTGAAAGCTTCGCTTTCAACTAACCGGTAGGGCATCATCTCTAACGAGATTAGTCTAGCTATGTGGGCGTTCAAACCCTGTGTACGCGGATGCGAGGCTAAGTATTTCCTTTTTCTAACCATAGTCTCATGTAGGGTGAGCTGGACTGGAGAGCTGGAGATCGTGGAACTAGCGGGGGTGCCGGTGGACATGGCAGACTGAGAGACGGTGGGAGATGGTATTGTTGCCGCCGGTGCCCTAGATGCAGTGTTTCCTACTACGAAACTGGTGATTCCCTGACCCTGACTGCTTTGGCCTGGCAAAGATACCTGCACAGATACAGCAGGTGGTGCGCTAAATGGTGGTCCTACACTGCCGGAAGGGATGTTGCGTTGATGACTAGCTTCATTGGCCGAGGGTGCAACAACCTTAAGGGACGTTTGGTAGTTAGTCCAAGCTTTCAAATGCATGGTGGTTAAATGTCTATGCATGCAACTAGTATTGAGACTTTTCAGATTCTGACCTCTGCTTAAGGAAGTAGAACATTTTTGACAGATGACTTTGCGCTGATCAATTGGATGTTGTTTAAAAAAATGCCAGACTGCACTCTTTCTAGCATCGGATACCTTTTCAGGCATTGCAGACTGAGCTTTAACCGGATGGCCACGCTGTCCTCCACCAGGTTTTGGCTTTGCCACGCGTTTTGGGCAAGATACGGGCCCGGCAGATGGAACCTGTGGCGATGTTGATGCCTGCTGCGGCCCCTCCTCCTCCTCTGCTTCAGAACTGCTGCCGCCTGCACCCTGTTCCCCCAATGGCTGCCAATCGGGGTCAAGAACTGGGTCATCTAATAACTCTTCTTGTACCTCCTGCGCAACTTCGTCTGTGTCACCGTGTCGTTCGGTGGTATAGCGTTCGTGATGGGGCAACATAGTCTCATCAGGGTCTGATTCTTGATCAGCACCCTGCGAGGGCAATGTTGTGGTCTGAGTCAAAGGACCAGCATAGTAGTCTGGCTGTGGCTGTGCGTCAGTGCACTCCATGTCAGATTCAATTTGTAATGGGCATGGACTGTTAACTGCTTCACTTTCTAAGCCAGGGACGGTATGTGTAAAGAGCTCCATGGAGTAACCCGTTGTGTCGCCTGCTGCATTCTTCTCTGTTGTTGTTTTTGCTGAAGAGGACAAGGAAGTGACTTGTCCCTGACCGTGAACATCCACTAACGACGCGCTGCTTTTACTTTTACCAGTTTCACGAGATGAGGCAAAAGAGCTAGAGGCTGAGTCAGCAAGATAAGCCAAAACTTGCTCTTGCTGCTCCGGCTTTAAAAGCGGTTTTCCTAATCCCAGAAAAGGGAGCGTTCGAGGCCTTGTGTAGCCGGACGACGAACCTGGCTCCACAGCTCCAGACTTAGGTGCAATATTTTTTCCCCCACGACCACCTGATGCTCCACCACTACCACTACCCTCATTACCAGCTGACAATGAACGCCCCCGGCCACGACCTCTTCCACTAGACTTCCTCATTGTTTTAAAAACGTAACCAAACTAACGTTATTTGTTGCAGTCACACAACTTACACGGTGAGCTATAACTTCAGTATGATTTAGCTACCCCTTTACAGGTTGGTGAGACCACAGCGAAAATCAGGCCCAATGTTACACACTCTTTTTTTGGTGGCTGCAAATTAGAGAGATGCCCCACACGCAGGACTGTCACTGAAGCACAAATGTTAATATTAATGTCACACTATTATTTTTTTTTTATTTTTATTTTTTTCAGGAACACTTTAGAAACCCCCCAAAAAAAAAAAAATAGATTTTTGCAGGGAGAATTTAGAAAACAAATGTAACAAACTATATGCTTTCTATGGGCCACTGAGTGAGAGATGACGCACACAGGAATCAGGAGTGGCACACAAGCCCAGAGGCCAATATTTTTCTACCAATGATTGATGGAGTTATTTTCTCTGGTAGATTTTGGAACCCAAATCAAGGAAAAAAAATGTAGGCTTTCTATGGACCACAATTGGAGAGAGAGAGAGAGAGAGATGGCACACCCAGGAGTCAAGACTGGCACACAAGCAGAAAGGCCAATATTAATCTCCCACTGTTTTTTTTTTTTTTTGTTTTTTTTTTTTTTTTTTCAGGGAGACTTTAGAAAAAAAAATAATAAAAAAAATATGATTTTATCAGGAAGAATTTAGAAACCAAATAAAATAAAATGATTTTTTCAGGGAGAATTTATAAAACAAATAAAAACAAAAATAGGCGTTCTATGGCCCACTGACTGAGAGATGACGCACACAGGAGTCAGGAGTGGCACACAAACCCAGAGGCCAATATTTTTCTACCAATGATTGATGTAGTTATTTTCTCTGGTAGATTTTAGAACCCAAATCAAGGAAAAAAAATATAGGCTTTCTATGGACCACAATTGGAGAGAGAGAGAGAGAGAGAGAGAGAGAGAGAGAGAGAGAGATGGCACACCCAGGAGTCAAGACTGGCACACAAGCAGAAAGGCCAATATTAATCTCCCACTGTTTTTTTTGGTTGTTTTTTTTTTTTTTTTTTTCAGGGAGACTTTAGAAAAAAAAATAATAAAAAAAATATGATTTTATCAGGAAGAATTTAGAAACCAAATAAAATAAAATGATTTTTTCAGGGAGAATTTATAAAACAAATAAAACCAAAAATAGGCGTTCTATGGCCCACTGACTGAGAGATGACGCACCCAGGAGTCAAGACTGGCACACAAGCAGAAAGGCCAATATTAATCTCCCACTGTTTTTTTTGGTTGTTTTTTTTTTTTTTTTTTCAGGGAGACTTTAGAAAAAAAAATAATAAAAAAAATATGATTTTATCAGGAAGAATTTAGAAACCAAATAAAATAAAATGATTTTTTCAGGGAGAATTTATAAAACAAATAAAACCAAAAATAGGCGTTCTATGGCCCACTGACTGAGAGATGACGCACCCAGGAGTCAAGACTGGCACACAAGCAGAAAGGCCAATATTAATCTCCCACTGTTTTTTTTTTTTTTTTTCAGGGAGACTTTAGAAAAAAAAATAATAAAAAAAATATGATTTTATCAGGAAGAATTTAGAAACCAAATAAAATAAAATGATTTTTTCAGGGAGAATTTAGAAAACAAATAAAACCAAAAATAGGCGTTCTATGGCCCACTGACTGAGAGATGACGCACACAGGAGTCAGGAGTGGCACACAAACCCAGAGGCCAATATTTTTCTACCAATGATTGATGTAGTTATTTTCTCTGGTAGATTTTAGAACCCAAATCAAGGAAAAAAAATATAGGCTTTCTATGGACCACAATTGGAGAGAGAGAGAGAGAGAGAGAGAGAGAGAGAGAGATGGCACACCCAGGAGTCAAGACTGGCACACAAGCAGAAAGGCCAATATTAATCTCCCACTGTTTTTTTGGTTGTTTTTTTTTTTTTTTTTTCAGGGAGACTTTAGAAATAAAAATAATAAAAAAAATATGATTTTATCAGGAAGAATTTAGAAACCAAATAAAATAAAATGATTTTTTCAGGGAGAATTTAGAAAACAAATAAAACCAAAAATATGCGTTCTATGGCCCACTGACTGAGAGAGAGAGAGAGATGGAACGCTTAGTACTGGCACACAAGCCCAAAGGGCAATATTAATCTCCCTTTTTTTTTCCAGGGAGAATTTCTGAAACCCAAAAAAAAAATAAAATAGGCTTTCTATGGCCCACTATTTGTGAGAGAGATGGGACGCTCAGGACTGGCACAGATGGCACGCTCAGGACTGGCACAGAAGCCCAGAGGCCAATATTAATCTCCCTTTTTTTCTGGGAGAATTTATAAAACCAAAAAAATATTTAAATAGGCTTTCTATGGCCCACTATTTGTGAGAGAGATGGCACGCTCAGGACTGGCACAGATGGCACGCTCACAACTGGCACACAAGCCCAGAGGCCAATATTAATCTCCCTTTTTTCAGGGAGAATTTCTAAAACCCAAAAAAAAAAAAAAATAGGCTTTCTATGGCCCACTATTTGTGAGAGAGATGGGACGCTCAGGACTGGCACAGATGGCACGCTCAGGACTGGCACAGAAGCCCAGAGGCCAATATTAATCTCCCTTTTTTTCTGGGAGAATTTATAAAACCAAAAAAATATTTAAATAGGCTTTCTATGGCCCACTATTTGTGAGAGAGATGGCACGCTCAGGACTGGCACAGATGGCACGCTCACAACTGGCACACAAGCCCAGAGGCCAATATTAATCTCCCTTTTTTCAGGGAAAATTGATAAAACAAAAAAAAAAATTAAATAGGCTTTCTATGGCCCACTATTTGTGAGAGAGATGGCACGCTCAGGGCTGGCTGGCACAGATGGCACGCTCAGGACTGGCACACAAGCCCAGAGGCCAATATTAATCTCCCTTTTTTTCTGGGAGAATTTATAAAACCAAAAAAATATTTAAATAGGCTTTCTATGGCCCACTATTTGTGAGAGAGATGGCACGCTCAGGACTGGCACAGATGGCACGCTCACAACTGGCACACAAGCCCAGAGGCCAATATTAATCTCCCTTTTTTCAGGGAAAATTGATAAAACAAAAAAAAAAATTAAATAGGCTTTCTATGGCCCACTATTTGTGAGAGAGATGGCACGCTCAGGGCTGGCTGGCACAGATGGCACGCTCAGGACTGGCACACAAGCCCAGAGGCCAATATTAATCTCCCTTTTTTTCTGGGAGAATTTATAAAACCAAAAAAATATTTAAATAGGCTTTCTATGGCCCACTATTTGTGAGAGAGATGGCACGCTCAGGACTGGCACAGATGGCACGCTCACAACTGGCACACAAGCCCAGAGGCCAATATTAATCTCCCTTTTTTCAGGGAAAATTGATAAAACAAAAAAAAAAATTAAATAGGCTTTCTATGGCCCACTATTTGTGAGAGAGATGGCACGCTCAGGGCTGGCTGGCACAGATGGCACGCTCAGGACTGGCACACAAGCCCAGAGGCCAATATTAATCTCCCTTTTTTTCTGGGAGAATTTATAAAACCAAAAAAATATTTAAATAGGCTTTCTATGGCCCACTATTTGTGAGAGAGATGGCACGCTCAGGACTGGCACAGATGGCACGCTCACAACTGGCACACAAGCCCAGAGGCCAATATTAATCTCCCTTTTTTCAGGGAAAATTGATAAAACAAAAAAAAAAATTAAATAGGCTTTCTATGGCCCACTATTTGTGAGAGAGATGGCACGCTCAGGGCTGGCTGGCACAGATGGCACGCTCAGGACTGGCACACAAGCCCAGAGGCCAATATTAATCTCCCTTTTTTTCTGGGAGAATTTATAAAACCAAAAAAATATTTAAATAGGCTTTCTATGGCCCACTATTTGTGAGAGAGATGGCACGCTCAGGACTGGCACAGATGGCACGCTCACAACTGGCACACAAGCCCAGAGGCCAATATTAATCTCCCTTTTTTCAGGGAAAATTTATAAAACAAAAAAAAAAATTAAATAGGCTTTCTATGGCCCACTATTTGTGAGAGAGATGGCACGCTCAGGGCTGGCACAGATGGCACGCTCAGGACTGGCACACAAGCCCAGAGGCCAATATTAATCTCCCTTTTTTTCAGGGAGAATTTATAAAACCAAAAAAAAAAATAAATAGGCTTTCTATGGCCCACTATTTGTGAGAGAGATGGCACACTCAGGACTGGCACACAAGCCCAAAGGCCAATATTAATCTCCCACTGTATTTTTATCAGGGAGAATTTATACACCCCACAAAAAAAAATACAGAAAAATGAAAAGGCTTTCTATGGCCCACTATGTGAGAGAGATGGCACACACAGGGATGGCACTCTAGCAGAAATGCCAAATTGCCAATCTTAATCTCCCACCAAAAAAAAAAAAAAACAGGGAATGTCCTACAATTACTATCTCCCTGCCTGCAGTAATCTCAGCCAGGTATGGCAGGCAGCTACTATCTCCCTGCCTGCAGTAATCTCAGCCAGGTATGGCAGGCAGCAATAAGGAGTGGACTGATGCACAAATGAAATAAAAAGTGTGGACAAACAAAAAAGATAGCTGTGCAGAAAGGAAGGAACAAGAGGATTTGTGCTTTGAAAAAAGCAGTTGGTTTGCACAGCGGCGTACACACAGCAATGCAGCTATCAGGGAGCCTTCTAGGGCAGCCCAATGAGCTACAGCGCTGAGGGGAAAAAAAAAAAAAAAAAAACTTCCACTGTCCCTGCACACCGAGGGTGGTGTTGGACAGTGCAAATCGCTGCAGCACAAGCGGTTTTGTGGTTAATGGACCCTGCCTAACGCTATCCCTGCTTCTGACAAAGCGGCAGCAACCTCTCCCTAAGCTCAGATCAGCAGCAGTAAGATGGCGGTCGGCGGGAACGCCTCTTTATAGCCCCTGTGACGTCGCAGACAGCAAGCCAATCACTGCAATGCCCTTCTCTAAGATGGTGGGGACCAGGACCTATGTCATCACGCTGCCCACACTCTGCGTTTACCTTCATTGGCTGAGAAATGGCGCTTTTCGCGTCATTGAAACGCGACTTTGGCGCGAAAGTCGCGTACCGCATGGCCGACCCCGCACAGGGGTCGGATCGGGTTTCATGAAACCCCGACTTAGCCAAAAGTCGGCGACTTTTGAAAATGTTCGACCCGTTTCGCTCAACCCTAGTGTTAAGTACCACCCGAAATTAAGGTACACCCTATCGTGGTTGGATTACTTTTTTATTTCTTGATCAAAAAATGTTAACTACGGTAAGTGTCTTACATTTTTTTATATGTATAGCAATAGTGGAATTCATGTATTCATTAATTGCAGTGTGCTGACGCACAATGTATCTATATAAAAACTATATGTATTGGGCAAAAAGGTATCTCTTGGTCATTGTTTAATTACTGTGTTAGACACTTCAATTTTTCTTTTGTTTGCCTCTTCCTGTTCTTTTATGTTTGTGCTAAGTTGGTAGACAACCAGTGCATGCTGCCCATGTCGCTGCCAATGTTTGACCTAGCCCTGTTGCTGGATGCATTGGGCAAAAGGGTATCTGTAGGTTGTGCCCAACTGCCCATTTTTACACACAGCCACAAATATGCTTTTGCTTGTTTCATCCCATTCTAGCACAGCCTTTCTATGGTAGTGCTGTGCTACTAGGCTCCAATGAATATTGCTCTTTGAGCTGCTTGATTAATCTCTGCCTCTAGCCAGTTATAATTTCAATTGATTAACGATGTTTGACCTAGCTATGTATCTACTGTCTACCCATTGGACTACCTGCCAGGTTCTCCTTGGATACTTGGAACTTAACACATAGAACTTGAACTTAATACTTGGAACTTAACCCGTTAGTGACAGAGCCAATTTGGTACTTAATGACTGAGCCAATTTTTTCAATCCTGACCACTGTCAAATTATGAGGTTATAACTTTGGAACGCTTTAACAAATCCCGCTGATTCTGAGAATGTTTTTTCATGAGATATTGTACTTCATGATAGTGGTAACATTTCTTCAATATTACTTGCGATTATTTATGAAAAAATGGAAATATGGCGAAAGTTTTAAAATTTTGCAATTTTCAAACTTTGAATTTTTATGCCCTTAAATCAGAGAGAGAGAGTATGTCACAAAATAGTTAATAAATAACATTTCTCACATGTCTACTTTACATCAGCACAATTTTGGAAGCAAATATTTTTTTTGTTAGGAAGTTATAAGGGTTATAAGTTGACCAGCGATTTCTCATTTTTACAACAAAATTTACAAAACCATTTTTTTTAGGGACCATCTCACATTTAAAGTCACTTTGAGGGGTGTACATGACAGAAAATACCCAAACTTGACACCATTCTAAAAACTACACCCCTCAAAGTGCTCAAAACCACATTCAAGAAGTTTATTAACCCTCTATGTGCTTCACAACAACTGAAACAATTTGGAAGGAAAAAATGAACATTTAACTTTTTTTGCAAACATTTTACTTCAGAACCATTTTTTATTTTATTTTCACAAACATAACAAGAGAAAATTAACCACAAAATTTGTTGTGCAATTTCTCCTTAAAACGCCGATACCCCATATGTGGGGGTTAACCTCTGTTTTGTTTACACAAAAATAATCTTTTAGCCCTCAAAATTCTTATTTTCACAAGGGTAACAGGAGAAATTAGACCACGAAATATGTGGGGGTAAACTACAGTTTGGGCGCATGGCAGAGCTTGGAAGAGAAGGAGTTCCGTTTGACTTTTTCAATGCAGAATTGGCTGGAATTGAGATCGGACGCCATGTCGAGTTTGGAGAGCCCCTGATGTGCCTAAACAGTGGAAACCCCCCACAAGTGACACCATTTTGGAAACTAGTCCCATTAAGGAGCTTATCTGGATGTGTGGTGCTTCACAGAAAGTGCTTCACAGAAATTTATAGCGTAGAGCCGTGAAAATAAAAAATCCTTTTTTTTCCTCAAAATTATTTTTTAGCCCACAATTTTTTATTTTATCAAGGGTAACAGGAGAAATTGGACCCCAAAATTTGTTGACCAGTTTGTCCTGAGTACGCTGAGCACATGCCCCATATGTGGGGGACCACTGTTTAGGCACACATCGGGGCTCGGAAGGGAAGTAGTGACGTTTTAAAATACAGACTTTAATGGAATGGTCTGCGGGCGTCATGTTGCATTTGCAGAGCTCCTGATGTACCTAAACAGAAGAAACCCCCTACAAGTGACCCCATTTTGGAAACTAGACCCCCAAAGAGCTTATCTAGATGTGTGGTGAGAATTGTAAACCCCAACTGCTTCACAGATGTTTATAATGTAGAGCTATGAAAATAATAAATCATATTTTTTCCACAAAAATGATCTTTTCACCCCCAAATTTTTACTTTCACAAGGGTAACAGAAGAAATTGGACACCAAACTTTATTTTGCAATTTATCCTGAGTACACTGATACCCCATATGTGGGGGGACCACTGTTTGGGCGCATGGCAGAGCTCGGAAGAGAAGGAACGCTGTTTTGGAATGCAGACTTTGATAGAATGGTCTGCGGGCATTATGTTGCGTTTGCAGAGCCCCTGATGTACCTAAACAGTAGAAACCCCCCACAAGTGACCACATTTTGTTAATTAGACCCCAAGGAACTTATCTTGATGTGTGGCGAGCACTTTGAACTCCCAAGTGCTTCACAGAAGTTTATAATGCAAAGTCCTCTGTAGCCAGGAAGCGTACACCCAACTTCAGAGACCCAGTGACGCTATCTAGATTTTCAGGAGCGATGATGATAACGCTGGGCTTGCAAACTATGTTATCATGCCCACAGGGGCATGATGACATGGAAAGACAGCTGACTAGTCTGTGGAGCTAACGCCCGAAAGACTAGTCAAAGCCCACATTATCATAGGAAATCCAACAATATAAAGTCTTTTTTTTTTAAATTATTTGTTCAAGAATCATTATACAGGGCTGGTTAGGCAGGTATTTACTCACAAATACGTGAATGCTACTGGGTTGGAGGGCATGGGGGACCTGACTTGCTACCACAAGAATATACCATCTTGCCTAGTGAGAATGTGATATACCCAATTTCTCAGTCCACATCTGAGATCAGATATTCTCTATCTAAATATTGTATCATTATAATGTACTGTATGTTTAACCCCTTAGCGACCGCCGATATGCCATTTAACGGCGGTCGCTAAGGGTACTTAAACCACAGCGCCGTTAATTAACGGCGCTGTGGAGAAAGTAAATAGCGCCCCCCAGAGTCGGATTTTCTCCGGGGTCTCGGCTGCCGAGGGTAGCCGAGACCCCAGAGAACATGATTCGGGGGGTTTTTAACCCACCCCACATTTGCGATCGCCGGTAATTAACCGTTTACCGGCGATCGCAAAAAAAAAAAAAAACGCGATCTCTTTTTAATTTCTCTGTCCTCCGATGTGATCGCACATCGGAGGACAGAGAAAAGGGGTCCCAGGTGGCCCCCCAATACTTACCTAGCTCCCCCGATGCTCCTCGTGTCTCCCGGTGGGCGCCGCCATCTTCAAAATGGCGGGCGCATGCGCAGTGCGCCCGCCGGCCGGCCCCGCGAGAATCTTTGGGGTCTCGGCTGCCGGGGGTAGCCGAGACCCCAAAGAGCATGATCGGGGTCGGTTTTACCGACCCCTGTTTTGCGATCGTCGGTAATTAACTGTTTACCGGCGACCGCAAAAAAAGAAAAAAAGTCCAAGTGTAATTCTCTGTCCTCTGATGTGATCGCACATCAGAGGACAGAGAAATAGGGGGATTCGGGGACCCTGCCATACTCACCTGTGTCCCTGGATCCTCCTGCTGCTCCTCCTGGCCGCCGGCATCTTCTGGGCAAAAGAAAATGGCGGGCGCATGTGCAGTGCGCCCGCCATCTGTCTCCATCTGCTGGCCGGCAGGAGAAGAGCAGTTGGGGCTAAAATTAGGGTTAGGGGTAGGGTTAGGGGTAGGGTTAGGGGTAGGGTTAGGGGTAGGGCTAGGGTTAGGGTTAGGGTTAGGGCTAGGGTTAGGGGCAGGGTTAGGGGTAGGGTTAGGGGTAGGGTTAGGGTTAGGGCTAGGGTTAGGGGTAGGGTTAGGGGTAGGGTTAGGGGTAGGGTTAGGGGTAGGGTTAGGGTTAGGGCTAGGGGTAGGGTTAGGGTTAGGGCTAGGGTAAGGGCTAGGGGTAGGGTTAGGGGTAGGGTTAGGGCTAGGATTAGGGTTAGGGTTAGGGCTAAATTTAGGGTTAGGGTTGGGGCTAAATTTAGGGTTAGGGTTGGGGCTAAATTTAGAGTTAGGGTTGGCGCTAAATTTAGGGTTAGGCTTCTTTCACACTTACGTCGGTACGGGGCCGTCACAATGCATCGGCCTGACATACCGACGCACGTTGTGAAAATTATGCACAACGTGGGCAGTGGATGAAGTTTTTCAACGCATCCGCTGCCCAATCTATGTCCTGGGGAGGAGGGGGCGGAGTTACGGCCACGCATGCGCTGTCAGAAATGGCAAATGCGATGTACAAAAAAACGTTACATTGAACGTTTTTTGTGCTGACGGTCCGCCAAAACACTGATCCAGTGCACGACGGACGCGACGTGTGGCCATCCGTCATGATCCGTCGGTAATACAAGTCTATGGGCAAAAAACGCATCCTGCGGGCACATTTGCAGGATCCGTTTCTTGTCCAAAATGACGGATTGCGACGGATGCCAAACAACGCAAGTGTGAAAGTAGCCTTAGGGCTAGGGTTAGGGTTGGGGCTAAAGTTAGGGCTAGGGTTGGGGCTAAAGTTAGGGTTAGAGTTGGGATTAGGGTTAGGGTTTGGATTAGGGTTGTATTAGGGTTAGGGTTGGCATCAGGGTTACGCTTGGGATTAGGGTTAGGTTTGGGATTAGGGTTAAGGTTAGGGTTGTGATTAGGGGTGTATTGGGATTAGGGTTAGGTTTGAGGTTAGGGTTGAGATTAGGATTAGGGGTGTGTTGGATTTAGGGTTTTGATTAGGGTTATGGTTAGGGTTGACATTAGGGTTGTTTTGGGGTAAGGGTTGTGATTATGGTTAGGGTTAGTGATTAGGATTATGGATCAGGTTGGGATTAGGGTTAGGGGTGTGTTGGGGTTAGGGTTGGAGCTAGAATTGGGGGGTTTCCACTGTTTAGGTACATCAGGGGGTCTCCAAACACGATAGCCAATTTTGCGCTCAAAAAGTCAAATGGTGCTCCCTCCCTTCTGAGCTCTGCCGTGCGCCCAAACAGTGGGTTACCCCCACATATGGGGCATCAGCATTCTCGGGATAAATTGGACAACAACTTCTGGGGTCCAATTTCTCTTGTTACCCTTGTGAAAATAAAAACTTGGGGGCTACAAAATCCTTTATGTGGAAAAATATATATATATATATATTTTTTTTATGACTCTGCATTATAAACTTCTGTGAAGCACTTGGGCATTCAAAGTTCTCACCACACATCTATATAAGTTCCTTGGGGTGGGTCTAGTTTCCAAAACGGGGTCACTTGTGGGGTTTACTACTGTTTAGGTACATCAGGGGCTCTGCAAACGCAACATAACGCCCACAGACCATTCTATCTAAGTCTGCAGTCCAAAACGGCGCTCCTTCCCTTCCGAGCTCTGCCGTGCACCCAAACAGTGGTTTACCCCCACATATGGGGCATCAGCATACTCAGGATAAATTGGACAACAACTTTAGTGGTCCACTTTCTCCTGTTACCCTTGTGAAAATAAAAATTTGGGGCTACAATATCTTTTTTGTGAAAAAAAAATATTTTTTATTTTCACGACTCTGCATTCTAAACTTCTGTGAAGCACTTGGGCATTCAAAGTTCTCACCACACATCTAGATAAGTTCCTTGGGGGGTCTAGTTTCCAAAATGGGGTCACTTGTGGGGGGTTACTGCAGTTTAGGTACATCAGGGGCTCTGCAATCGCAACATAATGCCCACAGACCAATCTATCAAAGTCTGCATTCCAAAAAGGCGCTCCTTCCCTTCCGAGCTCTGCCGTGCGCCCAAACAGTGGTTTACCCCCACATATGGTGCATCAGCGTACTCGGGATAAATTGGACAACAACTATTGCAGTCCAATTTCTCCTGTTACCCTTGTGAAAATAAAAACTTGGGGGCTACAATATCTTTTTTGTGGAAAAAAAATATTTTTTATTTTCACGACTCTGCATTCTAAACTTCTGTGAAGCACTTGGGCATTCAAAGTTCTCACCACACATCTATATAAGTTCCTTGGGGGGGGTCTAGTTTCCAAAATGGGGTCACTTGTGGAGGGTTTCTACTGGTTAGGTACATCAGGGGCTCTGCAAATGCAACATAACGCCCACAGACCATTCTATCTAAGTCTGCAGTCCAAAACGGCGCTCCTTCCCTTCCGAGCTCTGCCGTGCACCCAAACAGTGGTTTACCCCTACATATGGGGCATCAGCATACTCAGGATAAATTGGACAACTTTAGTGGTCCAATTTCTCCTGTTACCCTTGTGAAAATAAAAACTTGGGGGCTACAATATCTTTTTTGTGAAAAAAAAATATTTTTTATTTTCACGACTCTGCATTATAAACTTCTGTGAAGCACTTGGGCATTCAAAGTTCTCACCACACATCTAGATAAGTTCCATGGGGGGTCTAGTTTCCAAAATGGGGTCACTTGTGGGGGGTTTCTACTGTTTAGGCACATCAGGGGCTCTCCAAACGCGACATGGCGTCCGATCTCAATTCCAGCCAATTCTACATTGAGAAAGTAAAACGGCGCTCCTTCACTTCCAAGCTCTGCGGTGCGCCCAAACAGTGGTTTACCCTCACATATCGGGTATCGACGTATTCAGGAGAAATCGCACAACAACTTTTGTGGTCTAATTTCTCCTGTTACCTTTGTGAAAATAAGAATTTGTGGGCGAAAAGATCATTTTTGTGTAAACAAAAGCGATTTTTTTATTTTCACGGCTCTACGTTATAAACTTCTGTGAAGCACTTGGGGGTTCAAAGTGCTCACCACACATCTAGATAAGTTCCTTAAGGGGTCTAGTTTCCAAAATGGTGTCACTTGTGGGGAGTTTCCACTGTTTAGGCACATCAGGGGCTCTCTAAACGTGACATGGCGTCCAATCTCAATTCCAGCCAATTCTGCATTGAAAAAGTCAAACGGCGCTCCTTCACTTCTAAGTTCTGCGGTGCGCCCAAAAAGTGGTTTACCCCCACATATGGGGTATTGGCGTATTCAGGAGAAATTGCATAACAAAATTTATGGTTACATTTCTGTTTTTACACTTGTGAAAATAAAAAAAATGGTTCTGAATTAAGATGTTTGCAAAAAAAAGTTAAATGTTCATTTTTTCCTTCCACATTGTTTCAGTTCCTGTGAAGCACGTAAAGGGTTAATAAACTTCTTGAATGTGGTTTTGAGAACCTTGAGGGGTGTAGTTAGAATGGTGTCACAATTCATTATTTTCTATCATATAGACCCCTCAAAATGACTTCAAATGTGATGTGGTCCCTAAAAAAAAATGGTGTTGTAAAAATGAGAAATTGCTGGTCAAATTTTAACCCTTATAACTCCCTAACAAAAAAAAAAATGTGTTTCCAAAATTGTGCTGATGTAAAGTAGACATGTGGGAAATGTTATTTATTAACTATTTTTCATGACATATCTCTCTGATTTAAGGGCATAAATATACAAAGTTTGAAAATTGCAAAATTTTAAAAATTGTCGCCATATTTCCGTTTTTTTCATAAATAATCGCAAGTAATATCGAAGAAATGTTACCACTAACATGAAGTAAAATATGTCACGAAAAAACATTCTCAGAATCATCGGGATCCGTTGAAGTGTTCCAGAGTTATAACCTCATAAATTGACAGTGGTCAGAATTGCAAAAATTGGCTCGGTCATTAAGTACCAAATTGGCTCTGTCATTAAGGGGTTAATTATATTTCTACATATTTATTTTTTAAATGTATAACTTCTTCTGAACTTTTTTCTTTACATGAAGCATAATAAAGGAAAGATTTTCAAAGCACTTTTTCCATTTGAAATGACGGATATCATCTTGACATAATATACTCTTAAATAATGTAATATTTCTCCACATGTCCACTATACACCGGCTTGATTCAGTGTGCCCTCTCTACATGCTATGTAAATTTTCCAAGTCTTTGCAATAACCTTCTATTGTTTATGAAGCAATGAGCTTCTGTTTTAATCCAAGGTAAGTTCCCATACAGAAACCCCATTATACACTATATCTCATACTGAGTCACAGAGCTCTGTAATCATATTAAGACCTGCACCCACTCAATGGCCATTTTCAGTTAAGACATCGACTCAGTCAATCATGCACAGCCAGAAATTGCTCACACACAGCCACCTACTCTAACAGGCTTTTCTGTAATAATCATTCAGTATGATTGAAACTCATCTATTTCAAGTAACCTCAACCTGTTATTTCTACCTTAAAGGTCAAGGCAGTCACTCAACACACTGAACATATGATCCAGTATTGCTCTATTGACTAGTGGGGCATTGAGAATCTATAAACAATTTCTTCTTCATCTGTGACTTGTGATGACATAACTTCACTGCTGATATTTTAATCTGTAGAAATATATGGGTTAAGTCATGCATTGTTTGCATACGTTGTAGTTACCTATTTGTATTGTGTTCGTTGCCCATCTTTTCAATTCTTTCTGTATAATTTTAGCCACCCAGTTGGAATGTATGTCACATCGGTGGCACCCCCTAATCTGTCCCATTATATACCTGTCTCCTGTATCTGCTATTCCCTTCTTGTGTCATGCCTGGTGCCTACCTAGGAGAATAAGCTCTGAAAGGGATGTCCCATGAATTAACACAGGAGTGAAAAATGTGTGATCACTGGAGGTCTGGATGGTGAGAGACATGTAGGGAGGAGAGCCAGGCTAATGGTCCCTCTTGCATGTCTGGGCTGGAACTGTCGGGGCTGTCACCATTATTCCTAGGGGAAGAGATTTCTGACCGGAGCAGTTCAGGACACCTGACTGATGGGGGCAGGTCCGACTTAAATAGCGGTGTGCACAGGAAGACGGGGCTTTTGGCGGGGTACTAGCGTGAAAGCACAGAGACGGTTGACTCCCTCTCTACTTACCCACTCCAGCTATCTGTTCCTTCCCACTCGGTTAGCAGTGCCATCCCGACCGACGACAAAGAGCCTAGAGAGAGACCCCAGCACTGCAAAGTGATCAGTATGGACTTCAGAGCTTCGTTCCGCTCACCACCACAGAGTCAACGCTGAGTCCTATCCCTGTCGTGCCTACTAAACGCTGGCCTGCTCCTGTGGTCGTAACTGCTGGACTGCATACTATTCCTGCGGCCTTGTCTGCTGAACTGTTTTCTACCTTCACTGTGCCGCCGACCTGCACCTCTACAACATCTCGTGCTCGTACCAGGAGACCACGTGGCGAAAACTTTTAATTTTTATGCCCCTAAATCAGAGAGTTATATTGTAATATAGTTAATAAATAATATTTCTCACAAGTCTACTTTACATCAGTACAATTTTTGAAACATAATTTTTTTGTTAGGAAGTTATCAGGGTTAAAATTTGATCAGCGATATCTCATTTCTACAACAATATTTGCAAAACCATTTTTATAGGGACCACCTCACATTTGAAGTGACTTCAAGGGGCCTATATGACAGAAAATACCCAAAAGTGACAACATTGTAAAAACTGAACCCCTCAAGGTACTCAAAACCTGTGTCTTTTCTGCTACTGTGTGCGAGTGACACAGCTCTATTGCAGAGCATCTATTCCGTTATTGTGTGTGATTGTCACAGCTCTTTAGCAGAGTATCTGTTTTGTTTCTGTTTGCATGGTAATTTCTGGTGCTGTTCATGGAGTGGCGTTTAACTCTGTGTGTGCATGCAATCGCTCGCTGTGTGTTCCGTCAGTGTTCACACTAGCTGCAGTTTAACATCTCTGCACGGTGGACCCGGGTTGCTATAGCACTTTTCTATTTAATTTATTTAGTGCAGTCTGCCAACCCTTAGGCTACGTTCACATTAGCGTTACGCTAATGTGCGTCGCTGTTGCGTCGGCGACGCAGCGGCGACGCAGCGGCGACGCGCCCCTATGTTTAACATAGGGGACGCGTGCGTCTTTTTGCACGCGTTTTCCGACACGTGCGTCGTTTTAGACGCTAGCGTCGGACGCAAGAAAACGCTACAAGTTGCATTTTTCTTGCGTCCGATTTCGTCAAAAAACGACGCACGCGTCGCAAAACGCGCGTTTTTGCACGCGTTTGCGCGCGTTTTTCCGTGCGTCGCCGCTGCATCGCCGACGCAACAGCGACGCGACGCTAATGTGAACGTAGCCTAAAACCCTGATGTGCCAAAACAGTGGAAATCCCCAACAAGTGACATCATTTTGGAAACTAGACCCCTTTGGGAATTTATCTCGATGTATATTGAATACCTTGAACACCCAGGTGCTTCACAGAAGTTTATCACGTTAAGCCGTAAAAATAAAAAAAATCTAATTTTCCCTGCAAAAATCTTTTTTTAGCTCCAAATTTTGAATTTTCACAAAGTTAACAGGAGAAAATTTGTTTTGCACTACCATTCACATTAGCCACAGGTGATTTTAAGCAGATTGGCAGGTCCTTTCCTGCCCCATAAATTGTAGGTTTTTTAACCAACAAAGTAATTGCACCTACAAGGTCCTCTTCTGTCCCCAACTCATCATATTCCTGCCTCCATGCCTCCCACTCTCTACAAGCCACTTCATAAGCAACCCATGCAATGTCTCAAAGAGATGCTCAATGAACCTGACACTTGAATACCAGTTCCAAGAACTCCAGTGGCCACTTGCAGCCCACGGACTCTGCATCTGGAACCGGCATCCGAAAACGGTCATACTGCAAACGAGAGGGAGAATTGGCAACTGAATTCTCGACCTCTGGTATATGAACTGCCACCACCCATACATTGAGTCAAAGGCACCGCAAGACAAAGTACTTCAGCAAGTGAATCAAGGAGGGGGATAAGACGCAGATAGATTATTGATCATTATTATCACCGACATATTATCACAATGAAGGCGTATCTTATCTTCCTATTTTGAATTGCGCACCTCAAATTGACATAGCCACTACAATCATAAAAAACTCTGTTAATATCAGATTCTTTGTGAATCCTGCCTCTATCAAGGCCCTCTTCTATTCTCCTATGTACTATTGACCATTGCAATAGGCCCCAAGACCTGTACAGCCCGCCGCGCCAGTAAACTTTTCACAGTCAAAATTCTCTACCAACTCGATGATCATTAGTGACCTGCCATTATACATTTCCAGAAAACCCTCCCAAACTGATAAAACCTCCCTGAGTTCCTTCATTAAACAAATATAATTCCTAGGGGATGAAGCCCTTGCCGTTAATGTGAAAAAACCCAGCCCATGGGCATAAATGGACATGCAAAATTAAGCTTCCTTAGCAATGTCAGAAGGTCCCTCAGCTAGATTTTTTTAAACTGGCCCACCTTATGGACTTCTGTACGTAAAGCCACAATTTTTGCTGCTGGTATCCTACACTTTATTCGCACAGTGTCGATAGTGATACCCAAAAAGGAAATACAGGTTAATGGCCCTTCCATCTTCTCTTGTGCTCGTGGAACTCCAAAGTGACAAGCTGCCCATTCCATAGATCTCTGGCAAATCGGCTAATCGGGCGACCCAATAAAAAAAAAACAAAAAAACAAATACTTCAAAATAAGCAGAAGAAATGGAGCAGTCCATGGGGAGACACCTATCCATAAAATAAGCGCCCTCCCAAAAACAAACATACAAATGTAAACTATGAGGGTGCACTG
The DNA here is from genome assembly GCF_032444005.1 of Ranitomeya imitator. Classification (NCBI taxonomy): domain Eukaryota; kingdom Metazoa; phylum Chordata; class Amphibia; order Anura; family Dendrobatidae; genus Ranitomeya; species Ranitomeya imitator. The sequence continues at coordinate 403,084,356 of NC_091284.1, forward strand.
GCAACAAACGGAAAGCAAACAAAAATGCCCCTTTACCATATGCCCTGACCCAACCAATCGTTGCATCAAAGTATGTATAAACACAGAGCAAAGCTCCAAGTCTATGCCATCATTAACTGGTCTCTTTCGTCCCGCTACATTTAGCCCAACTTGGGTCTCTCCCTAAGGTGGCTAGCATGTGTGTATCATTAACTGATAAACTTTTTGGAACTATGTTAACCCTTGCTTGCCCTACAAAGCTGAGACATGGGTCACTGCACCCATGGCTCTGCTGCTATATTTATCCTTTCTGTGCTCAACACTCCAGATTATTGCTGCCTATCAGAAGTCTGGTTTAAAGCAGCACTACTCGCACTGAGATGAGCTACAGTTCTGTGAAAAAGTGTTTGCCCCCTTCCTGATTTAATATTCTTTTACATGTTTGTCACACTTAAATGTTTCAGATGACCAAACAAATTTAAATATTAGCCTTTTAATGAAGGCCTTCATTATAGGGCGATGTTTGAAAAAGTGATTGCCACCCCCCTATATAAATTTATATATAAACATACAGTATATTAACTGTGGTTTATCACATCTTTGGGAAGCTGGGTTAAAATTCCCTAGCCACACACAGGACTGCCACACCTGCTTCCAGCAAAGAAATCACTTAAATAGGACCTGTCAGACAACGTGAAGTAGAACAAAAGTTTCACAAAAGCTAGACATCAAGCAGCGATTCAAAGATATTATGGAACAAATGAGAAACAAATAAATTGAGATCTGTCTGAAAAAGGTTATAAAGCCATTTCTCAAACTTAGGGACTTTGGCAAGCTGCATTGAGAGCCATTATCCACAAATAACGAAAACATGGAGCAGTAGTAAACCTTCTCTGGAGTGGCCAGCTGACCAAAATTAACCCAAGAGCGCATCAGCAACATCCAAGGGGTCACAAAACACCCCACAACAACATCCAAAGAACTGCAGGCCTCACTTGCCTCAGATAAGGTCAGTGTTCATGACTTCAGCATGAGAAAGAGACTGGGCAGAGCATGGCAGGGTTCCAAGATGAAAATCACTGCAGAGCAATAAGTGGCTTGTCTCAGTCGTTCCAGAAAACATCTTGATGATCCTCAAGACTTTTGAGAGAAGACTCTGTGGACTAGCAAAAGTTGAACTTTTTGTAGTGTGTAAGTCCCATTACATCTGGCATAGACGTAACACAGCATTGCAGAAAAGGAATACCATGCCCACCTGCAGCATAGCTACCATGGGGGCATAGGGGGTGGTCGCCTTGGGCCCCGTGCTCTGATGGGGCTCACCCGGAGCTAGGCTACTGTAATGTGAGGGATGCACCGGGAACGTGTAATACTTCACTTCCTTCCTTTGTGTTGATACAGTTGTGAACAATGTATTGTCTGTGTATGTTGCTTTCCTTTGCTGTTATTGTGAATATTTATACAATGCTGCTATGTGCATAATGTGATGTATGTATTTGCTATTTGGTGTACCTGTTAAATAGGGAAAGTGTAGTACCCATCTCTGGTCACTAGATGGGGGTGATATCGTATATCTATATATATAAGAGGTATCGTGATTACTCGCTAATCCCACCCCCTGCACAGTAGATCCGCCTCCCACCCCATCACCACACACAATCCCATCCCCCACCACATCACCACACATAATCCCGCCCCCAACACATCACCACACATAATCCTGCCCCCCCACCCCATTACCACACACAATCCTGCCCCCCACCCCATTACCACACACAATCCCACCCCCAACACATCATCACACATAATCCCGCCCCCCACCCCATAACCACACACAATCCTGCCCCCCACCCCATTACCACAGACAATCCCGCCCATCACATTACCTCACACAATCCCGCCCCTACCACATCACCACACATAATCCCACCCCCAACAGATCACCACACATATTCCCGCCCACCACCCCATTACCACACATAATCCCGCCCCCACCACATCACCACACACAATTCCGCCCCCCACCACATCACCACACATAATCCCACCCCCAACACATCACCACACATAATCTCGCCCCCCACCCCATTACCACACACAATCTCGCCCCCCACCACATCACCAGACATAATCCCACCCCCACCACATCATCACACATAATCCCGCCCCCAACACATCACCACACATAATCCCGCCCCCAACCCCATTATCACACATAATCCCACCCCCCACCCCATTACCACACACAATCCTGCCCCCCACCCCATTACCACACACAATCCCACCCCCAACACATCATCACACATAATCCCGCCCCCCACCCCATAACCACACACAATCCTGCCCCCCACCCCATTACCACAGACAATCCCGCCCCCCACATTACCACACACAATCCCGCCCCTACCACATCACCACACATAATCCCACCCCCAACAGATCACCACACAAAATCCCGCCCCCCACCCCATTACCACACATAATCCCGCCCCCACCACATCACCACACACAATTCCGCCCCCACCACATCACCACACATAATCCCACCCCCAACACATCACCACACATAATCTCGCTCCCCACCCCATTACCACACACAATCTCGCCCCCACCACATCACCAGACATAATCCCACCCCCACCACATCATCACACATAATCCCGCCCCCAACACATCACCACACATAATCCCACCCCCCACCCCATTACCACACATAATCCCACCCTCTACCACATCACCACACATAATACCGCCCCCACCCCATCACCACACATAATCCTGCCCCCACCCCATTACTACACATAATCCCACCCTATTACCACACACAATCCCGCCCCCCACCCCATCATCACCCATAAAGCCACCCCCCACCCCATCACCACCCATAATCCCGCCCCCACACCCCATAACCACCCATAATCCCACCCCCATGACCACACAAAATCCCACCCCCACCCTACCACCACACATAATCCCGCCCCCACCCCATATCCACCCATAATAACACCCCCCCACCCCATCACCACCCATAATGCCATCCCCCACCCCATCACCACACATAATCCCGCCCCCCCAACCCATCACCACCCATAAAGACCACCACCCCACCCCATCACCACCCATATGACGAAAAAGACTATACATTTAATTGTGTTTACAGAGAAATTTTAACTTAATTTATGTTTCGTTATGAAATTTGTTTAGATGCTGGAATGAATAAAAAACGCACATCTTACTGAATCCAGTTTGTTTTTGATTTTACACTGTGAATAAAATGTATTATTAGTATTATTCAGATTTTTAATGATTATTATTGTTATTAACTTCATTTTAAGTTAATTTACCACCTGCGTAAGCACTATTGAATGTTGTCATTATTTACTTTAGTTTAATCACTAGCAGCGTTAAATAGATAGCAATGAGCGTGCCGAGCGTTAGCTGGCTGGAAACAGCTAGTGTAATATAGTTAGTGAAACCAGTTAGCAAATAGTTAATGTAGTATGGGTCACTGTGGTTAAGAGAGGAAGAACTTCCTGATTTCAGGGAGAAGAGCCAGAGTGCTCAGACAGTCCACACGGGCTTAAGTGCCCAGGACGACAGCAGCTACCATGCAACGTTCTCTAAGGGGGAGGCCCAGTCATCCACAGCATTGGGCCTGATAAGCAGTAGGCCAGTACAGCAGCGAGCAAAGGGACTAAAGACAGATACCGTGACAGAACGAGGATGCAGGTGGCTCCAGTATGTGGCAGCTTATAGCATGGGCAGATGCCCTCATAATCGGTGCAAAATGGCTGAGGTAACCTCAGATGCAGTGAGCTTGGGCAAGGAGTGTGCTGTGTCATCGCAAAGTGCAGTACAGATGGGCAGGACGCTCGCCAAGTGGCCACTGACTTCGGAGGCTGATAATCTCTTTTCTGGGGTGAAACAGACTAAGAAAGGTCTATCCGTAGAAGAGATAAATGAAGGACGCTGAGGAACCGTGCGGTACGGTTCGACCCGGGTATGTGCTGTGTGACAGAAAGGAAAGTGCGGGGAAAGAGGAAGAAATGTACAATGTGAAACCTGTTGTACATGCTGTGAAGAATATGGATGTGCTGTGTCAAGAAAATAGGAAAGTTGTTCATATGAAAGTTGAAAAGGACTGTGATTCAATTTGTGCAACATCATCTAAAGGGAGCCTACAGCAGAGCAGAGGAGTCCCTCATGGGTCAGAAAGTGGAGCCACAGGTATGCAAAATAATGGACATTATTTTCATGTGAAGAGAGGCCAGGGAACAGACGCCCTAGTATCCTCGGCCATGACTACAACCCTGGCCCTCCCTCACAGTAACTGCATCAGCGTGCGCAGCGAGCTGATATAGTTACATTCTGCAGCAGAGCAGGGAGAATCAATCTCCCTGCTCTGCTGCCTGGCCGCTATGGGGCCCCTGAGCAGGCATGGGGGGCCCCAGTGTCAGCAGTGGGCCCCCACCCATCATCACGGGTTCAGCTCTATCGGCATCTCCCTCTCCCATCATCCCCCTATCAGTGTCTGACGTCACCAACGCTGACACTGACAGGGTTGCGATGACATCACTACTCGGCGCCCGCAGTCCAGAGATGTGCAGGAGCTCAGAGCAGCAGAGGAACCAGGAGGAAGAGAGGTGAGTATTGGAATTAATTTTTCATGGGGGTGCATCATGCTATAGAGGTTGCCTATGGGGGTGCAATATAATATACAGGTTGCCTAAGGAGATGCATTATACTATACAGGCTGCCTATCGATGGGGGTGCAATATACTATACATGCTGCCTATGGGGGTGCAATATACTATACAGGCTGCCTATGAATGTGGGTGTAATATACTATACAGGGTGCCTATGGGGGTGCAATATGCTATAGAGGCTGCCGATGGATGGGGGTGCAATATACTATACAGGCTGCCTACGGGGTGCAATATACTATACAGGCTGCCTATGAGGGTGCAATATACTAAACAGGCTGCCTATGGATGGGGGTGCAATATACTATACAGGCTGCCTATGGGGTGCAATATGCTGTACAGGCTGCCAATAGAGGTGCAATATACTATAAAGGCTGCCTATGGGGGTGCAATATACTATACAGGCTGCCTATGAAAGGGGGTGCAATAAACTATAAAGGCTGCCTATGGATGGGGGTGCTGTTATGATAAGGTAATTCAGTACCACAATGGACATAGAGGTCAGAGCACATACAGTGACCTGACAATAACCCAAAAACATAAAACGAGCTCTGAGACGTGGGAACTCTGCTGACCGCAATCCCTAATCCTCTCCAACCACACTAGAGGCAGCCGTGGATTGCGCCTAACGCTCCCTATGCAACTCGGCACAGCCTGAGAAACTAGCTAGCCTGAGGATAGAAAATAAGCCTACCTTGCCTCAGAGAAATACCCCAAAGGAAAAGGCAGCCCCCACATATAATGACTGTGAGTTAAGATGAAAAGACAAACGTAGAGATGAAATAAATTTAGCAAAGTGAGGCCCGACTTTCTGAACAGAGCGAGGATAGGAAAGGTAACTTTGCGGTCAACACAAAACCCTACAAAAAACCACGCAAAGGGGGCAAAAAGACCCTCCGTACCGAACTAACGGCACGGAGGTACACCCTCTGCGTCCCAGAGCTTCCAGCAAGCAATAAAAAACAAATAGACAAGCTGGACAGAAAAAACAGCAAACAAAATAGCAAAGCGGAACTTAGCTATGCAGAGCAGCAGGCCACAGGAACGATCCAGGAGGAAACAGGTCCAATACTAGAACATTGACTGGAGGCCAGGATCAAAGCACTAGGTGGAGTTAAATAGAGCAGCACCTAACGACTTCACCACATCACCTGAGGAAGGAAACTCAGAAGCCGCAGTACCACTTTCCTCCACCAACGGAAGCTCACAGAGAGAATCAGCCGAAGTACCACTTGTGACCACAGGAGGGAGCTCTGCCACAGAATTCACAACAGTACCCCCCCTTGAGGAGGGGTCACCGAACCCTCACCAGAGCCCCCAGGACGACCAGGATGAGCCATATGAAAGGCACAAACAAGATCGGGAGCATGGACATCAGAGGCAAAGACCCAGGAATTATCTTCCTGAGCATAACCCTTCCACTTAACCAGACACTGGAGTTTCCGTCTTGAAACACGAGAATCCAAAATCTTCTCCACAATATACTCCAACTCCTCCTCCACCAAAACCGGGGCAGGAGGATCAACAGATGGAACCATAGGTGCCACATATCTCCGCAACAATGACCTATGGAATACGTTATGTATGGAAAAAGAATCTGGAAGGGTCAGACGAAAAGACACAGGATTGAGAACCTCAGAAATCCTATACGGACCAATGAAACGAGGTTTAAACTTAGGAGAGGAAACCTTCATAGGAATATGACGAGAAGATAACCAAACCAAATCCCCAACACGAAGTCAGGGACCCACACAGCGTCTGCGATTAGCGAAACGTTGAGCCTTCTCCTGGGACAAGGTCAAATTGTCCACTACATGAGTCCAAATCTGCTGCAACCTGTCCACCACAGTATCCACACCAGGACAGTCCGAAGACTCAACCTGCCCTGAAGAGAAACGAGGATGGAACCCAGAGTTGCAGAAAAACGGCGAAACCAAAGTAGCCGAGCTGGCCGATTATTAAGGGCAAACTCAGCCAAAGGCAAAAAGGACACCCAGTCATCCTGATCAGCAGAAACAAAGCATCTCAGATATGTTTCCAAGGTCTGATTGGTTCGTTCGGTCTGGCCATTAGTCTGAGGATGGAAAGCCGAGGAAAAAGACAAGTCAATGCCCATCCTACCACAAAAGGCTCGCCAAAACCTCGAAACAAACTGGGAACCTCTGTCAGAAACGATATTCTCTGGAATGCCATGTAAACGAATCACATGCTGGAAGAACAATGGCACCAAATCAGAGGAGGAAGGTAATTTAGACAAGGGTACCAAATGGACCATCTTAGAGAAGCGATCACAGACCACCCAAATGACTGACATCTTTTGAGAGACGGGAAGATCTGAAATAAAATCCATAGAGATATGTGTCCAAGGCCTCTTCGGGACCTGCAAGGGCAAAAGCAACCCACTGGCACGAGAACAGCAGGGCTTAGCCCGAGCACAAATCCCACAGGACTGCACAAAAGAACGCACATCCCGCGACAGAGATGGCCACCAAAAGGATCTAGCCACTAACTCTCTGGTACCAAAGATTCCAGGATGACCAGCCAACACCGAACAATGAACCTCAGAGATAACTTTATTCGTCCACCTATCAGGGACAAACAGTTTCTCCGCTGGGCAACGATCAGGTTTATTAGCCTGAAATTTTTGCAGCACCCGCCGCAAATCAGGGGAGATGGCAGACACAATTACTCCCTCTTTGAGGATACCCTCCGGCTCAGATAAACCCGGAGAGTCGGGCACAAAACTCCTAGACAGAGCATCCGCCTTCACATTTTTAGAGCCCGGAAGGTACGAAATCACAAAGTCAAAACGGGCAAAAAACAGCGATCAACGAGCCTGTCTAGGATTCAACCGCTTGGCAGACTCGAGATAAATCAAGTTCTTATGATCAGTCAAGACCACCACGCGATGCTTAGCTCCTTCAAGCCAATGACGCCACTCCTCGAATGCCCACTTCATGGCCAGCAACTCTCGATTGCCCACATCATAATTTCGCTCAGCAGGCGAAAACTTCCTGGAAAAGAAGGCGCATGGTTTCATCACCGAGCAGTCAGAACTTCTCTGCGACAAAACAGCCCCTGCTCCAATCTCAGAAGCATCAACCTCGACCTGGAATGGAAGCGAAACATCTGGTTGACACAACACAGGGGCAGAAGAGAAACGACGCTTCAACTCTTGAAAAGCTTCCACAGCAGCAGAAGACCAATTGACCACATCAGCACCTATCTTGGTCAAATCGGTCAATGGTTTAGCAATACTAGAAAAATTGCAGATGAAGCGACGATAAAAATTAGCAAAGCCCAGGAACTTTTGCAGACTTTTCAGAGATGTCGGCTGAGTCCAATCATGGATGGCTTGGACCTTAACAGGGTCCATCTCGATAGTAGAAGGGGAAAAGATGAACCCCAAAAATGAAACCTTCTGAACACCAAAGAGACACTTTGATCCCTTCACAAACAAAGAATTAGCACGCAGGACCTGAAACACCGTTCTGACCTGCTTCACATGAGACTCCCAAACATCCGAGAAGATCAAAATGTCATCCAAGTACACAATCAGGAATTTATCCAGGTACTCTCGGAAGATGTCATGCATAAAGGACTGAAACACTGATGGAGCATTGGCAAGTCCGAATGGCATTACTAGATACTCAAAATGGCCCTTGGGCATATTAAATGCAGTTTTCCATTCATCGCCTCGCTTAATACGCACAAGATTATACGCACCACGAAGATCTATCTTGGTGAACCAACTAGCCCCCTTAATCCGAGCAAACAAATCAGATAACAACGGCAAGGGGTACTGAAATTTAACCGTGATCTTATTTAGAAGGCGGTAATCTATACAAGGTCTCAGCGAACCATCCTTCTTGGCTACAAAAAAGAACCCTGCTCCTAATGGCGACGATGATGGACGAATATGCCCCTTCTCCAAGGACTCCTTCACATAACTCCGCATAGCGGCGTGCTCAGGCACAGATAAATTAAACAGTCGACCTTTTGGTAATTTACTACCAGGAATCAAATCGATAGCACAATCACAATCCCTATGCGGAGGTAGGGTATCGGACTTGGGCTCATCAAATACATCCCAGTAATCAGACAAGAACTCTGGAACCTCAGAAGGGGTGGATGACGAAATAGTCAGAAATGGAACATCACCATGTACCCCCTGACAACCCCAGCTGGACACAGACATGGATTTCCAATCTAATACTGGATTATGGACTTGTAGCCATGGCAACCCCAACACGACCACATCATGCAGATTATGCAACACCAGAAAGCGAATTACCTCCTGATGTGCAGGAGATATGCACATGGTCAGCTGGGTCCAGTACTGAGGCTTATTCTTGGCCAAAGGCGTAGCATCAATTCCTCTCAATGGAATAGGACACTGCAAGGGCTCCAAGAAAAACCCACAACTCCAAGCATACTCCAAGTCCATCAAATTCAGGACAGCGCCTGAATCCACAAATGCCATGACAGATTACGATGACAAAGAGCAGATCAAGGTAACGGACAAAAGAAATTTTGACTGTACCGTACCAATGGTGGCAGACCTAGCGAACCGCTTAGTGCGCTTAGGACAATCAGAGATAGCATGAGTGGAATCACCACAGTAGAAACACAGCCCATTCAGACGTCTGTGTTCTTGCCGTTCAACTCTGGTCAAAGTCCTATCGCACTGCATAGGCTCAGGTTTAAACTCAGGTAATACCGCCAAATGGTGCACAGATTTACGCTCACGCAAGCGTCGACTGATCTGAATGGCTAAAGACATAGACTCATTCAGACCAGCAGGCATAGGAAATCCCACCATGACATCCTTAATGGCTTCAGAGAGACCTTTCTGAAAATAGCTGCGAGTGCACCTTCATTCCATTGAGTGAGTACGGACCACTTTCTAAATTTCTGACAATATACCTCTATCTCATCCTGACCCTGACACAGAGCCAGCAAATTTTTCTCTGCCTGATCCACTGAATTAGGTTCATCGTACAGCAATCCGAGCGCCAGGAAAAGCGCATCGATATTACTTAATGCAGGATCTCCTGATGCAAGAGAAAATGCCCAGTCCTGAGGGTCGCCACGTAAAAAAGAAATAATGATCCTAACTTGTTGAACTGGGTCACCAGATGAGCGAGGTTTCAAAGCCAGAAATAGTTTACAATTATTTTTGAAACTCAGAAATTTAGTTCTATCTCCAAAAAACAAATCAAGAATAGGAATTCCCGGTTCTAACATAGAATTCTGAACCACAAAGTCTTGAATATTTTGTACTCTTGCCGTGAGCTGATCCACACATGAAGACAGACCTTTAATGTCCATCGCTACACCTGTGTCCTGAACCACCCAAATGTCTAGGGGAAAAAAAGGCAAAACACAGTGCAGAGAAAAAAAAAATGGTCTCAGAACTTCTTTTTTCCCTCTATTGAGAATCATTAGTACTTTGGGCCTCCAGTACTGTTATGATAAGGTAATTCAGTACCACAATGGACATAGAGGTCAGAGCACATACAGTGACCTGACAATAACCCAAAAACATAAAACGAGCTCTGAGACATGGGAACTCTGCTGACCGCAATCCCTAATCCTCTCCAACCACACTAGAGGCAGCCGTGGATTGCGCCTAACGCTCCCTATGCAACTCGGCACAGCCTGAGAAACTAGCTAGCCTGAAGATAGAAAATAAGCCTACCTTGCCTCAGAGAAATACCCCAAAGGAAAAGGCAGCCCCCACATATAATGACTGTGAGTTAAGATGAAAAGACAAATGTAGAGATGAAATAGATTTAGCAAAGTGAGGCGCGACTTTCTGAACAGAGCGAGGATAGGAAAGGTAACTTTGCGGTCAACACAAAACCCTACAAAAAACCACGCAAAGGGGGCAAAAAGACCCTCCGTACCGAACTAACGGCACGGAGGTACACCCTCTGCGTCCCAGAGCTTCCAGCAAGCAATAGAAAACAAAGACAAGCTGGACAGAAAAAACAGCAAACAAAATAGCAAAGCGGAACTTAGCTATGCAGAGCAGCAGGCCACAGGAACGATCCAGGAGGAAACAGGTCCAATACTAGAACATTGACTGGAGGCCAGGATCAAAGCACTAGGTGGAGTTAAATAGAGCAGCACCTAACGACTTCACCACATCACCTGAGGAAGGAAACTCAGAAGCCGCAGTACCACTTTCCTCCACCAACGGAAGCTCACAGAGAGAATCAGCCGAAGTACCACTTGTGACCACAGGAGGGAGCTCTGCCACAGAATTCACAACAGGGTGCATTATACTACACAGGCTGCCTATGAGTGGGGGTGCAATATACTATACAGGCTGCCGATGGGGGTGCATTATACTTTACAGGCTGCCTATGGGGATGCATTATACTATGCAGGCTTCCTATGGGGATGCATTATACTATAGATGCTGCCTATGGAGCTGCATTACACTATAGAGGCTGCCTATGGAGGTGCATTATATTAGGGGCTGCATTATACTATAGAGGCAGCTTCCGCTGGGGATGTATTATATTAGGGGCTGCATTACACTATAGAGGCTGCCTATGGGGGTGCATTATATTATTGGCTGCATTATACTATAGAGGCTTCCTATGGGGGTGCATTATATTAGGGGCAGCATTACTCTATATAGGCTGCCCATTTGGATGCATTATATTAGGGTCTGCATTTTACTATAGAGGCTGCCTATGGGGGTGCAGTATATTATTGGCTGCACTATACTATAGCGTCTGCCTATGGGAAGTGCATTATACTATAGAGTCTGTCTATGGGGAGTGCATCACACTATATAGTCTGCCTATGGGGTGTGCATTATACTATATGGAGGCCAACGTGGAGTGCATAATACTATATTGAGGATTGTCTGGTGAGTTATGCTATATGGAGGCTATCTAGGGGGTCATCATATAGTGTGGAGATTAGTGTTAGAGCTATCACACAGTTTGGGGGATACTAAGGGGTCAATATATACAGTATATATATGTAGTGAGGGGGCATTAGACTGTATAAGAGAGCATCATATTGTTTTTATGGAGGAGCTTTAAAGAGGGGAGACTTGGGACATTATTAAATGTAAAATTGGCACTTATTGTTATAGTGGAACCTTCAGGTTACTGTGACTGTCAAAGGAGCACACAGGGCATTGTTACTTTCTAGGGGAAAAAACATGGGCTCTGCTTTCTAGGGCCCTTGCACCCGGCATTACTATATTTCTAGAGAGTTGCTTTAGAATTTAGGGGGCACACAGAACCACACAGTAGGAGCAGTAATAGGGTCACATATGGCAGCAGCAGCTCAGCATTGGGGTATTGGCAGGATGAGGAGTTTGTGCAGGTTGGGAGTAGTCCCATTGGGGACAGTGCTGAAAATATGAGATGTGAAATGTGTCTTTGTTGCATTCTCTGCAGCAGAGTCTTGGCTGGAAGAAGTTGTCATGTCGGTCTGGGCCAGATGGAAAAGACCGAAAAAGTGAACGATTTCATTAGAAAGAGCCTCTGCGGTAAGTCATTATCTAAAACTGTGCTGTGATCTGTTATATGTTCTGTAGGGCTGGTATCTACCACTGACCATATGGCAGTAATATCAATATTGGTCTTTATACAGAGATTATTTTCAGCAACAGTGCGGTCATCTGCTGAGATTCTCCTCCACTATTTGGGTGCGTCACCGAGTTGTAATCAAGGTTACCTGGTTGGGGGACCACTCAAAAGCTTCGCCCCCCTCCCCCCGAACCAAAACTATAGCTACGCTTCTGATGTCAACAGTAAAATATGGTGGTGGTAGTGTGATGGTCTTGGGCTGTATTGTTGCTTCAGGACCTGGAAAACTTGCTGTGGTAAATGTAACCATGAATTCTGCTGTCTACCAAAAAATCCTGAAGGAGAATGTCCGGCCATCTGTTCATGACCTCAATCTGAAGCACACTTGAGTTATGCAGCAGGACAATGATACAAAACACATCAGCGAGTTCACCTCTGAATGGCTTAGGAAGAAAAAATAAAGGTACCGTCACATTAAGCGACGCTGCAGCGATATAGACAACGATGTCGATCGCTGCAGCATCGCTGTTTAGTCGTTGTGTGGTCGCTGGAGAGCTGTCACACAGACAGCTCTCCAGCGACCAACAATGCCGAAGTCCCCAGGTAACCAGGGTAAACATCAGGTTACTAAGCGCAGGGACGCTGCTGCGTGTCAAACACAACGATATCGCTATCCAGGACGCTGCAACGTCACGGATCGATATCGTTATCGTTCTAAAGTTGCTCAGTGTGAAGGTACCTTTAGACTTTGGAGTGGCCTAGTCAAAGTCCTGACTTTAATCCGATTAAGATGCTGTGGCATGACCTTAAAAATTCGGTTAATGATCAGAAACCCTACAATGTGGCTGAATTGCAACAATTCTACAAAGATAAGTGGGGCAAAATTCCTCCAGAGCCGTGCAAAAGACTCAATGCCACTTATCGCAAATGCTTAATTGCAGCAATTGCTGCTAAGGGTGGCCCAAGTAGTTATTTGGTTTAGGGGCAATCACTTTTTCACACAGGGCCCTGTAGGTTTGGATTTCTATTTCCTTTACTAATAAAGACCTTAATTGAAAAACTGCATTTTGTGTTTACTTGTGTTATATTTGTCTGATACTTAAATTTGTTTAGTGATCTGAAGCATTTAAGTGTGACTAACATGCAAAAGAATAGGAAATCAGGAAGGATGCAAACACTTTTTGAAACAATTGTATGTTCTGCAGGAAGGAGCTATTTATTCAGAGGGCTGAGTAGAGATGATGGGCCATGGGATGGGGCTTTGTATAAAAGAGTATGATAGGAAGACTAAACTGCAGGAAGAGGCTGTACATAGAATGGAATGAGTGGAGCCATATATTGTAAGAAGAGGCTGTACATAGAGAATAAGTGGAGAGATATCCTGCAGAAGGATCCTGTGTATAGTAGGCCTGAGAGAAGCAATGTACTGCAGGAAGAAGCCATATATAGAGGGACTGATGACTGATGTACTGCAGAAATCTGAACTGTATATAGAGGAGCGATATACTGCAGGAAGAGGCTGTATATAGGGTGCTATCAGAGGAGCTATATACTGCAGAAGGAGGCAGCATGTAGTGTCGCTTAGAGAAGTGATGTACTTCAGAAAGATATAGAGGGGGTAGGAGGAGTGATATACTGCAGAAGAAAACTATGTATCATGAAGTTGAGAGGAGTAAAAAATGGCAGGAATGGTCTGACTTCCAAAGATGGACAGTGGTGATTGAGCAAGGGAGACAGTGGCTTTCAAACAGCAGCTAAAAGATGCAGATCCTCACAGATAATGCACACAGGCAAGGAGAAACCACTGCCGAACTGGCTCTGTTAGCACAGAGGAGGAGGAGTTGTAAGAGTGGGTGAGATGATAGGAGGAATAGTTTGTGAAGACAAATGAACATCCCCTATCAGGATGTAAACAGAGCTTAACCTGTTCCTGCCCCTGAAGACAACAACCGCGCTGTGTATTGTCATGCGGTTTTACAGTGGGGCAAAAAAGTATTTAGTCTGTCAGCAATAGTGCAAGTTCCACCACTTAAAAAGATGAGAGGCGTCTGTAATTTACAACATAGGTAGACCTCAACTATGGGAGACAAACCGAACAAAAAATCCAGAAAATCACATTGTCTGTTTTTTTAACATTTTATTTGCATATTATGGTGGAAAATAAGTATTTGGTCAGAAACAAAATTTCATCTCAATACTTTGTAATATATCCTTTGTTGGCAATGACAGAGGTCAAACGTTTTCTGTAAGTCTTCACAAGGTTGCCACACACTGTTGTTGGTATGTTGGCCCATTCCTCCATGCAGATCTCCTCTAGAGCAGTGATGTTTTTGGCTTTTCGCTTGGCAACACGGACTTTCAACTCCCTCCAAAGGTTTTCTATAGGGTTGAGATCTGGAGACTGGCTAGGCCACTCCAGGACCTTGAAATGCTTCTTACGAAGCCACTCCTTCGTTGCCCTGGTGGTGTGCTTTGGATCATTGTCATGATGAAAGACCCAGCCACGTTTCATCTTCAATGCCCTTGCTGATGGAAGGAAGTTTGCACTCAAAATCTCACGATACATGGCCCCATTCATTCTTTCATGTACCCGGATCAGTCGTCCTGGCCCCTTTGCAGAGAAACAGCCCCAAAGCATGATGTTTCCACCACCATGCTTTACAGTAGGTATGGTGTTTGATGGATGCAACTCAGTATTCTTTTTCCTCCAAACACGACAAGTTGTGTTTCTACCAAACAGTTCCAGTTTGGTTTCATCAGACCATAGGACATTCTCCCAAAACTCCTCTGGATCATCCAAATGCTCTCTAGCAAACTTCAGATGGGCCCGGACATGTACTGGCTTAAGCAGTGGGACACATCTGGCACTGCAGGATCTGAGTCCACGGTGGCATAGTGTGTTACTTATGGTAGGCCTTGTTACATTGGTCCCAGCTCTCTGCAGTTCATTCACTAGGTCCCCCCGCGTGGTTCTGGGACTTTTGCTCACTGTTCTTGTGATCATTCTGACCCCACAGGGTGGGATTTTGTGTGGAGCCCCAGATCGAGGGAGATTATCAGTGGTCTTGTATGTCTTCCATTTTCTAATTATTGCTCCCACTGTTGATTTCTTCACTCCAAGCTGGTTGGCTATTGCAGATTCAGTCTTCCCAGCCTGGTGCAGGGCTACAATTTTGTTTCTGGTGTCCTTTGACAGCTCTTTGGTCTTCACCATAGTGGAGTTTGGAGTCAGACTGTTTGAGGGTGTGCACAGGTGTCTTTTTATACTGATAACAAGTTTAAACAGGTGCCATTACTACAGGTAATGAGTGGAGGAAAGAGGATACTTACAGGTCTGTGAGAGCCAGAAATCTTGATTGTTTGTTTCTGACCAAATACTTATTTTCCACCATAATATGCCAAAAAAAATGATAAAAAAACAGACAATGTGATTTTCTGGATTTTTTTTTCTCAGTTTGTCTCCCATAGTTGAGGTCTACCTATGATGTAAATTACAGACGCCTCTCATCTTTTTAAGTGGTGGAACTTGCACTATTGCTGACTGACTAAATACTTTTTTGCCCCACTGTATATGTAATAGTCAAAGTGTTCAAAAATGAAAAAAGTAGAGCTGCACAACCATATATCAGTACCAGCCACAATCCATCTGTGGTGTGGTAAGAGAGCCCGTTCTTCAGAGCGGAGGTGCTCGCATGAAAACAAGTGGTGAATCCATAGCAATAAAAAGAAAATGTGGCAGCACTCACCGGTCTTTGTGTGGTCCAAGTCCTTTATTTGAGACAATTAAAACAACAGCATTTTCACAGCTCAGGGGAGTAGAAACAGAAGGGAGGTGAGCAGGGATACCCGTGGAAGTGCTGTTGTAGGCGCGAAACGGCCGTCGTCTATCCCTGCTCACCTCCCTTCTGTTTCTACTCCCCTGAGCCGTGAAAATGCTGTTGTTTTAATTGTCTCAAATAAAGGACTTGGACCACACAAAGACCGGTGAGCGCTGCCGCATTTTCTTTTTATTACTATTTATATGTAATAGTGATGTGCGTCTTATATAATGTGCTAAGGTAAGGTACAGCATATAAGTCATGTATAAGGTAAGGTGCAGCATATAAGTCATGTAAAGTGTTATTGTGTAATGTGAGTAGTGTATAGTGCATAGAAAGCATAGGATTAGCTTTAAGATAACATAATTATGGTTTATATACTGTAGTAAGTGGTTTAGCAACAGTATAGGGCAAAGGATAAGAACAAGAGCTTTATTCAATAACATAGGAAATAGTTAATGATTGAACTAAGCCCAGTGGGTGGGTAGTGTTGATAAAAGGGGGGCACTTCCTGATAGTGATAGTTAGAGAAGTGCAGTATCAAGGTCAAGTTCAGGTGCAATGGGATGACAGGGGCAGCATGGACCAATGGTGAGTCAGTAGGAGGCTATACTCATATCCTCGATGGACATTCCAACAATGTCTGGAGAATAGGGCTCAGGCCAGGCAACAAGGAGCAGGCCAGGTCTTCTGACATCTTGAGGTTGGTGGACGTGGAATTAATTGAGGGGACAGTGGGCAGGACCCGGGTGCACTGCTGAAGTGGACAGGAAATCTCTGAGGCTGATGGTGTCAGTGGGCCTTGGAGTAGTCCAGGACGAAAGAGTGGCATGGCTGAAGAGGTACTGTATTAAGGAAATGTGAAATGCTGTGCCCTATGCCACATGTCACCACCTGATGAACTTGAACAGACCTGTAAAGGTTTGAATACTGTCAAGAACTTGGTGTCCCCTGAATTGTGTGCGGTGGCTCCTAAAGACGGAAGCCTGGGGGCAGCAGAGGCCTGTGGCCTACAAGTGAGTGTGATGCACCCCAAAGCAAACTGGGACTGGGACACCGTTTGTTTGTAAAGTGCATAGCGGGACAGCAGCTCGATCACAACTACCACTCTGCAGCGCTCTACAACTATATAAATGTTCAAACCTGAAATGCTTATGAATACCACAGGCATTTAGGAGGTTTTTAGTTTTTTATGTGGATCTCAGAGATCCTCTTTAATCACAACCACACAAGAAAGGCTGTCAGACAGCTTAATTTTTCTTCCTCCTGGACTCCTAAACCCAGTACACATAGGGATGTAGAGTAATAATCTACAATGCATGCTAAATAGAGCCTATTAGCGCAACATATAGCCACAAGATATGGTAACAAAATGCAATCATATTAATTATATCAAAAGTTCATGTAAAAAAATTAAACACAAAATGAGACACACAGGGAGGGTGGCAGAGCACAGCAGGAGGAGACTAGATGATTCTTTTGGTGAAGAAATCCACTTTGTGGTTCTTCTTTATTCCCCATTTGAAGTTTTTTTTACTAATTAGATTTCGATGCACAGGGGCTGGATTGTGCACTGGGGTCTTTTCCAACCTGACTGTGATTGTCAGTCCTGCTGCCTTTCTCTTTGAATGAAAAGTCACTGCTGATATTTGAAATAAAGGAGGCATGTCACTTAAAGATCAGAGGCAGGCAGAGGGGCAGGGAGCAGTAGACCCAGTGCACAGTCCGGCCCTTGCGCACCGAAATCTAAGTAGCAGAAATCCTCAAATGATGAATAAAGACAAAGCGGATTTCTTCACCAAAGTTACCAATGCAATCAGTATTACAACACCATTACAGCCATGTCTTTACAATATAAAATCTTGCTGACAAATTCTCTTTAAGAGCATTCTTAAGGTGATGTAATAGCAGCTGTTAATGCATTACCAATAAAGTCTCTAACTGAGGCTCTTACGTAAAGGGGTCTATCTGGGTGTCACATTCCCTTTAAGCGTGACTCCCCCTGGAAAGAGAAGTTCATTATGCAGGTCCATAAGGTGGGATTTCTGGTTTCTTTTTATGCAACCTGGCTAGCTTTAACGGTTTTGACTTTCCTATGTACAACAGCCTGGCAACATGGAGTCTCACAAGGGAGCTGCTTACTTCTTGGCTTCAGTTCTAGCATCCCTGAGTTAACCACGTGCAAAACAAATTAGCAGCAATAAAAATAAAAGGAACAATTGAGTGACAGGAGAACGTGACAATTCTCTGTCATGAAACAAGCCAAACAGAGAGGTTGCACACAATAATAGGTAATAAAGCTTGCACAGGGACATCATTCTTCTGTGTGATCTATGATGATTGTCAAATTCCTGGCTGAAAATCCACGTTCAGAATGAGGAAAACTACACTTCTTTACACGCAGGCAGCCAGACAGCTTGGCTAATAAAACAAAGCTTCCGTTGATTAAAAAAAGCACACCATGGAAAGCTTCCCTGTTAAACACTGCCATGCAAACAATATGTAGCCTAAATGCGGCTGAACGGCCAAAATATATAATGCAATTTTATTTGAAAAACTACGGAGGATTAGTATATGCTGCAAGATACATTTAGAAGTTTTGAATCTTAACAAGATTGCAGATACAATCAGTATTTTAGTACATTTAGTCCTACAATATTGTTGATCTAAATATTGTCCCATCATGCAATGATGGAACCATATACATGGGCTTAATTCATCAAATTAGCTCTGTCCTGAAATAACATTTCTAAATTGTGTTTAAGGTAGCGGTCTCATTGACCTGACAGCTGCTTTCCATCTGCCCATTCAGGGAATATGGGCGTCATTGAGGAGGTTCCCTCAATAAACTACATCAGAAAGTCCCTAACAAACAGCAGTTCTAACCATGACAAACCAAATCCACCCATGTCCATTACATGGAATACCAATTAATTGTTGGTCACGTAATAAATATATCAACCTATAAAGCCAACAGTAATTTTCCCCAGCAACATCAGCATGGAAGCTAGATTATCATGATTGACTGTGGTGTCACACCAACGAACACTACACCTTGAAATAATGAAATCTCTAGCCTCTCTCACCTTTTATTAGTCTTCAGGAAACAGTTAAATTCTCAAGTTTAGAAGTTATCCCCGAACCACTGGAAAAAGAAAAACTTTCGAATCGTTAGTGGTCCCTCATCGATCCTGAGAACCAGGGCCCTGATGAGCCCTTTGTGAATGTAGCTGTTCATACATGTTGACTGCTACTCCAATCATTCTTAATAGGTCTGCAACCCTTCGCTGATCTTTATACTATAAGGCTGAATGAAGCCGCAGTGTGCATGATCGACTAAAACACCATTCACACGGGGCTCTTTAGAGTCTAGGTTCTCAGGAATGGTAGAGGGCACAGGGGTCAAAAACAGCAATCAGGAAGTTATCCCCTATTTCATTGATATGGCATGACTCCCAAACCTCAAGCTTAGGAATACTCTTATAAGGCTTCTATACACTCTAAGTGCAAGTCATCCAAACCCACTGATTTTGGCAGGACGTGGCGACGATCTGATGAGTGTATGGGTGCTCCAAGAGGAAAAAGAGGTTTAGTCTGCTTATCCGAGCTCAGTTAGCGGCTAGAGCAGGAACGCAGCTCTAGTATCAACACCAGGACTGTAAGAGGGGTGGAAAGCTGGCGCTGTACCCAGGGAGGACGAATGCCAGATATGTTTGTTATTTTATGTACTTTACACATTTTTAGACCACTTTACTGAAAGTGAACATCCTTCACCATGTTTTTCGATCCTGTGATTTCCATAATTCCATGACATTTCCTTTTTGGTGTTGCAATTTCAATTCTGAAGAGTTCATATGGCAGGTGGGTCCATTTTAAAAAAAATCAAAATAAGAGCTATATGTTTATTCCCATTTGGTTCTGTGAGATCAGTGCTGTAACTGATAATTATACTGTAGAGTACAGACGACCTATTTATCGCGAAAGATGAAAGGCTGGTTATTGCGTAATGTTGTGTTCACGCTAGCACTGGAAAAACTCCCAATGCATTTGACGAATGTGTCCTCAGACTATAATGGACCTGACATATGCAAATCCACTACAAACATGGTGTGTAAAGTGGTGCTTAAAGGGATTAAAAAGTAAATATAAGTCATACAATTTACTAATTTAATACTTTTAAGCAGGTGACTCTTTGCTTTGTACATACACCTGGATTCCAACAGCCTGTCTTGTGGTCAAGTGATTCACAGTCCTGTCTTGACACGTCACCTGAGCAGGATGTGAAAAAGGGGTATGCTGATTGTTTATTTCAAGAACTGTGCAAGCCCCCTTATATGTCACAGCTGATGCAAAGGGATAGAAGGGGGCTGGCTTGGCTATTAAAATAAGTATTTCACATGCTACTCTGGTCACATACTAATACAGGGAATACTGTCCCGAGTCAAGCCAAGATGCTATAACCTGGAACGAAGTGGCTACTAGAGGACTGAGGAAGCTTCCTTCATAGAGATATATTAGCAATTTTTAGAGCTTAATATTTAAAGCTTATCCATGAATAATTATTTTTCCTGACAAACACATTTTTGTAGTCCCTATTGTACATTTCTTGCAGAAATGCATAATGAATTTGGTACGCCTTATTCCAAAGCACACTTCATCCAGACTGGGTGTAAAAAATAAGTCAGTTTTCATTAATCGGGGGCCATAGTCCGAGGAGTGGAATTAGGCTTATAAAATATTGTACTCATTCAAAGTATGTTGAGATTTTGTTGTATTTTTTTGACTCTGTTATCCTTTGCTTCTCTCTAATTATTTACTTATGTATTATCTTAGAATTAATACCGAATTGTTATGTAGCAGTGTGTTAAGGAGAATCTTTCAAGCTTGGTAGAAAAAGCCTAATATTTCTATTCACCTCAGTGGCAACGTTATATTTGCAGCTGAGCTTTTATAAAGACTAATTATACTGGTCTGGTATTACAAAACAGCTTGGAAGTATAAATTCTGTTTCCTGTAGAGAAGCTTTTAACATACATATAATTTGCTGTAGTTTCAATTTCAGCTGGCACTTTGGTGTGTTAACTTAAGCTTTGTGCACATTACCATGCAGTTGTGCACAGCGGGCGACTCGAGAGTCCAGAGAGACTTACCTGTGGCTCTTAAGAGTGGCAGCACAGGCTATTAGCATGGCTACGAATGTTAACCAATATCAGCTATCAATCATGCATTAAGTTGCTGCTTAGGTTGTGTGAACATGTTGCTTTAATACCGTAATCTCATAATGATTGCAATTTAGGATTCCCAATAGAATTATCAATAAGTAACTTTCACTCACTTTGCTGTTAAAAGCTACAGGCAGAACAATATAGATAGCAGCGAAAGAGGCAACCGAGGATAATATCAAATTCTTTTAGAATTACATTATATTTTCAGAAAACAATATTATTGAAATATTTTAAGAATTGCTTGAAATACAGCAGATTTGAAATTTAAGATGCTTTAGGATTAGTGATGCGCAAATGTGCTCGGATAACGTCTTATTCGAGTATCTGGGCGTGCTCGTATATTATGTTCGAGTCCCTGTGGCTGCATGATTTGTGGCTGTTAGACAGCCTGAGCACATGAGGGGATTTGCTCTTGGCTAGGTAATTCCCACACCTATGTTCAGGCTGTTTAACAGCCACAAATCATGCAGCTGCAGGGACATAAACATAATATATGAGCACGACTAGATGCTCAGATAACACCCGAGCATGCTCGGAAAAGACGTTACCTTAGCACGTTCACTCATCACTATTTTGGATGCAATAATACATGATTAAGTGAAGGCCATGTAAAAGTCAAGTACATGTGCAGCGCCCCAGAGTCCTGGTTCATTGCAGTAATGTTGTTCTTCCACCAGGGGGAGTGATGTTACGTCTGAAGGCAATAAAAGAGATCATCTGTCCAGGTATCACAGCCACACACACACTTCACACACCAGTCCACCAGGGGGAGCTAAGGGTTCTATCTATTAGACCACTCCTCACATTAAGGTAAAACTTGGGGGTTGGTTAGGAAGTTAGTCAGAGTCAGGACAAGAAGTCTGAGGAGAGTTCCTGGCTGGGGACCGACGAGGAAAGGTCTCCCGGTCGAGCTGGCTAGGGTGATCTCTGGTCAGATCCAGACAGAAGTCTGAGGAGGGAGAAGGACACAGAGCTGCGCCTGCAACCCATGCGGCAGCATCCAAAGAAAGGACACGAAAGGAATTGTGCTGTAGTGAGTGAGAAAAGAAGTCATAGCAACAGGAGTGAAACATCAGTGGGAGACCAGCTAGAAGCAGGCTGCCTCCATCTGAAGCGCAGATCTGGTGGTCAGAACACCGAGGGAGTAAAGAGCTCTATGCCGTTACTTCAGAGACTGGCAGGGCAGTTAATTCCAAGTTGGCTGTCCGACCTTTATACCTAAGAAGACACAGTGGCAACTTGTGGGGGTCGGGGCGTCTCTAGGGTCCCTATAAACAAGCCTCAGGCCATCAGTCATACAGGTTTTGTCCTATCCGTACCATCTGCGGGACAGAGAGGAGTAACAACAGTGAGGACCTTATGGTAGCTTATGCAAGTAGGGACCTACTGAGTTACTGTGCGCTAGGGGAAGGCTACTGATTTCCACCTGGATAAGGGGACTCTGGATTTGCCTTCAGACTGGCCGGACTCTGCCTTCCCTGTGGTCCCTACCCTGGACTGTGGATGCTGAAGCCTTCAGTAAAAGGTAAAGAGACTGCATCCCTGTGTCCTTGTTATTCACTGCGCCTTGCACCATCCACTATCTACACTCTGAGAAGCCCTGGGGACATACTTCACCTGTGGGAAGGTATACCATCTAGCTGCCATAACATCACCCCAGTGGACCCCTAAGCAGAGTCGGTCACCCTGACCGAATACCATAGGTGGCATCACGAATACTATCCCTTTAAAGACCTTTCCCCCCATTTCACCGACGGACCTCCCGAGGGCCACGGACCGGGTCAGCCACCGTGACATCCCTACTGAGAACAGAAGAGGGCCCGGCATCGAGTACCCCACAGCCCTACGGGGGCGATCCACAAGTATCTGGCACATTTATACTAAGACATAAGTCCAATATTCATAGGGATTATTTCAGCACTGACAAATAAAGAGAGTTGATAAGGATGCATAGGTGATTTTTTATCTCCAAAAAGTATATACAGACATCAACTTCCAATTTCCAATTTTTCGACCAAACTGGTCTTTGTCAAGCATATATGTATGAAGGAAACAAGCATGGACCGACATCCCAATGGACAAGGGGCTTGACCAATGCAGCAAGCTCTGTGACCATTAGGATGTCGGTCCATGCTCCTCTCTTCCATACGGATAATCCTTGACAAAGAATTATTAGGTTAAAAAATTTGGAAATTGATATTTGTTTTTTATAGTTTGAAGTCAACAAATATACATCCATAGCAATTCTATTCAGTATTCACTATGAATTTTGGACTTTTGCCTTTCTTATAAGCATGAATATCTGCAGTACAACACAACTATCCTCGTCTCTTATACCAAGATATACCAAGATCCATATATTTTATGGAAGCATAAACACAGCCATAATAAGCACTTGATGACAGCATCTTAAAGGGAACCTTTCACCCCCAAAATCGAAGGTGAGCTAAGCCCACCGGCATCAGGGTCTTGTCTACAGCATTCTGGAATGCTGTAGATAAGCCCCTTATGTATCCTGAAAGATGAGAAAAAGAGGTTAGATTATACTCACCTGGGCGGGCGGTTCGATCCGATGGGCGTCGCGGTCTGGGGCCTCCCATCTTCTTACGATCACGTCCTCTTCTTGTCTTCACGTTGCGGCTCCAGCGTACTTTGTCTGCCCTGTTGAGGGCAGAGCAAAGTACTGCAGTGCGCAGGCGCTGGGCCTCTCTGACCTTTCCTGGTGCCTGCGCACTGCAGTACTTTGCTCTGCCCTACACAGGGCAGACAAAGTATGCCTGCGCCGGAGCTGCAGTGTGAAGACAAGAAGAGGACGTCATCGTAAGAAGATGGGAGGCGCCGAACCGGACCGCGACACCCACCGGACCGCAGCGGGAACGCCCCTGGGTGAGTATAATCTAACCTCTTTTTCTCAACTTTTAGGATACATCGGGGGCTTATCTACAGCATTACAAAATGCTGTAGATAAGCCCCTGATGCTGGTGGGCTTAGCTCACCTTCGATTTTGGGGGTGACAGGTTCCCTTTAAGTTGACCATAAAAACTCAACTGAACCTGCCAATTTGTGCAGAATGGTCTACAATATATATGTGTGGGGTGGCCTACTGACTCATTTGAAAGCAGACATGAGAGGATAAATGATTTAATAAAGTTAAAGGTTAAAAGTCTTAAGAGGATATAAAAGAATTAATTCTTAATATTTTTTTTTACTTTTCCATAACAGAGATGATAAATGCATGATCATTTGGGGAATTTCTACAGGGCCACATATTAATTACAAGTCTGGTGGTCTGATGTCCTTCTTTGGAATGATGCTGGGCATATGAAAGTAATCTCTTCGAATGTTTAAGATGGTACATTTGTTGCTGTAGGCTGATGATACCTACAAAAAAGTAGTTGACAGACTGTCTACCATCACATCCAAGTCTTATAATTTGGTTGCACTTTATATATTTACATTTGGTTCTCAGTTAAATCATCCAGATAAGCAGTCCCTTTGTGACAATAGGAAATTAAAGCAGTTGTCTGCCTAGTTAAACTTTTTCTACAAAATCGAGATAAAAAAATAAAAGATGCAATACTCAACTGACCAGTTACCTGCAATCAGCAGGGTGGCCAACTATCCAGAATTTCAGGATAGTCAATAAAAATAGGGTACTTTTTGCCCTGTCTGTAAAAAAAGTAAGGCATCCATGATTTTTTTGAAGCTAAAGAAACTTATTCAAGTTATTTTGATTGTAATTATCATCATGTTACAGTTTACAGTGAATGCAGCTGATGTCTTCATATCAGAGTTATAGGCTGTAGACATGTATCACTTATAATCACAATGATTTATGGCGGTTTTCCAATGTGTCCATAAAAAATATTGTCTGTCTATGATTTTCTTGTTAAGCTGCCCAGAAAAAAAAAAAAGAAATCAAGTTGGCAACCCTGGCCACCAGAGTTCTGGTCATGCTCAGTTCCCCACAGAGAGACATGTGATCACTGCAGCCAATCAATGGCTCTAAGACATCGCCTTTGCAGCCACTGATCGGCTGCAGTGGTTACAATTCCTGTGTCAGAACCTCATTGCTGCAGGAAGAAGCAGCGATTTGAAAGGTACAGGACAGAATGAGATTAGTGAAGTGATTATTGCTTCTTTTTTTTCTTATTTTGAGCATTTTGAGTAAATATTTTCCTTGCTAGCCAACCCCCCTGACTTTGCTAACTGGCAAATTTTGTCCTGGGGGTATGCAGTGAAAAAACCTAACAAAGAAGCAAAATGAGCAAATACCCTGCTGAAAGTAAGTCAAACTTAATATACTGTAAA
This sequence comes from Ranitomeya imitator, assembly GCF_032444005.1. Lineage (NCBI taxonomy): Eukaryota > Metazoa > Chordata > Amphibia > Anura > Dendrobatidae > Ranitomeya > Ranitomeya imitator. Next base: position 403,109,951 of record NC_091284.1, read on the forward strand.
TAACACAGGGTACTTAGCGACCACTGTTTTTGATTATAAAAAGTGTAAAGGCAATCCCACCAGCAACAAGTTGTAGCCAAATCGGGATGGTTCTGTACTGTCTCTAATATTGCTAAAAAAAAAGTTTGTGGCATGTTGTCCTCATAAAATTCATTCCTATATACCATTTAATTATCCATTGTAGAATAGACAGAACAGTCCACTTTAACAATTCTCATATTAACTTTTTCCCTAAATAGCCACAAAGCGTATTTCTTCAAAGTGGAATCTATGTCATCATCAATATTACAGTGCCATTACAGTCATGTGTTTTTGTTATATTACAAATTTGTGCGAACTGGTTCTCTTTGAATGTAGTTGGTTGGCCCCTTGTTTTCACCAGAAACAATCTGTAAGATGAAGGCATCACACCTGATCTCATGAGTTTTATTCTTTTTTAATTTATTGTTTTAAGGTGGTGTTTTGTAGACTGTTGTGTTACCTCAGAGAGGACAGGTTTAGTTGTAATTTAGTTGGTCATTTAAAGTAAGAATTTAATTAATTTATTTGAGGGGGTAGAAATGGTAGAAAACGCAAGAGGAGAGAAGAATATGCAGCTAGAATAAGGAGGAATGTCAGAGTGAGTTAAATTGTGCTACCATTGATGAGTAGAGATTTGATATGGTAAATGGAGAATATGAACTGCCAAAAATGGGTGGGCTATGTTGCAAAGGGGAGGATCCAAAAATTATTATTTTAATTTATCCTTTTTTATGTAGGTTGAAGAAGGCCTATCAATACCTATACATACAAATAACTGTAAATTCGATGAAACAAGAAAAGAAAACAGTGCGGCACTCACTCTCCGCACCCTCCTGCAGACCTGATGTCCTAACGGATGTTTTAAATATTTTTCTCCACTGTTTTCTTTTCTTGTTTCATCGAATTTACTGTGGATTACTTATCAGTGCTGAGCACCGTATACCCAGAATATACGTGCCACCTGTGTATTTTTCGGATGTTCCTCAAGGAGTTAATGTCCATATTGATTTGTGCTTCTCTAGTGCCGTCCATTGCTCATTCTGTGTGTTGGACATACAAATAACTTCCTTTCCATTCTATTTAGCCGATCAAAGAATTAAGAAATTCAAAAAATAGTTGGAAGTTATTTCCAAAATTACTTTAAAAAAAAAAATACTTTCTATCTGCCATAAACATAAAGAGAACTACTGTACTTGTTCCTGGATACATCCATGAGAAGGTTGCACGGGCCACGTATACAAATCCAATGTGTAGTGTAGTACATGATTCACACTTGACTCATGTGTTTCGAACAGACTGGAGACATGCAAGGCCTAGTCAATCACTTGAAAATCACTTCCTTGAAGAAATGACTTTATGTAGAATAGAATTTCAGCCCCTGATACAAAGTAACCTTTTAAGCAGATAGAGCTTCATCAATCTCTAGCTTGTACATGTGTAATTTATCTGGCCCTAATTTCAGATTGTTGCGACACAATTAATCTTTGCACTTTGAAAGGTTGAAGCTTTGAAAGTCTTCCATCTTCTCTTTAGTTTACAATACCTTCTTGTTATTTAGACAAAGTAAATTTGTTGTTTTCAAAGTCAATAGTCCTTGGAAGAAACCTCCTATTGTTACTAATATCAATTTAAGGTTTATTGTCTTTTGAAGCTACTCAACTACAATGGAAGTTCACTTATGTTTTTCCAGAAATCTTATTTTGGCAGAAAACATGTCATCTAATCCCAATTTCTTGAAATAGAATGAATTTTGAAGGGCTATTATTATAATCTGACCAATTTGGAGATACTTCAGTTTAGTCATCGGGTTTAAACATCCCACTTTTATTGTTTGTTCACTCAATTCTTGCATTCCATTTCTAGTAGTAGCTTTCAATACAAAATCTTTAGGTAGCGTTCCACCAGTGTTATGGGTTTTCCTACTTATGGCTTTTATCCTATATGATGTAGAAAGGCTTGTTAAAGGGTCAATATTGACTTGTAGGATTGTTGCATCCAATAGGTGGTGCTATAGGTCCTGTCCTCTTCCTCTCTAAAGAGACAATTAGCATATTTAAATTCCCAGAGGAGCACTTCATGGCCTATAAGTCTCCCTACACCAATTTGGTAATCTCCACAAGGAGAGACATTACCCCTTAGACCTCCTTGTGATACAAATAACTGCATACAGAGGATAATGGAAAATGATTAATCTATATGTCACTAATACAGGTGTTGTGTGGCTCAATGTGTATGTGCTGCTAGATTTAAGTTTGCATATGGCTGTTGCTTAAAGTAAGAGGTATATTAGCATTGTATAATAAATGTGTATAATAAATTTATTGTATTTAAATTTTATAGACTCATTAGTAGTTACACCTAAAGAATATGTATGGGGACTATATTTTGAGGGCTTGGTCACACAGGAGACAATCTTCATCTTAGTAAAAGCAGAAAATGTTCACAGAGAACATCTATCACTCTGAAAGAAGTTGGATGTCAATTTTTGGACAGCCCACTAATTTTAATAAAAGAAAGTTGTCAAGTCAATATTGAAGATTAGTGTTTTGAATTTGCAAATGTTTGTTAGGATCTTTAAAAATTCTAATTTCTTTATAGCGCAGCATCATCTGGCCTGAAAATAAATATTGCCATGACTGAAACACGGATATAGGACATTAGTTTATCTGTCCCACTAAGTGTAAGTTCACATTTGCGTATATGTGCGCAGTGTATCATCTGCATATGTGAACGCATGCAAAAACGCGTGCTAACGCATGCTTACGCAGTGTTTTTATCCGCATCATCTATCAAATGACGCAAAAAAACGCTGCGTGTGCATGTGTTTACATGCATTTTTGCATGCGTTTACCTTGTTCATTCACATGCGCTCGATATTTACAATATTTTCCAGTAGCATTTCATTGACATCAGACACCCAATGGGGGTGTCTCATGGGATTTCTATATATATAGACACACTGCACAGAATTCCTCCCCAAACCCACAACTGAAATCTGGTTGAAAAATGCTGCCAAATTCCAGGAAATGTGTAATTTTCCTAACTGCTTGGGGGTTGTGGATGACAAAAACATTAGGATTATGAAACCTTCTGGTAGTGGAACCGAGTACTTCAATTATAAAAAATACTATTCTATTGTTCTAATGGCAATTCACGATGCTCAGTGTAGATTTACCGTCATAGACATTGGCTCATTTGGACGAGGAAATGACTCACAAACTTTCAAAAACTCGTACATGGGCCAATGATTGTATGGTAATGATTTTAATTTCCCACAGCCACAACATCTTCCCAGCACTGAAGGACCACCAATGCCGTTTGTTGTGGTTAGGGATAAGGCCTTCCAAATATGTGCCAACCTCCTAAAACCGTATTCAAGTAGGGACTTAAATCACACAAAAAAAATTTACAACTACCGACTGACAAGGCCAAGAAAAACTGTGGAGTGTGTCTTGGAATTGCTGGTATGTAAATGGCGCATTTTGGGAACATCTATTAATTTAAAAATTGAAACTATTGATGAGGTTGTGAAAGCATGTGTTCTTCTACAGAACTACATCATGGCAAAAGAGCGACCCAACTTAGAAACTGAGGAACCTGTAAGGGTACCGTCACACTATACGATTTACCTACGATCACGACCAGCGATATGACCTGGCCGTGATCGTAGGTAAATCGTAGTGTGGTCGCTGGGGAGGTGTCACACAGACAGCTCTCCAGCGACCAACGATGCCGAGGTCCCTGGGTAACCAGGGTAAACATCGGGTAACTAAGCGCAGGACCGCGCTTAGTAACCCGATGTTTACCCTGGTTACAAGCGTAAAACTAAAAAAAAACAAACAGCACATACTTACATTCTGGTGTCCGTCAGGTCCCTTGCAGTCTCTGCTTCCCGCACTGTGACTGCCGGCCGTAAAGTGAAAGTGAAAGCACAGCCGCTGTGCTCTGCTTTCACTTTACGGCCGGCAGTCACAGTGCTGGAAGCAGACGGCAAGGGACCTGACGGACACCAGAATGTAAGTATGTGCTGTTTGTTTTTTTTTAGTTTTACGCTTGTAACCAGGGTAAACATCGGGTTACTAAGCGCGGCCCTGCGCTTAGTTACCCGATGTTTACCCTGGTTACAAGCGAACGCATCGCTGGATCGCATCGCTAGATCGCTAGATCGGTGTCACACACACCGATCTAGCGATGACAGCGGGAGATCCAGCGATGAAAGAAAGTTCCATACGATCTGCTACGACGTACGATTCTCAGCAGGATCCCTGATCGCTGCTGCGTGTCAGACACAGCGATATCGTAACGATATCGCTGGAACGTCAATAATCGTACCGTCGTAGCGATCGAAATGGTATAGTGTGACGGTACCCTTACATTGCATGATTATGATTACCAAAGTCACCTTCTGAGGACTACTGTGGAAGTTGCCCAGATCGGAGATAAGTTTGCTGATTACTTTGTGTCTGATAATGGATGTGTGGAATGGCAAGAAACAATGGTTTAGGCAGCTAAGTAAAATTTATCTGTAATTGTAAAATATATCTGTAATTTTCAAGTGTACGTGTTATGTTAAAATGTACATGTTCTGTTAAAATGTACGTGTTATGCTAAAATGTACATGTAATTTTAAAATGTACCTGTTATATTAAAATTTACCTGTTCTATTCAAATGTACCTGTTCTATTCAAATGTATTCCATTAAAACTTAGAAGTTCCCTCAAAAATACAATAGACACATATATGTTTTTGCGGTGGCGGTGCAACAATCTAAGAAAACACAAGATATTTTTGAAAGATTTTTCTGAAGCCGAGATGCGAACTCGGCTTCAGAAAAATGGCCGCCGCGATCTCCTTCTGCGCACGCGCGGCATCCCGCGGCCATTTTCCTGAAGCCCCGGGCAGCAGAGCACTCCATCTGCGCATGCTCGGCCTCAGGAAGATGGCCGCCCCCACCGATAACCAGGGGAATAGTGCAGATCGCGCCCTTTTTCTTCACCTGCGCAGTGGATTCGGCAGTTGGGCATGCGCAAACCACTATGCCAACAACGGAAAGATGAGCAAGATCTGGGGGAAGAAACAGCAATGTCACCACACCCATTCGACCAGACCAGCCTGATTGACAGGCGAAAACGGCGACTTTGGTAAGGTATTTCGGCAGCATAGGTGGGGAATCAGGGTACACAAAATGCACTATTGTAACACACAGCTCAGGCCCTACCGCCTCACCAACACCGGAGCTCCTGCAACCCTCAACCTACTGTCTCCTTCCCCATAATCCTGTAGAATGTAAGCCCGCAAGGGCAGGGTCCTCGCCCCTCTGTATCAGTCCGTCATTGTTAGTTTGTTTACTGTATGTGATATTTGTAACTTGTATGTAACCCCTTCTCATGTACAGCACCATGGAATCAATGGTGCTATATAAATAAATAATAATAATAATAATAATAATAATACTTAACGGTATTTTTATCTCAATCTGAAAAAACAGGGTGGCAGGTTCCCTTTAACCTTGGTGCAGCACCACTTTTAGCCCGATTCTCCTCTCATGTCCTTGTTGGAGCGGTCCTTCACTGAACACCAGCGGATTTTGTTTCTCTTCACTGTGAAGGATAAAAAAAAGAAAAAAAATTAATTGTCAAAAAAAATACATTAACATTTACCAAAATAATTTCTGGCACGTGGCGTTGCACAGTCCCAATCAGCCAGCAGCGATGTTGCCACTTCTTCCCAGAGTCGTCGAATCACCACATTGTCGGAGTGCTGACCGTCATGGGTATCCCACAACGGTACTCGCTCTTGGACAAGGTTGATGAGTTTCTCATTTTCAATATCTTGATCTTCCTGTTGTGGAACCTATAGATCAAATAGAACAAAAAAATGTTTTAAGTAAAACTGAAAACAAATTCTATTACAACTCTGCTGAAAAGACGACCCCAGGAAGGTTCATTTTAACTTGACTGCTCCTGCTCGTCCCCACTGGAAGGTAACTGTAAAGAAAATACATGATTTACCACATGTATAGTATTGCCAGTCAATACATACCAATCAGTAATCAAATGTGATTACATAGCTACATGTCCACCTTCGGAAGCTTCAGTGGAGGACATCTTGTAATAGCTGGAAGCAGTCAAGTTAAACACTAAAGAAAAGAACAGAGAAGAAAAATTAAAGTTGTTAAGAGCCAAACAATATGTTGACAAAAAAAATGGACACTAATACTTACATTACAGTCAGTAGTCCAACAGCACAGCAGTCAGCACATGCCAGGGACAGATGGCAGCACCAGAAGACAACCACAGCACCAGGAGACAACTGAAGCACCAGCAGAGACGACCAGTCTACAAGGAACAGAAAAACCAGTGAGAGAGGCAGACATTTTCAAAGGTTCTATACTTACATAGCCAGTGTTGTCCTTACCAGGCCAGCAGCACCAGGAAAGATGCCAACACCAGAGACAGATGGCATCACCGGTAGAGACGACAGCACAAGAGACAGGTGGCAGCACCAGGAGACAACCAGTCTAAAGGAAAAAAAAGAAAAAGTAAGAGAGACAAAGATTTTCAAAGGTTCTATACTTACATAGCCATTGTTATCCTCACCAGCCCAGCAGCACCAGGAGAGACGCCAGCACCAAGAGAGATGGCAGCACCAGGAGACAACCAGTCTTGTGCTTCCATGCAGACAGTCATACTGAGTCTTGTGGTTCAGTGCAGAGTCTTGTGGTTCAGTGCTTAGTCTTGTGCTTTAGTGCTGAGTCTTGGGCTTCAGTGCCAAGTCTTGGGCTTCAGTGCCGAGTCTTGGGCTTCAGTGCTGAGTCTTGTGCTTCAGTGATGAGTCTTGTGCTTCAGTGATGAGTCTTCTGTTTCCATCCAGAGTCTTGAGAGTAATGAACTACCTGTCTCTAGACCCCCTTTTATACATCAGGGATTTTGCAGGTGGAGACATCTTTTCCAGGACCTTTTCATCATGAAGTGTGCATGCGTTCCCATAGACAGTAATGCATTTTTTTAATGCACTCATCCGTATGCGCATGCCTGCTCATATTTGACGGATTTTTGATGCCTCAAAAATGCAACATGTTGCGTTTGCCGGAACCCGCTACACACCAAGAAATGACGCATGTGGAAGCATACAAACATATGTCCCTGCATATGCCATGTTAAAGATAGGTAGCCATGACGCATGCTTATCTGTGCGGATGATACACTGCGTACAGAGACGCAAATGTGAAACTACCCTAATCCAGTTTTTGGCATCAAAAAGTCACAAATTTTGGCGCAATGGAGTACTTGCTCAAACATTTTGTATTTTTATTCAGCCATTTGTGCCGCTCCCCATAACTTTTTAAAAGTAGGCTAACACTATGTAGCAGATTCATAATTATGTATTCCAAACAATTGTGTACCGGGAGTATTCTACATTGTCACTTGGCAACTCTAAAGAGGACTTCCACGAACAAGCTTGGCAGTAGCTACTCCATTTTCAAAATCCCAGGGGTTGCCCTGCCCTTCACTCTTATGCCCCTTTAACAGGGATCTGGACTTAATAAGGACCCCAGCTGCTTTTTCGTGGTGTGAGCTGGCTATTAGAATAGTCTATAAAGGCACGGATGATTGACCTCGTGGAGACCAAAACATCCAACACCGTGGAGACACCATCACGTGTTTCTCAACGCAGTGATCCAGAACACTGCCCCCAAATATGCAAATGCACGTAAAGGAGCTGCGGAGACACCATCACATGTTTCTCAACGCAGGTAGTGAATAGCCAGGCCTTTCCCCGGGAAGGAACAACCAAGGGAAGGGCAGCATCCAATAAAGGAAAACATCCAATAAAGGAAAACCACCTATGCCAAGCATGGTATCTATCCACAGACAGCTGTTTTGGGGTTTTTGCCCCTCATCAGTGTGCAGTAGGAAACTGCTGTCTGTGGATGGATACCATGCTTGGCATAGGTGGTTTTCCTTTATTGGATGTTTTCCTTTATTGGATGCTGCCCCTCCCTTGGTTGTTCCTTCCCGGGGAAAGGCCTGGCTATTCACTGCCTGCGTTGAGAAACACGTGATGTAGCTCCTCTACGTGCATTAGAATAGTCTGGCAGCTGGGCCAGAACCAGAGGTCAGTACAGGGACAAAAACGCAAGGCAGGAGAATAATAAAAAAATGAGCTATGGTCAAAAATCAGGAATGTCTAGGGAGTCAGCACAGAATGCTGAAAGTTCTCTAGGAGCAAGTCATATTATAACTGGCAGGCTGTTAGGAGCTTCAATAGCGTGCATCACCACCCAGATCACACGGAAGGAAGCAAGCATAGAAAAATTAACTCCTGATTTCTCAGTATGGACAGAATTACAAGTACCTGAGAGCATGGAACTAGAGTAGTCACCTCATGTCATCTGCAAAAAGAGTGCGGCATCACCTGGCGACAGAAATATACAAACAGGGAAGGAAGGCACGGACACAGATGTCACAAACTGGTGTTCGTTGTAATAGAAATCTTTAGCTTTCCTAGATTTCATATACTGCCACAGAGATAGATCCCTGCCCACCCAATATTTTTGGCCTTGGGAAGTTGGAGTTAAGCCTCATTCAGACATCTATCTAATATGGTCCATATTCCTATGAGGCTGTGAAGTTCGGGTCAGGAAAAGAACAACTATTCTGACCACCATGTTCCATAAACGAACCGTGTTACACGGGTGTCAGAGAGAGCCTTTATTTAGTTAAACTTTTAAATCAAGTAGCGCATCCTAATTTTTATTTTTTTGCCCCGATTCCTGTGTATGAAATGGAGAAAGCATTGCTAAAATAAGGAACAGAACATTTAAATAATTGTTGCCTTATTTTGTCTGTACAAAATAAAAATCAGGATATAAACATGGATTTTTTTGCTTTTATAATAATATTTTGCAATTGCATTTTTCGAATTCTGGCAATTTTACTAAAATTAGAGTAAACTTTTTGACAGGAATACAGTGATAAAAGTAATATTAGGTATAAAAAAAGCTATTGATCTCAATGGGAGAGTGCTGTGGGTATGCTCTGTGACATTCAGGGGTCACAGGCTGTTTGCTGTGATATTTGCACAATTCTGTATTTTTTGCCAGTAGCGCCATATTAGAAGGGTTACTTTAAAAGGGCAGCACGGTGGCGCAGTGGATAGCACTGCAGCCTTGCAGCGCTGGGGTCCTGGGTTCTAATCCCACCCAGGACAACATCTGCAAAGAGTTTGTATGTTCTCTCCGTGTTTGCGTGGGTTTCCTCCGGGTACTCCGGTTTCCTCCCACATTCCAAAGACATACTGTTAGGGATTATAGATTGTGAGCCCCATTGGGGACAGTGATGATAATGTGTGCAAAACTGTAAAGCGCTGCAGAATATGTTAGCGCTATATAAAAATAAAGATTATTATTATTATTTATTATTAATTTATCGATGATAGTAAGATAACCCTGCTGCCATAAAGACAGAATTATAAAACTCCTCAGCAGATTAGAAATTGTAGCACTTTTACAAATTTCTGATTCCAAAATCTTAAAACAGTGTTTAGCAAACAACCGTTTCTCACTTTAGAAAATTCTGATTCTCAAATTGTAAAATGTGTTTCGTAAGAAGCCGATTCCCTCATTTACTCGACTGTTAGCAGGTTATGAAAAGTTGCTAGATTATTACTACACGAAAACAGTCGGAAGGTAAAATAATATCCTACTCTGGAAGATGTTTTTTTTTAAAAAAATAAACAAAAAAACCTGTTTCCCTTCTGTATAGCTAAAAACAGCATTTTCGTTGCCCGTTGCAATCACTGATAGGAGATCTTAGGCCGCTGATTGGAATCTGAAATAAAAAGTCTGATTTCTTGTACAACCTTCCTCCACAATGGCAGCATTCACATAATGATGGTATTGTTCGGTGTAATTGGAAGGAGCTATTTTTCTATTATTTTAAATGAAATGCAAAATCTTTCATCAGCCTTCCTCTGGAATCACAGCACAATTTGTTTTCCCAAGGGGCAACTCTTCAGTTATTTTTTGTTAAGAGGCTTTGCACAAAGCTTTTACGCACGTAGAATACATAGGGATCCATTAAAATGAACATTCGGAAGCCGAAAAAATTGTCCTATCCTTGCGAAAGAAAATCAACCTTCAGGCAAGGTGTATGCGTGTATCAGCAGGAAAAATAAAGTCTTTTGATTTGGGCAAAAAAAAACACTGGCTTATTTATTTTTCAACTTTAAAGTGTTTAAATTTCACTTCTGTGTGTAGGGCATCAATGTGCTAATAGGACCGTTAGCCGTAAAAGGAATTTGTCTGTTTCTTGGATTAAATTAATATAGGAGACCATTATTTAGGATAAATCATGGCTGAGGCTGACGTCCTTATTAATCTTCATAAAGTCGAAATTCCTATATGGCTGTATTTGGGTATTTATAGAAGATGTGCCACAATGAATTGGTAATTTATTTTACAAGAGACTATCAGACTTCTATTATTATTATAATTTTATATACTCAGAATATTAAGCCAAAGTGTCTATTTTAAAGTATAAAAAAAAATCATTTTTTATACTATGTATTCTAAAAGTCCCCTAATTTTTATTATTATTTATTTATTTTAATTTTGACATGATGTCGCTTTATACCTAAGGTGTTTGTATCTGCGCCATTTTTTTAAACCTTGCCTCAGAAGCCTTCACTACCCTGACCGTTTTTACACATGACCCCTTTCCTTATTCTCATTCAGTGGCTTTTTTGTGTGTCCTACAGCCACCAGCTTGAGTTTCATTTGACTGTTTGAATGCCCAGACATCTGCCAATCTGAACTTTCCGCCTTTTGTCTTCTATCGGGACCCTTCTGTAGATGACAAGGAAAAATGGACAATGTAGTGTCCCAGAGTCATGAGATCTGCTCTAAACACCCACTGGGCTATTCATGAAGAGATGAAGTGGAATAAAAAGAGACGGTAGAAGTAGGCTGCAGCACAATGACACCTTGCGTTTCTGTTTTTCACATAGTGGAGGTATTTTTGAAACTCAGGATTTGGGACATTACAAGCATTAAAAACCACTTGCAGTTTTTTTTGGGGGGAAATTGTGACCTTCTCTGCAGTGCAAATAAAGGACTATGGTAATATGAATGAACACATGTAAGACGGGAACAATAATATTGTTCCTTCAGATGGAAGGTTTTTTTGCATAATTTTCATTGTGCCACCATAAACGTTTCTGCGTTGTACGCACATGTCCTTAATCCGACAACTATATGTGTGTAAATGATAAAGAAAATGTGCAATAAGTCATGTTGGTATATGAATCATGTGGCCAAAGCAGTATGACTGAGCTCTCAGAAATCTTACCTCATTCTACACCTCATTATATACCGGTGTAACAGGCCAGATTATACCCCCAGGCCAGACTATACCCGGGGTTAAAGTGGCCTAGGCTAGATTATACCCCGGGTATACTTTGGCCTAGGCCAAACTATACCCCGGGGTATAAAATAGCCTAGGCCAAAGTATACCCCTCCAGGCCAGATTATACCCCCCAGGGTAAGCTGAGGGAAAGCTGCTCATTATTCTAGGTAACAGCTCCCCCTCCCATCGGGCACTGCTCCTTTTCAAGCTCCTCCACCTCTGGTGACGCCAGGGATCTCCCTTTCTAAGCCCCACCCCCTCCCTATAGTCACATGTGACATGAAATCTTCAGCCCTGCTCGGGCCAGCTCGTTGTCTTGGCGCCTTGGATATGCTTGGAAAAGGGCTTTGTATACCTAGGGGGCACTGACGAGCACTGAGGGGTGGGTGGGGAACCCCTTTACTGGTTGCTATGGGATATAGCATGATCACTCTATCCTAGCAACACCTTGGATACGCTTGGAAAAGGGGTTTATCTATCTTGGGGGCACCATTGCAGCACTGCGGGTGGGTGGGGAAACCTTTTACTGGTTGCTATGGGATTTTACATGACCAATTTATCCTAGCAACGCCTTGTATACGCTTGGAAAAGGGGTTAATCTACCTTGGGGGCACTCTCGCAGCACTTAAGGATAGGTGGTTAACCCCTTAGGTGGTTGCTATGGGATTTTACATGACCACTTTATCCTAGCAACGGCTTGTATACGCTTGGAAAAGGGGTTTATCTACCTTGGGGGCACCCTTGCAGCACTGCGGGTGGGTGGGGAAACCTTTTACTGGTTGCTATGGGATTTTACATGATCACTCTATCCTAGCAACGCCTTGAATACGCTTGAAAAAGGGGTTAATCTACCTTGGGGGCACTCTCGCAGCACTTAAGGATAGGTGGTTAACCCCTTAGGTGGTTGCTATGGGATTTTACATGACCACTTTATCCTAGCAACGGCTTGTATACGCTTGGAAAAGGGGTTTATCTACCTTGGGGGCACCCTTGCAGCACTGCGGGTGGGTGGGGAAACCTTTTACTGGTTGCTATGGGATTTTACATGATCACTCTATCCTAGCAACGCCTTGAATACGCTTGAAAAAGGGGTTTATCTACCTTGGGGGCACTCTCGCAGCACTTAAGGATAGGTGGTTAACCCCTTAGGTGGTTGCTATGGGATTTTACATGACCACTTTATCCTAGCAACGGCTTGTATACGCTTGGAAAAGGGGTTTATCTACCTTGGGGGCACCCTTGCAGCACTGCGGGTGGGTGGGGAAACCTTTTACTGGTTGCTATGGGATTTTACATGATCACTCTATCCTAGCAACGCCTTGAATACGCTTGAAAAAGGGGTTTATCTACCTTGGGGGCACTCTCGCAGCACTTAAGGATAGGTGGTTAACCCCTTAGGTGGTTGCTATGGGATTTTACATGACCACTTTATCCTAGCAACGGCTTGTATACGCTTGGAAAAGGGGTTTATCTACCTTGGGGGCACCCTTGCAGCACTGTGGGGAAGCCGGGGAACCCTTTTACTGAGGAAGGAAACAGCACAAAAATTCAAAAGCTGACTTAGGCCATAGTATACCCCCGGGGGATAAACTTTATACCAGGGGGTATAAAATAGTTTTTATAGTATTTCTCTAGGCCATAATGTTATCACTTCACTGTTTTTCTCACCCTATTGCTTATTTGTTGAAAAGTGTGCAGATCTGAACTGACAGTAGATGGCGCTGTCCTGTCAGTGCATAGTTAATGATAACTTGTTTTGTATGTTCTCTATGACACCTCTCTGCTCTCTATGACACCAAATCTTTTCCAATTTTGACAACCATGGAAGATCAATTGTATGACCAGCTTTTGAGATTCTACACTGCAACAGAACAAAGGTACCCTCAGTATACCTACGATCTACCTCCTGAGAAACGTGCAAATGCCAAGTCCCAGTTTAGACAAACAGCAAAGCCATATCGAACCCAAGGAGGAATTGTTTATCATAGGGAAAAGGAGGTTCTTACTAAAAGTCGACTGCCAAATATCCTGAAGGCCTGTCATGACAACCCAATATCTGGGGGCCATTTTGGCAGAGATAAAACTTTAGCCAAAATCTCTGACCGGTTTTACTGGAAGGGAATGAAAAATGACGTTCACCAGTATGTGAAAGCCTGTCAAAAATGTTTTGTTATAAATCCCAAAATCACAAAGGAAGCTCCACCACTCAACAGTATATCAGTGCCTGGAAAAGTATGGAGCTTAGTTGGGATTGATATGATTGGCCCTCTTCAGGAAACATCAAATGGCAACAAATATATAGTTGCTGCCACTGATCATTTCTCCAAATGGACTGAAGCAACAGCTGTCCCAGATAAGAGTGCCAAGTCAGTGGCAAATTTTTTGTACTCCGTTATCTGTCGCCTTGGCTGTATGGAGACTCTGATTAGCGACCAGGGACGAGAGTTTGTAAACTCGATCATTGACAACCTGATGGAACATTTTCAAACAGATCACCGTATTTCATCTGCATACCACCCACAAACAAATGGCCAGCGGGAACGTGATAATCGGACACTTAAAGAAGCTCTTAGTAAGCTTGTCAATGACCAAGGAAACAACTGGGATCAATTCATCCCTGGTGTTCTGTTTGCCTATCACACATCTGTGCATGCTTCAACCAAGGTTACTCCATTTGAGGTCATGTATGGACGGAAGGCCAAGCTTCCCATGGACCTTAATCCCTCAAAAGATGATACGGTGGATCCCATGCCCATTTCAGATCATGCCACCCCTGATGTGCTAAATACACTGTCAAGCATTCTTAAAAAGCTGCACTCAGACGTCAGTACCAACATCCACTCTGCTCAAGAACACCAGAAGTGTGCCTTTGATCGCCGACACAAAAGTAACAAAGAAATCACTGCTGGTACCATAGTTTATATCAAGAATCAGCGCCGTATTCAACGCATAGGTTCAAAGATGGAACCACGCTGGATTGGACCTTATTTAGTTGTGGAATCCTTGACCAAGGGACGAGTAAAACTTAAGAACAACAAAACTGGCAAGATATTAAGCAACACATACCACACCAGCAACCTAAAGATTTACCAGGATAAAGAGGCTTCTCCACCATCCGATGATGATTATTCCAGTGACTCTGCCACACAGAAAAATAAGCAAACTAAGGCTTTCAACCTACTACCAAGTTCAAGAAGGAAGTATCTTAGCACCACTCTTGGCCTTACGTTTAGTAAGGTTGTATACTGTGGATGCAGACGAGACCTTGAACAACCACGGCGTACATATAAAACCAAAGGTGATGGAAACTGCTTCTTCCGGGCCATCAGCTACATCTTGACAGGAACAGAGGACAACCATTCCCTTCTCAGAGATAAAGTCATCCACCATATGAAAACTGACTTGACAAAAAAACTACAGGACTACTTGAACCAAAATGTGAATGAATATGTGAACATCTCTGGAATCTCTCGTGATGGAGTCTGGGCAACTGATGCAGAGATCATGACCACGGCGAATCTGTTGAGTTGCGACATAATAATCTACACAAACGTCGGTGACTCCATGGATTGGTTGACATATCCTGCAAGCTTCAATCTGCAGTCAACAACTGAACATGCACTGTATCTTGAAAATAAGCACGATCATTTCAATGTTGTTATCAGTGTTTAGCTTTAAACATTAATTTGGTAGCAAGGACATGCTAGACTAAATGTCATAATACACAGAATGACTGTTGGGCGATTTGTTGCCCCAGATAATTGCATTGCATGATAAGTGACTTATAGCTAATGAGAAATTATTGCCCCCCCTCCCAAAAGTTTTGTATAGTGGGAGGTACTCTTTAAGAATTGTCAGTTTGGTTTCTCAATAAAATGTTGAAGCATTAAGTAATTCTTGTGTATATCACTCAATGCAAATGATTTCATTGGGGTATAATATGAGCTGAGAGGTATAAATTGGGCTAGGCAACTTTAACCCCAGATTAGTTACATAATCTGGCCTGGAGGGGTATAGTTTTTTTTCCAAGCGTATACAAGGCGTTGCTAGGATAAATTGGTCATGTAAAATCCCATAGCAACCAGTAAAAGGGTTCCCCGGCTTCCCCACAGTGCTGCAAGGGTGCCCCCAAGGTAGATAAACCCCTTTTCCAAGCGTATACAAGCCGTTGCTAGGATAAAGTGGTCATGTAAAATCCCATAGCAACCACCTAAGGGGTTAACCACCTATCCTTAAGTGCTGCGAGAGTGCCCCCAAGGTAGATAAACCCCTTTTTCAAGCGTATTCAAGGCGTTGCTAGGATAGAGTGATCATGTAAAATCCCATAGCAACCAGTAAAAGGTTTCCCCACCCACCCGCAGTGCTGCAAGGGTGCCCCCAAGGTAGATAAACCCCTTTTCCAAGCGTATACAAGCCGTTGCTAGGATAAAGTGGTCATGTAAAATCCCATAGCAACCACCTAAGGGGTTAACCACCTATCCTTAAGTGCTGCGAGAGTGCCCCCAAGGTAGATTAACCCCTTTTTCAAGCGTATTCAAGGCGTTGCTAGGATAGAGTGATCATGTAAAATCCCATAGCAACCAGTAAAAGGTTTCCCCACCCACCCGCAGTGCTGCAAGGGTGCCCCCAAGGTAGATAAACCCCTTTTCCAAGCGTATACAAGCCGTTGCTAGGATAAAGTGGTCATGTAAAATCCCATAGCAACCACCTAAGGGGTTAACCACCTATCCTTAAGTGCTGCGAGAGTGCCCCCAAGGTAGATTAACCCCTTTTTCAAGCGTATTCAAGGCGTTGCTAGGATAGAGTGATCATGTAAAATCCCATAGCAACCAGTAAAAGGTTTCCCCACCCACCCGCAGTGCTGCAAGGGTGCCCCCAAGGTAGATAAACCCCTTTTCCAAGCGTATACAAGCCGTTGCTAGGATAAAGTGGTCATGTAAAATCCCATAGCAACCACCTAAGGGGTTAACCACCTATCCTTAAGTGCTGCGAGAGTGCCCCCAAGGTAGATTAACCCCTTTTCCAAGCGTATACAAGGCGTTGCTAGGATAAATTGGTCATGTAAAATCCCATAGCAACCAGTAAAAGGTTTCCCCACCCACCCGCAGTGCTGCAATGGGGCCCCCAAGATAGATAAACCCCTTTTCCAAGCGTATCCAAGGTGTTGCTAGGATAGAGTGATCATGCTATATCCCATAGCAACCAGTAAAGGGGTTCCCCACCCACCCCTCAGTGCTCGTCAGTGCCCCCTAGGTATACAAAGCCCTTTTCCAAGCATATCCAAGGCGCCAAGACAACGAGCTGGCCCGAGCAGGGCTGAAGATTTCATGTCACATGTGACTATAGGGAGGGGGTGGGGCTTAGAAAGGGAGATCCCTGGCGTCACCAGAGGTGGAGGAGCTTGAAAAGGAGCAGTGCCCGATGGGAGGGGGAGCTGTGACCTAGAAGAATGAGCAGCTTTCCCTCAGCTTACCCTGGGGGGTATAATCTGGCCTGGAGGGGTATACTTTGGCCTAGGCTATTTTACACCCCGGGGTATAGTTTGGCCTAGGCCATTTTATGCCCGGGTATAGTTTGGCCTAGGCCAGTTTATACCCCGGGGTATACTCTGGCCTAGGCCAAATTATACCCGGGGTTAATCTGGGACGGGGTTACTTTGGCCTGTTACACCGGTATGTATCAGCCTGATGATGTAATGTTTTACCTTAAGAAAAAAGAAAGCTCTCAAAGAGGTGAAAGCATTTGTTGTATTTTTTAGAATAAGACCATTAGTATACTTGGTAGTAGGACAAGTGAAGTAACAATGGCAAACTGCTGACTGAGACATCAGGAAAGACTATCTATCTATCTATCTATCTATCTATCTATCTATCTATCTATCTATCTATCTATCTATCTATCTATCTATCCATCCATCCATCTATCTATCTATCTATCTATCAATCACATATCTATCTATCCCATATCTATCTATCTATCTATCTATCTATCTATCTATCTATCTATCTATCTATCTATCTATCCCATATCTATCTATCTATTACATTTCTATCTATCTATCTATCTATCTATCTATCTATCTATCTATCTATCTATCTATCTATCGTTCTATCTATCAATCACATATCTATCTATTACATTTCTATCTATCTATCTATCTATCTATCTATCTATCTATCTATCTATCTATCTATCCCATATCTATCTATCTATTACATTTCTATCTATCTATCTATCTATCTATCTATCTATCTATCTATCTATCTATCGTTCTATCTATCAATCACATATCTATCTATTACATTTCTATCTATCTATCTATCAATCACATATCTATCTATATTATCTATCCATCCATCCATCCATCGATCTATCTATCAATCACATATCTATCTATATTATCTATCTATCAATCACATATCTATCTATCTATCTATCTATCTATCTATCTATCTATCTATCTATCTATCTATCTATCTATCTATCTATCTATCGTATCTATCTATCTATCTATATTATCTATCTATCTATTACATATCTATCTATCTATCTATCTATCTATCTATCTATCTATCTATCTATCTATATTATCTATCTATCTATTACATATCTATCTATCTATCTATCTATCTATCTATCTATCTATCTATATTATCTATCTATCTATTACATATCTATCTATCTATCTATCTATCTATCTATCTATCTATCTATCTATCTATCTATCTATCTATCTATACATCTATCTATATATACATCTATCTATCTATCTATACATCTATCTATCTATCTATATTATCTATCTATCAATCACATATCTATCTATATTATCTATCTATCTATCTATCTATCTATCTATCTATCTATCTATCTATCTATCTATCTATCTATCTATCTATACATCTATCTATATATACATCTATCTATCTATCTATACATCTATCTGTCTATCTATATCATCTATCTATATATCTATTACATTTCTATCCATCTGTCTATACATCTATCTATCTATCTATCTATCTATCTATCTATCTATCTATCTATCTATAATAATTAAAGAAAATTTGGCAGCACTATAAAAAAAACAGGTGCAGTAATACTTGTAAAGGTGATGTCCAAACCTCCAGAATAGAAAATCAGAAAAAAACAGGCAGCACTCCAAAAATCAAAGTGAAAAACCATGGCTTTACTGATCCATTAGCAGCAACGTTTTGGCAGATTTCTCTCCCTGTCTCAAGCACATCTATCTATCTATATATCTATCTATCTATCTATCTATCTATCTATCTATCTGGAGCGCCCGCTAGGACTGTGGGGTACTCGGTACTGGGACGGTTCTTAAAGGGATGTGTCACAGTGGCAGCGACCCGGTCCATGGCCCTGGGTGTCCAAGTTAAAGGGAAGGTCTTTAAAGGGGTTGTTGTGAATAAAGAATAAAGTTTGTTTGTGACGTCACTTGTGTTATTCGGTCAGGGATGACCGATGCTGCTTAAAGGGGTCCACTGGGGATGATCTTATTGCAGCAGGAATGGTATGGCTTTCCACAGGTGAAGCGTAGTCCCCAGGGCTCCCGATGTAGTAGGCAAAGATGACAGATGGTGTAGTGCGGAAATAATTGGAGGACTCAAGGTTGCAGTCTCTTTACCTTTTACTGGTGGTATGCAGCCACAGTCCAGAGTATGGATCACAGGTGATGGTGAGGTCAGGCCAGCATGGAAGCGATTCTGAATGCCCCTAGTCAGGTGGGGTTGGAAGCTTTCCTTACTGCACTGTGTTGTTGTCCCTTGCTGCCTAAGGCTTCACACATGGTCCTCACTTTCTCTCTGTCCCTTTAAGTAGGACACTAATCCGTATGGCAGGGAACTCGAGCCTTTTTACAGGTGTCTCTAATTGCGGCGACTCCGGGCTCTATATGCTGCTGTGCCTTTGGTTGTAATGGTGGACAGGCGACTTGAAATCTCCTGCCCACCGGTTTCTGCTGTGGGGCATACAGTTACCCCCACAACCTCAGAATTCCGGCTTCCGGTTACTTGCGCTCATTCTGGAGTGAGCCTGTTCGCATCTCCACTCCCAGTATCTTTCCTCTCCTTTGCCTCTTCCCCTCCTCGCAGTCTCTCACAGGCTGCTCTGTCCCTCTCTTCTCTTTCCAGGAGCTGCAGAACCACGTGTCTGCCCGGCCCCAGCTTTCCACTCCTCACTCCTCTCTGACAGATTGAACTCTAACTCGTCCTCCAGCCAGAATATATAGGAAAGCCACCCACAAACTGGATCAGAGCTCCCCCTTCTGGCCTGGAGTCAGAACAGTGTTGTGTGTATGTGCTACCTGTTAAAGGGATCCTCGTCGCTTCCAAGCATGGCATCACCCTCCCAGTGAGGAAGGCAAAACCACTGTGACAACAGAACTTCTGGGGTTTCACATATCTATCTATCTATCTATCTATCTATCTATCTATCTATCTATCTATCTATCTATCTATCTATCCCATATATACAGTACAGACCAAAAGTTTGGACACACCTTCTCATTTAAAGATTTTTCTGTATTTTCATGACAATGAAAATTGTACATTCACACTCAAGGCATCAAAACTATGAATTAACACATGTGGAATTATATACTTAACAAAAAAGTGTGAAACAACTGAAATTATGTCTTATATTCTAGGTTCTTCAAAGTAGCCACCTTTTGCTTTGATGACTACTTTGCACACTCTTGGCATTCTCTTGATAAGCTTCAAGAGGTAGTCACTGGGAATAGTCTTCCAACAATCTTGAAGGAGTTCCCAGAGATGCTTAGCACTTGTTGGCCCTTTTGCCTTCACTCTGCGGTCCAGCTCACCCCAAACCATCTCGTTTGGGTTCAGGTCTGGTGACTGTGGAGGTCAGGTCATCTGGCGTAGCACCCTATCACTCTTCTTCTAGTTCAAATAGCCCTTACACAGCCTGGAGGTGTGTTTGGGGTCATTGTCCTGTTGAAAAATAAATGATGGTCCAAGTAAACACAAACCGGAAGGAATAGCATGTCGCTGCAAGATGCTGTGGTAGCCATGCTGGTTCAGTATGCCTTCAGTTTTCAAGAAATCCCCAACAGTGTCACCAGAAAAGCACCCCCACACCATCACACCTCCTCCTCCATGCTTCACGGTGGGAACCAGGCATGTAGAGTCCATTTTTTCACCTATTCTGTGACGCACAAAGACACGGTGGTTGGACCCAAAGATCTCAAATTTGGACTCATCAGACCAAAGCACAGATTTCCACTGGTCTAATGTCCATTCCTTGTGTTCTTTAGCCCAAACAAGTCCCTTCTGCTTGTTGCTTGTCCTTAGCAGTGGTTTCCTAGCAGCTATTTTACCATGAAGGCCTGCTGCACAAATTCTCCTCTTATCAGTTGTTGTAGAGATGTGTCTGCTGCTAGAGCTCTGTGTAGCATTGACCTGGTCTCTAATCTGAGCTGCTGTTAACCTGAATTTCTGAGGCTGGTGACTCAGATAAACTTATCCTCAGAAGCAGAGGTGACTCTTGGTCTTCCTTTCCTGGGGCGGTCCTCATGTGAGCCAGTTTCTTTGTAGCGCTTGATGGTTTTTGCCACTGAAAATGGGGACATTTTCAAAGTTTTCCCAATTTTTCGGACTGTCCGACCATCATTTCTTAAAGTAATGATGGCCACTTGATTTTCTTTACTTAGCTGCTTATTTCTTGCCATAATACAAACTCTAACAGTCTATTCAGTAGGACTATCAGCTGTGTATCCACCAGACTTCGGCACAACACAACTGATGGTTGCAACCCCATTCCCGGTGACTACCTCTTGAAGCTCATCAAGAGAATGCCAAGAGTGTGCAAAGCAGTCATCAAAGCAAAAGGTGCTACTTTGAAGAACCTAGAATATTAGACATAATTTCAGTTGTTTCACACTTTTTTGTTAAGTATATAATTCCACATGTGTTAATTCATAGTTTTTATGCCTTCAGTGTGAATGTACAATTTTCATAGTCATGAAAATACAGAAAAATCTTTAAATAAGGTGTGTCCAAACTTTTGGTCTGTACTGTATCTATCTATATAGGCAAAATAAAAATGGAAGGCAACACTCCATAGATCAAAGGTGGATTTTATTCAGACCCATATTCCATGGCGACGTTTCGGCTCACACTGTGAAAGGCTCAGTGTGAGTCGAAACGTCGCCATAGAATGTGGGTCTGAATAAAATCCACCTTTTTCACCTTTAATATATAGAGTGCTGCCTTCCTTTTTGATTTTGAAAAAAGATAAATAAACTTGGACTCAATGTGAATCATAAAGCTTCTTATTTATTGATGCATCCAGACAAAAAAACTGCTAAACGTTTTCGGCCCCACATAGGACCTTCATCAGAGCCTTTCTTTATCATGAACCATGAATACATAAACAGATACAATGTCACATGATGCAGTGATAAATGTCATATGATGCAAAAAATATAATAAAGAAAATGGTGAATCATACAAAACCATAACATTAGTGATGCTCCATATGTTCAGAGACACAAGTGCAGGAGAGAGGAATCTATCCTGAAGAAATAGGTGCTCCGTGCGTGGTGGAGGTATAGTCCGTACTAAGTTGCTGAATGCGGCACGGAGGACGCTGAATGAGAAGGAGCACTTCCGGGTTTAAATCCCTCTCTTTGCTCTTACTTCTAGGAACCACACAGGTCACTTCTTTGTTTTATTTCCTAGGCACCATCAGGCCTATGTCCCCTATGGTACCTTCACCACGACTATGGCACCCCTAGTGTCTCTAGCCACTTACATGTGTATGTTATCACTTATGTCTTATCGTTTTTCAGGTCTTCTCTTTAGAATCACTACTAGCGACAGCCTAGGTCTTCACCTGAGACATCTATCAATTAAAATTGTCTGTGGCACTGCTTTTTTCTCTGCTGATCGGAAGATGTTTATAGACTATGTATTCTCCATTCTTTTGTCGTATCAGGCATGTGGCAGCCACTGTCCACACACTAAACGTTGCCCGTTTAGCCATATCACTATTACGACTTCCCGCATTCAGCAACTTAGTACGGACTATACCACCACCACGCACGGAGCACCTATTTCTTCTGGATAGATTCCTCTCTCCTGCACTTGTGTCTCTGAACATATGGAGCATCACTAATGTTATGGTTTTGTATGATTCACCATTTTCCTTATTATATTTTTTGCATCATATGACATTTATCACTGCATCATGTGACATTGTATCTGTTTATGTATTCATAGCTCATGATAAAGAAAGGCTCTGATGAAGGTCCTATGTGGGGCCGAAAACGTTTAGCAGTTTTTATGTCTGGATGCATCAATAAATTAGAAGCTTTTTTGATTCACATTGAGTCCAAGTTTATTTATCTTTATTCTACGGGCTGGACACCCTACTTGAGCACCACCTACTCTTATATCTATAGAGTGCCGTGTTTTCCGATATTATTTCCTTTTTGATTTTGTCTGGATTGGGGCAAGTATTGGATGCATTGCTAAGGAGGCCTGGGCACCCGCCATATGGTATTGTGCTGTTCCACTTTTTTACAACCTATCTATCTATCTATCTATCTATCTATCTATCTATCTATCTATCTATCTATCTATCTATCCCATATCTGTCTATCTATCTATCTATCTATCTATCTATCTATCTATCCCATATCTATCTATCTATCTATCTATCTATCTATCTTAATGTATCTATTGTATGTCTACATTTAGACCAGCAGTGAGTGAAAGTGCAGGAATATATTACAGGAATATAAGCCTAACCTGATGACTTCACTAGGATCAGCAGACTTTGAAGGTAAAACGAATAAGTATATTAGGTGAGTTGTTGGCAGAGGGGGGCTGGCGGCAGAATATATCACTGTCCCATTGTAGGCACCCCCAATGGCTCGACATGTACATGAGGGAAGATTATCTATTGAAGGATTGTGCACCTTAACTTTAGTAACGAGTTGGAATGTTTTTGAATAAACGTACCAATGACTGCTGAGTACTTCCAATTCATTTATTGAATTATCTGACATTCCTCTTGAAGCGTAGCTGCTGTTTAACTGTAGCTAACCTAGGAAATCAGTTTAACAAAGAAGCGTGAGTAGAGCTAAGGCGACGGAAGAAAATCATTCACATTTAATATTTCTGCTTGCTAAGTACTCTCGCTATACCTCTACAGATAGCCAGATAGATAAAAGGGAAAGAAGAATACAATCCAAGCCATTTAATTATTCCTATTACTTTATAATTATAAGTAAATTACAGAGCTAATCATATTCCATTCTGTTCCTTTCAGACAACAGGTTATAAATATACTGACACAATGCTTCTTAAACTGCTGAAAGATTGTGTTTGTCAAGACTGAAGCATCTCAGCCAGTTACCCTGGAATTAAGGCAATTACTTTTGTTGCATTTTGACAGTAAAACTAATGAAGTGAAATCGAGGAGCACAAAAGGAATTAGATGCAGAACAATGGGAGGATTAAAGAGAAAACAGCTTCTAATAAGCAGCCTTTACACCTGAGGATTGAGCAGACACAGGGCACCTGAAGGATTACAGGACTTTTACTTTTTTTTTACTAGTTACTGGCCACTTGTCCAAGTAGTGATACCTTCCAGTGCACAAAGGCAGCTGGTTACTGCGTATTATGGAAACTATGGTAAGTATATATCTAGGATCAAAAGATTTGCTAATGTAATTTATTAAAATGAATATAAATATTGCTAGCACCCAAGTAGGCAAGCTAAAACAGCACTCATAGAGGCCAATATTTTTCTGTCAACAATCCTAATGTAGGACACTAGAGTGAGCCAATCCCCAGCCTGAAATGGCTGCTTCCAGAAAACAATAGACTGCATAGAATCAAATGAAGATAAGAAAGCATTTACGTTACTTTCCCATTGTTGTGTATGCTTGCAGCTGTTTTACCGCCTGCACTGATTGCCGCCTGCCTTATTCTGTTTAGCTATAGATATTTTGGCACTATTCATTAAAATGTACCCAACAGCAATTATTAGACGTATAAGAAAGTGTTGTCTGAAGATTGTATTAGTGCCATCTGCGGTCAAGTTCAGAAACCCAAATGCTTTTGGTGACTGTTCTCAATTTCCATTACTGGAATCTCTGACAATATTCTAAACAAAGAGACATTCAGAAAAGTAACTCTTGGCCTTAAATGTTTTCTCTGGGATTTCCTGCAACTGAAATCTCTGAAGAAAGTTGGATCCTTCATAAAGCACAGCCTCCTCACTATGCTGTCCTCCTTTGACATAAATCTTAGCCAAATATCAGGGTATTTTTAGCAAAAATGTTTCCTTTAAAAATGATGACCCAATAGATACAAGGAGTGCATTAAATAGTTAATGTTCAATCAATTTGATCTCAAGTAATAAAGAAGGTTCTACATTAACAAACTGCAAATATCTTTAGTTATAAAATAAGTCGTGTTACCTCGAAATATAACTCAGAAGGGCCAACCATTAAGTGTCTCCAATTCGTCATACTTCTTGTCCGCTGCCTGTTGTCAAGTCAAACCATATCTATCAGCAGAGATGCTATTACAAGAAGTAGGGGCACAGAGGCAAATCACTAGGGGGCAGACATTCTGTCCAGGACAGGCAGTCTATTAGGTAATGCCAGAAGGAATGTATACTGGAAAGTGTGGGAAAGGAAATTCCAGTTCCTGTTGTGCTGGCAGAATGCCGACGAAGGGGAACCACCTGCTAAACTGGAATAAATGGCAATTACAGAGCATTATATTTTGGATAATTCCGGGTTATATTATACTGTGTAGTGTGGCTAATGGTCACGTAGTCCATAGGTGGTATGTGTCGCAGAGATGGCTTGTCTGTGATATAACCCAGAGTATTTACTCTAGTGCGTGAAAGCACTAAGATGTTCTTTTGTTGCACCTGGGACTGGGTTGCGGATAGCTGTGAGATATAGCCACCCACATGCCTTACCTATGGGCGTGGCTAACAGCTTATATAATGGAGGCTGTTGTTCGGCACATGGGTCTGTATGTTGGGAGGGAGAAGGCCTCCTGTGTGTTTGGATTCAGACCGGGCCTAAATACTGGACACTACCCCAGTCTGTGCGCCCACAGGCCTGGCGCAGCAGAGCCCTGCTATGGACATTTGTGATTTCTTAGCCTGATCTAAAGGCTGTTTGTTTTCTGTTTGGCTTCTGGAGTTTATGAAGCAATAAACACACATGATCTTTTAAAGGAACGAGCCTCCTGTTTTCCTCCCGTCACACCCAAGTGAGTAAAACCCCTACAACTGTCATGGACATATAATAGATTCATTGGGATAAACACGTAAGGTGGGTTGCCGAAGAAAATCAATTCTTGAGAAATGATGATGAGAATAAGTTTTTTCATTCATAACCCATTTCAATGCTGTACTCCAAGAATTGAAGAATTGATTTACTCCAGCAGCCCAGCCCACCTACGCGTTTTATCTAGCTGGATCCAATATCTCTTTGAGGATTTATCCTCCAGCCACAGAACAGCAGCAGCTATTTTTCTTCATGCGTACATAGGAGTTGTGCCTGAAACAGCTCCAGCAGGTGAGCGTAACCAGCACTTTTCTACTCTCCCTCTATAGAGTATCACCCTACTGTGCACTCTGCTTCCCACTTTTAGATTTATTCATGGGCATATATTAGACTGGTATGAAGTCTTCTTACCCATAAAAATTCACTCCTAAGTACCAAAAACAAGGTTACTCCCTTCTGTCTAGTCCAACTTGCTGTCCACTGCCTGTTGTCAAGTGTAATCCATATCAAGCAGCAGAGATGCTGAGACAGATTACAGGAAGTAGGGGCATACAAGCAAATCTGAAAGGCAGGCGTTCAGTTCAGGGTAGGCAATTCATTGGATAATGGCAGGAGCAATGCATGCTTTGCAGTGTGGGCTATGAAATTCCAGTTCCTGTAGTGCTGGATGAATGCTGGCGATGAGGAAAGGAACCACCCACAAATTGGAATACAAAGAATTAGAATTAGTTCCTGGATTTATGTCATGGACACCAAAAGCAGTTTTAAGTTATTATGAGCATGAGGGCAAGATAATGCTTTTCTACATATTTTGCATGAAAAGACAGGTACATTTTCAGTTAACCTTTTGTGTGGTTAAATAAATATTGGCATGAACAAGTCTCCTCCTCTGCAAAGTTGCAGCGCAGGGTGTTTGTCTGACAGTTATAATTTGTGATGAATGAAAGTCATAGACAAATCAAAACTGTACCTCTGTTTTCTGACCAATATTCTATCAAAACTACCTTGTGTATAATCAAAAGTATTGTCATTGGCAAAAGTTGAAAACAACAGCCATGATTTGGTGGTAATACGACTATTTCATATGTTTATGGCAAATAACTAGTGACCGGTCATCCTCCTACTGTTCCCTTGATTCTCATCTTCCACGTCCTCCTCTCATTGCAGCCATCACAGTGAACATCCCCCTTACCTGTGCTCTTCATCCAGGCACAATTAAGCCGAGTGGAAAAAGTGGCATCCAAAAATGTCTGCTAAAATTGCAATCAAATGTCTGCAGTCATTGATTTCCAGCCCAGGGCCAGACATAGTGTGTGATTGAAACTCCGGGCCTGTTTCAGCTGGAAAACACTTTTGATTTCTGTCCTCTCAATCTGTACAAGATATAGCTGGAGGGACATTAGCAATCACTTAATTGACATTGAATTAACCATGAAATGCAGTATAACTCCTCTTCTCAAGTATACTCCAGAAATGCTTTAATAAGGCTTTTAATTATTGATTATAACTTACGATGTAGAGATGATGATCCGCCGCTTAAGTTAGGTGCCCTTGGTAAGTCAGGTAGCGTCGTTAATTGTGACCTTCCAGATAAAGGGATAATTACGGCTCTTCGTTAGATACCGCTGTTTAAAGTCTTTATACTATTTAAAGCATTGAAGCTTCGGCCCTTTCTCCATATATTCTTTACACTTCAAGTCCTAAGTAAAGTGTTTGTCGGAGTCTTTGCACTGGTTGTTTCTATTTATTGGATCTTCTCACGGAATTTGCCATTTCTAATACTGGTGTTTTCTTATGAGCCAAAGGGGCCTTAACCTCTGCGCTTTACTTTTGGTGATGGCTGCGCCTGAAATGAGCTGCAATATCAGACACAACCATTTTCTAAAGTATTGATGTGTACCTGGTAAAAAAAGAAGCGGACATGGCACTTATGGTACATCACAGCTTCTTATGTCTGTGATAATTGGGAGCGCCAGAAGTTGGCCCATACCAATCTGAGAATGATGATCTATCCTAGGGACAGGGCATTAATATTCTAGTCCTGGGAGCTACACCCCTGGCTTTATGTAACCAGTGTTACATTTTTAGAGGCACCGATGTTGCTGTATCGCGTGGGCCCTGGTGGAAAAATGGACCTGAACCAAATAAGTGAACAAAAGAACAGATATAGTGCAGAGGTCGTGCTTAAGGAGTTTGTAGAAGAATGCAAGTTATCACCTATTCTCAGGATATGTCAAGGGGCCACCGCTGGAGCAATAGGATCATGGAACAGGAGTTTCTCCACGGAATAGAGTAAACGTTGAACATGAGCACCAATGCTCCATTTATAGTCTATAGGATTGCTAGTGATAGCTGAGTGTTGTACATTGTACGTCCTATAGACAAAGAATGGAGAACTGACAGGCTTGCTTGATCATCACTCCATCCCATTAGGACCCAGTGTAAGAACAATGTATGGCCTCTTGGCAGTCTATAATAATAATAATAATAATAATAATAATTTTATTTATATAGCACCAACATATTCCGCAGCGCTTTACAAATTATAGAAGGGACTTGTACAGACAATAGACATTACAACATAACAGAAATCACAGTTCAAAATAGATACCAAGAGGGGTGAGAGGAAAAGGGGAGACACGAGAGGTGGATGGTAACAATTGCTTTAGTTATTCGGACCGGCCATAGTGAAAGGCTCGGGTGTTCATGTAAAGCTGCATGAACCAGTTAACTGCCTAAGTATGTAGCAGTACAGACACAGAGGGCTATTAACTGCATAAAGTGTATGAGAAAATGATACGAGGAACTTTTTTTTTTTTTATGATAGGCCACACAGGGATCATTAGGTTAATGTGTTGAGGCGGTAGGCCAATCTGAACAAATGAGTTTTTAGGGCATGCTTAAAACTGTGTGGATTGGGGATTAATCATATTAACTTAGGTAGTGCATTCCAAAGAATCGGCGCAGCACGTGTAAAGTCTTGGAGACGGGAATGGGAGGTTCTGATTATTGAGGATGCTAACCTGAGGTCATCAGCGGAGCGGAGGGCACGGGTAGGGTGGTAGACTGAGACGAGAGAGGAGATGTAGGGTGGTGCTGAGTCATGGAGTGCTTTGTGGATGAGGATATTAGTTTTTTACTGGATTCTTGAGTGGATGGGTAACCAGTGTAATGACTGGCACAAGGTAGAGGCATCGGTGTAACGGTTGGTGAGGAATATGATCCTGGCTGCAGCATTCAGGACAGATTGGAGCGGTGCGAGTTTGGTAAGAGGGAGGCCGATTAGTAGAGAGTTACAATAGTCCAGACGAGAATGAATGAGTGAAACAGTAAGAGTTTTTGCAGAGTCGAAAGTAAGAAAAGGGCAAATTCTAGAAATGTTTTTGAAGTGCAGATAAGAAGCGCGAGACAGTGATCAGATGTGGGGAGTGAATGAAAGCTCGGAATCAAGTATGACCCCAAGGCAGCGGGCATGTTGCTTTGGAGTAATGGTGGAACCGCACACGGAGATGGCAATGTCAGGCAAAGGTAGGCTAGTAGAGGGAGAAAACACAAGGAGTTCAGTTTTTGACAGGTTCAGTTTCAGATAGAGGGAGGACATGATGTTAGAGACAGCGGTAAGACAATCACTGGTGTTTTCTAAAAAGGCAGGTAAGATATCAGGAGCAGAAGTGTATAATTTGGTGTCGTCAGCATAGAGATGGTACTGGAAACCAAATCTACTGATTGTTTGTCCAATAGGGGCAGTATACAAAGAGAAGAGGAGGGGGCCTAGGACTGATCCTTGAGGAATCCCAACAGTAAGGGGAAGAGAGGAGGAGGAACCAGCAAAACATACAGTGAAGTAGCGGTCAGAGAGATAGGAGGAGAACCAGGAGAGAACGGTGTCCTTGAGTCCTTGCAGTCTAATTATTTGTGACAGAAGCGGTTTGCTGCTTTGGAAGTAGACGTGTGCTCCCTTACCTTTTGGGCATTTGTACAGGTTGCACCAATTAAATTTCCACGGGAGCACTCCAGAGACTGATTATTGGGATTCTCAACATCGTGGATAGGAGATAACTTGCAATTTTAACACAATACCTTTAAATATTCAATATGGGTCACTTATTATGAAATATTACTCAACTGTCTAAATATGTGGATCGGACAAAGCTGCAGCTCTTACAGATTGATTTCCCATTAGATGCTTTAAAAGATACAAACCTACTTTAAAAACAGTTTATTTCCTAAATACATGATTCTTTTCTCTTTAACCTCTTTCTGCCAGCTGATGGAATAGTGCATCCGATGGCAGTATCCTCCCGCTTGGAGGTGGGCTCTGGCGGTGAGCCCACCTCAAAGCCGCGACATATCAGCTGTTTTGAACAGCTGACATGTGCCCACAATGGGCGCAAGCGGAATCGCGATCCGCCTGTGCCCATTAACTAGTTAAATGCCACTGTCAAACGCTGACAGCGGCATTTAACAAGTGCTGCCGGCCGCATGACTGGAAGTACACGCACAGCTGACCACCGTCACGTGATCAGGTGTCATCAGTGTGTTGCCATCACAACCAGAGGTCTCCTCGAGACCTCTTTGGTTGTTGATGGCAGATTGCTGTGAGTGCCACCCTGTGGGTGGCGCTCATAGCAAGCCTGTAATTCTGCTGCATAGTGGTGATCTGTGCATCCCCTCTATGTAGCAGAGGCGATTGAGTAGTGGATGCTTCTAGCCTCTCGTATAAAAGTTCAAATCACCCCACTTTCGCCACAATCAAAATAAAGCAATAAAAAAAAAATCAAACCTACACATATTTGGTATCGTCGAATTCAGAATCGCCCAATCTATCAATAAAAAAAGGATTAACCTGATCGCTAAACGGCATAGTGAGAAAAAAATAAAACGCCAAAATTACGTTTTTTTGGTCGCCACGGCATTGCATTAAAATGCAATAAGAGTGATCAAAACAACGTATCTGCACCAAAATGGTATCATTAAAAACGCCAGCTTGACGTGCAAAAAATAAGCCCTCACCCGACCCAGATCACGAAAAATGGAGACGCTATGGGTAACGGAAAATTGAGCAATTTGTTTTTTTCTAGCAAACTTAGACTTTTTTTTTTTTTACCACTTATATAAAAGAGTGCCTAGACATATTTGGTGTCTATGGACTCACAATGACCTGGAGAATCGCAATGGCAGGTCATTTTTAGCATTTAGTGAGCCTAGCAAAAAAGCCAAACAAAAAACAAGTTGAAATTGCACTTTTTTTGCAATTTCATTGCACTTGGAATTTTGTTCCCATTTTCTTTTACACGACATGGTAAAACCAATGGTATTTTTCAAAAATACATCTCGTCCCACAAAAAATAAGCCCTCACATGGCCATTTTGAAGGAAAAATTTAAAAGTTATGGCTCTGGAAAGAAGGGGAGCAAAAAACGAAAACAAAAAAAAACAAAAATAGCTCCGGAGTGAAGGGGTTATCTAGTCCTGGACCTGCAGGGGACAAATGATTGGCAAAACCTGTGCAACCACATGGGGTCCCGAGAGGTAGGGGGCCCATTTCCACTTCCAAAGCAGCAAGCAACTTCTGTCATAAGCAGAACTATTGGATTGCAAATGGGCTATATACTGTTCTTGCCCAGGAATCCTTTTCAGCATGTTGCAGAGCTCAAAGAGCTAACCCACCCACACCAGGCTGTCTGTGTACATTGTTTACTGACAGTGAGCTGCTTATCTGAGGAGGGGGTGTGGTTGGACTAGGGCTCATGTGAGCATCAGTCCCGGAAGTCTTATGGTGAAAATACCTTCATTGTATGTAAACAAAAGCACACAGCTTGATAAGTGAGACATCCCTGAAATCTGTGCCTCAGCTGCTACATTATGCAGATTGCATAACAAAACCTGCTGACAGATTCCCTTTAAAACCCTATTGCAACTATAAGAATACATGCAAGTAAAATGCCATTGTGGGTGTCCTTTTTCTGTAAAACATTTTTTTGCACAAATATAGCAAGTGTTATCTGTACAGATGGGACACTGCACAGTGCAAGTAACACTGTGACAAGTGTATAAGTGAGGGCCTATGCCAATAATGTAGATGCATTATGCTAAATGTGTAGTGTATCGTGGTTATCAAGGATCACTATATTGTAGATGCAACCGATTCAACTGCATAAAAACACGAGGACCTGGATGAAGATAGGAGTATGACAATATGCCTTAATAAATAGTGTGTATAGGCCTATTTTTATATTATTTCATGATTTCCTTGCCATTTACCCCTATTATTACTGTACAATGCAAAATTGAAATCCTATTTAGTAAACGAGTCACAAAAAATAAAAAAGTGCAAAATTCAACAATAAAAAATGTGATATTTGCTAATTGGATAATATTCCCTATGTGATGGAACGCTGCTTTAAGCTTTATCTCGCTGTGTTTCTTGCCAGATGGACAGTTAAACACTAAACAATATGTGATGACAATGTTAACAAGCCAACTATAAACAAATTTATAGGATATTTATGGAATTATTTATTAGAAAAAGTTACATCCGTTCCATAGAAGGCAAGGTGCGCCAGGCTGTACTGGTCCGTCGTCACGATCTATGGCGATGACAGTACCTGATGCCGTTCTCAGCCAGACAGGTAGTTAGATTAACAAAATCAACATCTGTCAGGAAATATGTTCTGGATCCCTGCGCTTGGTGCAACGTGGCTAGGAGAAGGAGTCAAACTGCGCCTAATTTGTTTTATTAGTCAAATTGCCATCATTAGGCACCAAACTGCCTGAAGGAACTCAGCAGTGTATTCTCTCATTTAAGGTAGCACGGCGTGCTCCTCTAGCAGGTGCAGAAGTCGAACCAAGCAGTAAATTAGCCCGCAGCTCTGTTCCAGATGTCCTATGGATCATGCGAAAACCTGCTTCGAAAATGTGGTGCTTTCTGTGTGTGTTTTGTGTCTTTAACCTGTTGCAGAACTCCCATGAGGTGGTGAGGCAGCTGGATGTTGGCCATGCAGAGAACATCTGGCCGACTCTGCTGAGGCTTTTACTGTATTCTGCTGCCTGACGTTCAAACGATGAGACTTTATTAGGCACTGCATGCGTGAGATGCTGCACACCGGGACGCAAGCGAGTGAAAGAGGTAAAGACAAAGATAAAAAAAGACAATAAATTACCTTATGCTGTGTATTCAATATTAGCCCGGCAAGAAATGGACAATATAGGGAGAGCTGATCGTCTTTCCATTGTTTCAGAAATGCTATGTTTCTTTACCCTAATGTTTGAAGTGAGAGATTTCCATGTAACGCTCCCTGGGAAACAGAAAAGCCTATACTGAAATGAGAAAAGAATGTTTAAAAAGGCAGCAACATACTCGAGCGACCATAGTATTCAATGGTTAAAGAATTAGTCATAGGAGTCATTTTTCCAAATCACAATGGATTGTGATTGTGATAACTACACCACTAGTTAGGTGGTGTCACTTTAAGGGTAAATGCACGAGATGCATTTTTCATGTGGATTCTGCCTGAAAATGTGATCAATAATTGTTAAAAAGAATAAGCATATACAATACAGTAACAACGTGCTGTGCAGATGTTCCGTCGTTGGGAACTTATCGAACTCACTAAAGGCATTGAAAACCGTGGGGCTGCTAACAGGACTGACCCGACCATTCGCCAATGTGTTCAATATAAAATGAAAACAAAAAAAGATGTCAGTGGCAAAGATGCTGAAAAAACAATAAAAGAGATGACAAAGCTGGGGTTTTAATGAAGCGCCTTTCACGAAGCTCCAAAAAGCCTGCAAGTACCGTGACTTCTAAAATATGTAATGTGTACATACCCTAATGGTTATGGCCTATACTTTTGGACATAGGTGGTGGGAAGGTTCCTGACACCCCTTTCAAGTTTTGGACATTTAAGGTTGATGTGTTGGTATTGTAGCTCATTACTATTCTGTCCCATTCAAGTTAATGGAACCAATTTGCAAAAGCAAAGCTTACCAGCCACAAAATATACAGAGCTGCACATGGCAAACAATGAAGGGGATGAAGCGCTTTTTACAGCCTCTGTAGTGAGCGGATTGGTGGTGGTGTCAAAGGTCTATGCCCACTAATCTGATATTGATGGCTTATTCCAATGATCGATCATCGATATCAATGTTGCATGAAACCCCTTAATGTTGGGGAGGGGAAATTCTAACCAGTCATCTGGTGCTCAGACTGTGGTAGTCTATACTTGTAGATATTCATTTGTTGCCCCTTCCATATTAGAGCAGCAATATTTTCTAAATAGCAAAGTTGTTCATTAAAATTGTAGACGTTTATAAATGATTGTAACCAGATTTCAGTTTCTTGTCAGGATGAAAGACATCTAGTTATGGTTACTTTTAGCATAACCAAAGAAGGATTCATGAGTATTAAAGCCTCCAAAAACTGTTAACGACCTGAGCAATCTATACGTAGCACATTGCTAAAGCTCTAACTGTGTGACTACAGAGTCTATATATGATTTGGGGGAATATATTTCATGATGATAAAAACAGCTAAAGTCTAAAAGGTAAATCTAACAGTGCATATTTTTCTACTAAGCTATTCACCATACAAACATAGAAATTATTAGGTTATTACAATTACGGTATGTCTGTTCATTGACTTTTGCAGTAAAACCACAAGTTAGTTTCTCACAAGTCAACATGACTATCATGTGAAAGAGTCAGCAAACTTAAAGTGTATTTTTTTGTGACATACAGAGGTCAATCCTTGGTTTGGTAAAGGCTACATGTAGTTTTCTTCAAATGGATAGTTGATGGAAAGCCCAAGTATATCTTTGTTATAGGAGTACTGTGACAGAGAGGGGCCAGAAGATTGTGGCGACTGCTAACACAAACTGCTGCACTGATTATAACTGCTTCACCATCCTATTAAAGAGTGCAGGTTTTTCTTGCTCTGTCAATGCAAGGGTTAATCAGATCAGTTGATCACCTCGAGCTATCCATCCTGAATTGTCTCAGGTGTTATGTAGTGGTCACACCCCTCTAGTATATATGCTCGCTACTGGCACTTGGGAGTTGGCAGTGATAGTTTTTTCCTCCCTGGTTTGGAGTTGAAGGAAAAGTTCAGTGTTTGGAGTAGGCGGTTGGAGTGTTTTTCAGGAGATTTCAATGTGGAGTTGGTTTGCGTGTTTATCTCCCTATCCTCTACCCATTTTGTTTTTCCCTCCTATCCCTCCCCTGATTCCCACTCGGTTGTTTTATGAGGGTATTTGTATAATTGCAGTTTTCTTTTATCTCTGTTTACCCCTGTCTATATGGTTTGTGTTATCCTTTACACTTCTGTCCCATTCCTCCCAGAGAACAGAGAAGAGTTTATATTAGAGCATAGCAAGGTACAAGACCTCGGCGTCTCCACCCTCTGGGGTAACCTGGGGGACAGAGATAGCCTAGGGTTTCCCTAGCTCGAGGGACAGGATAGGTGCCCATTGTCCAATGCAATTACATGACAATCTTAAAGTGTTTGACCAGGTTCCTTTCGGAGCACACACTGCCCCCTGTGAGGATTCTCTTATGTCAACACCAGGAATGGCAGTCACGTAACTGCAAGAATGCAATCTGCATACTCCCGGCTAGAATCCAACTAGACTGGCGTGTTCAATGTAAGTGTATCATGCAAGGCCAGAAACAGTCTAGCTGGATTTTGGCCAATTGCCAGAGCAGACACCAGAAAATCCTCACAGCTCGCAGTGTGTGTGCTGTGAGGATTCACAAGTCTGCAGTCACATAGAGTGACTACAGACTTGTCATTTTAGCCAAGAAAATCCATTAAATCATGCCAAAAAGAA
Source organism: Ranitomeya imitator (assembly GCF_032444005.1). Lineage (NCBI taxonomy): Eukaryota > Metazoa > Chordata > Amphibia > Anura > Dendrobatidae > Ranitomeya > Ranitomeya imitator. The sequence goes on from NC_091284.1 coordinate 403,145,505, forward strand.
ACATTTTCAACTAAAAATCCATTTATTATCTAATTTAATATCTTGAAATAAATATATACAATCATTTAAGTATTTGATATTCAGATCCTTTTGATGCTGAGGTTTAGCAAGTGGAGTTACCGGTAAATTAAATAATTGGAGGTCAATTATATGTAGGTCTGTATTACACTTGAATGGGAGTTAAACACATTTTTCTAAATGCTATAAGGTAATTTAAACTTTATGCATACCTTTTCTTATGGATGATCTGCCACTTGATTAAAGAAAATTGAGATAAAAACTTTATAAAAACATTTGAGCTCCCCTGATACTGCAGCTCTTTTCCTTTTTGGTGCTGCGTAACTCCATTATACAGATATTCACATTCGTTGCTTTTGGAGCTCAGTACATAAAATCTCTGCTTGCAGTTCATCTGTGCATTTCTTCAGAGTCTTCTCTGTAGGTGTGTTCTTTCACTCCTCTCCAGAAAATGCTGCCAATCACAGCTTGTCAGCCAATCTAGCAGTCCAACAGTCCCATCCACTATTAACACTGTGATTGGCAGCATCTGAGAGGTAGAGGTAAAGTGCACACCCCCAGAGAAGACACTGAAGAAACATCTACGTAGTTGGTGAGCAAGCAAATCTACTATATAATTGTCTAAGGGGTACTTCCGTCTTTCTGTCTGTCCTTCTGTCTGTCGGCAACTTCCGTCATGGAAATCCAGCGTCGCTGATTGGTCTCGCCAGCTGCCTGTCCTGGCTGCCGCGACCAATCAGCGACGGGCACAGTCCGGCCGAGAATTAGTCCCTCCCTACTCCCCTGCAGTCAGTGCCCGGCGCCTGCTCCATACTCCCCTCCAGTCAGCGCTCACACAGGGTTAATGCCAACATTAACGGACCGCGTTCTGCCGCGGGTAACACACTCCATTAACGCTGCTATTAACCCTGTAGGTCCCCAACTTTTTACTATTGATGCTGCCTATGCAGCATCAATAGTAAAAACATGTCATGTTAAAAATAATAAAAAAAAAAACAAACCTGCTATTCTCACCTTCCGTAGTCTGCCGAGGCGCGCGCCGCTGATGCCATCTTCCGTTTCCAGAGATGAATTGCGAAATTACCCAGAAGACTTAACGGTCTTGCTAGACCGCTAAGTCATCTGGGTAATTTCGCAATGCATCCTGGGAATGGAAGATGGCGGCAGCTTCGCTGGATCCCGGCGGGTGAGTATAGAACTATTTTTTATTTTAATTATTTTTTTTAACAGGGATAAGGTGCCCACACTGCTATATACTATGTGGGCTGTGTTATATACCGCGTGGCTGCTATATACTACCTGGCCAGTGTTAGATACTGCGTGGGCTGTGTTATATACTGCGTGGGCTATGTTATATACTGTTTGGGCTGTGTTATATACTTCGTGGCCAGTGTTATATACTGCGTGGCATGTATTAACGCATCGGGTATTCTACAATATGTATGTATGTATATAGCAGCCAAATAGTATATAGCACAGGCCACGTAGTATTTGTCTGCTATATACTACATGGCTCCTATATACTACGTGGCCTGTACTATATACTATGTGGCTGCTATATACATACATACATATTCAAGAATACCCGATGCATTAGAATCGGACCATCATCTAGTATTTCATATTTTGTGCTCCAGAAGCAACAGATGTGTATATCTTTGCAATTAAATGATGCAGCACAAAAAGGAAAAGATTTGCAAAACCAAGGGAATTGAGGGAGTTTTACAAGGTATTTAGATCATTTTTTTAAGAAAGTCAGAGGTCTTTTAAATACTGAAATATTAAAAAGAATCCCTAAATTAACTACAAACCACAAATAACTTTACTTCCATCCTCGTCAATCAGTGATTGCAGAGGCAAAAAAATAAATAAAATGTCAGACAAGGCTTGTAGAAATTAATACATTTATGTACCCTAATCTGCATTCAACAATAGTTCTCTTTTAATCTCGCCTAACTTTCCTTGTATTCCTCATATAAGTTCATTAGGACCATTATTTATTTGTCAGATCATGGTTACAAAAAGCATTTCTGGCTACGGAGCAGTAGCGTAGCTGCAGAGGATGCGGGCGCCCCGGGCCCAGAGCTCTGAGGGGGCCCACCCAGAGCTACACTACACTGTAACTATATGGGCATGCGCAGAGCGCCGGTACAGTTACCTTCTGCGGCAGAGCAGGGAGAATCGATCTCCCTGCTCTCCGCCCGGCCACTTTGGGGCCCCTGAGCAGACGGGGGGGCCCGGTGCCAGCAGTGGCCCCCCCCCCCCGCCATCATCGGAAGATCAGCTGTACCGGCATTTAGCTGCGCTCCTTCTCCCATCATCCCCCTGTCAGTGTCGGCGTCTGACGTCACCGACACTGACAGCGAGCGCAATGATGTCACTGCCCAGCGCCCGCTGTCAGGAGATCAGCGGGAGCAGCGCAGGAACCAGGAAGAGAGGTGAGTATTTATTTATTTTCTATGGGGGCTGCTGCCTTATTACAGGGTCTGCCTATGGGGGGGGCTGCCTTATTACAGGGTCTGACTATGGGGGTTCTGCCTTATTACAGGGTCTGCCTATATGCGGGTGCTGCTTTATTACAGGGTCTGACTATAGAGGTGCTGCCTCATTACAGGGTCTGACTATGGGGGCTGCCTTATTGCAGGGTCTGACTATGGAGGGTGCTGCCTTATTACAAGGTCTGACTATGGGGGTGCTGCCTTACTACAGGGGCTGGCTTTTTACAGGGTCTGCCTATAGGGGTGATGCCTTATTACAGGGGCTGCCTTTTTGCAGGGTCTGCCTATAGGAGTGCTGCCTTATTATAGGGTCTGCCTATATGCGGGTGCTGCTTTATTACAGGGTCTGACTATAGAGGTGCTGCCTCATTACAGGGTCTGACTATGGGGGCTGCCTTATTGCAGGGTCTGACTATGGAGGGTGCTGCCTTATTACAAGGTCTGGCTATGGGGGTGCTGCCTTACTACAGGGGCTGGCTTTTTACAGGGTCTGCCTATAGGGGTGATGCCTTATTACAGGGGCTGCCTTTTTGCAGGGTCTGCCTATAGGAGTGCTGCCTTATTATAGGGTCTGCCTATAGGGGTGCTGCCTTATTACAGGGTCTGACTATAGGGGTGCTGCCTCATTAAAGGGTCTGACTATAGGGGTGCTGCCACCATTACAGAGTCTGACTATGGGGGCTGCCTTATTGCAGGATCTGACTATGGAGGGTGCTGCCTTATTACAGGGTTTGACTAAGGGGGCTGCCTTATTAGAGGGTCTGACTATGGTGGTGCTGCCTTATTACAGGGTCTGACTATGGGGGCGGCCTCATTGCAGGGTCTGACTATATGGGTGCTGCCTTATTACAAGGTCTGACTATGGGGGTGCTGCCTTATTACAGGCTCTGACTATGGGGGTGCTGCCTCATTACAGGGTCTGACTATGGGGGTGCTGCCTTATTACAAGGTCTGACTATGGGGGTGCTGCCTTACTACAGGAACTGCCTTTTTGCAGGGTCTGACTATGGGGGTGATGCCTTATTACAGGGGCTGCCTTTTTGCAGGGTCTGACTATGGGGGTGATGCCTTATTACAAGGTCTGACTATGGGGGTGCTGCCTTACTACAGGGGCTGGCTTTTTACAGGGTCTGCCTATAGGGGGTGATGCCTTATTACGGGGGCTGCCTTATTACAGGGTCTGACTATGGGGGCTGCCTTATTACAGGTGTCTTCTTATGGGGGGGCTGCCTCATAACAGGGTCTTACTATGGGGATGCTGCCTTATTACAGGGTCTGACTATGGGGGTGCTGCCTTATTACAGGGTCTGCCTATATGGGGGTGCTGCCTTATTACAGGGTCTGCCTATGGGGGCTGCCGTATGCTATAGAGTCTGCCTATGGGGAGTGCATTATACTATATTGTGGACTATTTGGTGCATTATGCTACTGTATATGGAGGCTATCTAGGGGGCCATCATGCAGTATGGAGATTACAGTGTAGGGGTCATTATACATTGTTGGAGCCATCAAACAGGATGGGGGCTTCAAAGGGGTCGGTATACTGTGTATAAGAGAGCATCATGCTGTGTATAGGGGAGCTGTACAGGGGGAGACTCGGGACTTTATTAAATGTAAAGTGGGCATTTATTGTTATAGGGGAACTCAGGTTACTGTGGCTATCAAAGGGACATAGAGAGCAATACTACTTTCTAGGGGCAAAATATGGGCACTGTTTTCTAGGGCACTTGCACGAGGCATTACCATATTATAGAGGGGTGCTTTAGAATTTAGAGGGTACAGAGAACCACACAGCAGGTGCAGTAATAGGGACACATACAGCAGCAGTGGCTCAGTATTGGGGTATCAGGGGCAGTAATAGGGACAAATACGGCAGCAGCGGCTCAGTATTGGGGTATCAGGGGCAGTAATAGGGTCACATGCGGCAGCAGCGGCTCAGTATTGGGTATCAGGTGCAGTAATAGGGACACATACGGCAGCAGCGGCTTAGTATTGGGGTATCAGATGCAGTAATAGGGACACATACGGCAGCAGTTGCTCAGTATTGGGGTATCAGGGGCAGTAATAGGGACACAAACGGCAGCAGTGGCTCAGTAGTGGGGTATCAGGTGCAGTAATAGGGACACATACGGCAGCAGCAGCTCAGTATTAGGGTATCAGGGGCAGTAATAGGGACACATACAGCAGCAGCGGCTCAGTATTGGGGTATCAGGGGCAGTAATAGGGTCACATACGGCAGCAGCAGCTCAGTATTGGGGTATCAGGTGCAGTAATAGGAACACATACGGCAGCAGCGGCTCAGTATTTGGGTATCAGGGGCAGTAATAAGGCCACATACGGCAGCAACGGCTCAGTATTGGGGTATCAGGGGCAGTAATAGGGTCAGATACGGCAGCAGCGGCTCAGTATTGGGGTATCAGGTGCAGTAATAGGGACACATATGGCAGCAGCGGCTCAGTATTGGGGTATCAGGTGCAGTAATAGGGTCACATACGGCAGCAGTGGCTCAGTATTGGGTATCAGGTGCAGTAATAGGGACACATACAGCAGCAGCGGCTCAGTATTGGGGTATCAGGGGCAGTAATAGGGACACATACGGCAGCAGCGGCTCAGTATTGGGGTATTAGGGGCAGTAATACGGACACATACGGCAGCAGCAGCTCAGTATTGGGGTATCAGGTGCAGTAAAATAGGGTCACATATGGCAGCAGCAGCTCAGTATTGGGTATCAGGTGCAGTAATAGGGACACATATGGCAGCAGCGGCTCAGTATTGGGATATCAGGTGCAGTAATAGGGACACATACGGCAGCAGTGGCTCAGTTTTGGGGTATCAGGGCAGTAATAGGGACACATACGGCAGCAGGGGCTCAGTAGTGGGGTATCAGGTGCAGCAATAGGGACACATATGGCAGCAGCAGCAGCTCAGTATTGGGGTATCAGGGGCAGTAATAGGGACACAAATGGCAGCAGCAGCTCAGTATTGGGGTATCAGGGGCAGCAATAGGGACACATGGCAGCAGCAGCTCATTATTGGGGTATCAGGTGCAGTAAAAGGGACACATACGGCAGCAGCGGCTCAGTATTTGGGTATCAGGGGCAGTAATAAGGACACATACGGCAGCAGCGGCTCAGTATTGGGGTATCAGGGGCAGTAATAGGGACACATACGACAGCAGCGGCTCAGTATTTGGGTATCAGGGGCAGTAATAAGGACACATACGGCAGCAGCAGCTCATTTTTGGGTATCGGGGCAGTAATGGTAGGCACGGTACCGCATAGGGAATGTGCCTCTGACTGCGGAGCCCCTTATAGACGAAGCCAATAAGAACACCGTGCAGTGCCAATTCCCCCCTCCCACTACTCCCCCAGGTGATGCACTAATTGGGACGCCCAGCTGACCAACGGGAGAGAGGAAGGGGTGGCCGGCCACACTCACAAGGGTTAAATCCAGGTGCCGGGGTCAGTTCCTTCCTCTTTCCCCTCGGCTGATCCTCTGGAAGCAATTGTGTCCTGGATATCCCATCTGCCATGTCTGACCCCATGATCGAGGCCATACAGCGGAGAGCTGCACAGGAAGGTGAGCAATGGTTGCGATCGCTTATATCTGGCCTGGGTGCTCACCTTCCTGTGCCCTCTCCTCACCCCTTAGCCTCCCCTCAAGCCTCCTCGCCGTCCCCCAGGGCTTCGTCCTCCCAGACACTGTCCCCCAGGGCCTCATCCTCTCCTTCCGCCCCAGGGCTAACAACCCTCCCTCCCCTGCCCGCAGACCTCGGTGTCTCCCGGAGCACCGCTGCTCCCTCTCCGGGACTGACTGTACCCGCTCCCCTGCCCGCGGAGCCACCTCTGTCCATCGCTGGAGCGGCGGGCTGTTCCTCCTCCTCCACCCCGCCGGGGCTTCTGCCCTCTGCCACCGGCGCTCCTCTCGCCGCTGCAGCGCTTCCCCCGGGCAGACGCTCGGGGCGTTCCTCATGCCCCCCCCGAGCATCTGCGTGTCGGCGGGGAGCCGGCGGTTACAGGCTGCCGCGCTTTTCCAGCCGCCCCATCCTCGCTGGGCGCCGCCGCACGCCGCGAGGTGCCGCAGCACCGCGCCCGTCCACGCTGCCCCCCTCTTCCTACAAACACGCAGGCCCCGGTCACTTCCAGTCCCTGCTTGGTAGACCGGGGCCCGGCGCTCGTGGAGCAAGCCCTGCACTTCCCAAGGATGCAGGCCCGCCCCATCTCCCAGAGCGCACCGCGGGCCGGCAGGGACACACCCACTTCCGCCCCCACTTCCTACCTGCAGGTCCGGAGCTCTGGGCAGTGGGCATCAGGAGGGACCGCACACCACCCCCGCTAACTCTGCGGTGCGCCAGCCGCTCGGCGGGATAGCGGCGCGATGCGGCCGGACAGCCCGGCCGCGCCGCAGGCCCCCCGCAGCTACAGGCAGATCCCCCTCCCTGCTGCCTGCTCCACATGCAGCTGCACTCTCAGCGAACGCAGCGCTAGCCTAAGGGGCCCCCGCCCACCAAATCATCCGGAGGGGTGCTTCACAGGCTGCACTGTCTGGTCTCCCCAATCAGCTCCCTCTCAGCCACCCCGCACCCCAGCACAGATCATCTGCCAACCGCGGCCTGGCCCACATCGCCCTTCCGGCAGGCATCGCTGCAATGCCCGCACGGGGGTTCATGGGGTCAGGCCTATCCCCCTACAACGCGGTTGCGGAGCACGCCGATCGGGCCATCTCGTCCGACCGGCGCGCTCCACGACCAGTACAGTATAACACAAACACGTGCGCACGCAACACACGCATCCCACTAATAAACGGCGCGCCGCCGACACCCCCATACACCCAGACGCAAACGGAGCTGCTTAATACTCCCTCCACGGTCCCCCCCCCCACGGCCCCCCGGCGGCTAACTTTGTCGCGTTATCGCCAATGCCTTCACCGCGCCCCACACCGCCAGCTATGGCACACAGCCAGCGCGCCTCCATAACATCCCCTAACCACGACAGTCACAGGCGCATACGCCGCAGACCGTCCCCATCCTCCTCCGAAGATTCACAGCATTACGTCCACGGCACCCCAAATCCCCACCATTTCCCCCACAGGCGCCGCACACATACGTATCGCCACAGATCCCGGTCCGCTAGGTGGCGCTCACCGTCCACATCGGGACAGTCCGACAGTTCCGAGTGCCGCGAGAGGCGGTACCATAGAAGACGGCGCTCACCCCGAGGATCCATCGGGGCTGGAGCGACTCCAACAGCGGTTACCGCTCAGCCTCACATTAACATGGCGGGAGCAACACCATTAGCGGTAACGGCTCAGCCTCACATTAACATGGCGGGAGCGACACCATTAGCGGTAACGGCTCAGCCTCACATTAACATGGCGGGAGCGACACCACTAGCGGTAACGGCTCAGCCTCACATTGACATGGCGGGAGCAACACCATTAGCGGTAACGGCTCAGCCTCACATTGACATGGCGGGAGCGACACCATTAGCGGTAACGGCTCAGCCTCACATTAACATGGCGGGAGCGACACCATTAGAGGTAACGGCTCAGCCTCACATCAACATGGCGGGAGCGACACCATCAGCGGTAACCGCTCAGCCACACGACGAGCCACGGCCGTCAATGGTCCCAGCTTTGGCTACCGGCAGGGGATACCTACCCTCAGGTCCCCGGGCTACCAATCTACCTTCCTGGGCTTCCTGCCAGCAAGTTACTACTACGATGGGAGTCGGAGTACCTCCACCACCGGGAGACACTCGGCCTGCGTCAGACAGCGGTAAGAGCTCTGAATCGAGCGAGCATCACGCCATACACATTACAGGGGAAGGAGAATTAGCATCCACTATTAGGGCACTAGTCCACCAGCTGACTCGCCCTGCCGGACCAACCGACACAAGGACAGCTCAATCGGCTAGCCTTCACAAAGACGCATTTTTCTGCGGAATTAGTCCCCTAGGTACACACGTTGAACCAGAGATAAAGCAGAAAATATGGGATAACGATTACGGGGATATATGGTCGCTATTGTCAGAAGACCAACAATCCGTAGATAAGGAGCGGAGGACAGGATTCGAAAGAAACAGACCTAAGTTTGTTCCCTTGGCTATGCCTCTATCCTAATAAAGAGGCCGCGCGGCAACTCGATTTCGGCTTTAAATTCGGTTTCTTTATCCCCTTTAACTTTAGTCGCGAGACAAAATCAGCAGATAATCTTAAATCCGCTCGCGAATTTCCCGAGATCTTACGTACAAAAAGAGATAGAGCTAGGCAGGATGGCGGGCCCATTTACATCACTGCCATTCAGTAATTTTAGAATCTCACCCCTGGGCATCGTCCCTAAAAAAGAACCGGGAAAATATCGGTTAATCCATCACCTCTCATACCCTAAAGGCGATTCGGTTAACGACGCGATACTCCCAGAAGAGGCATCAGTAACCTATGCTTCGTTTGACAGGGCAGTCGAGCTCGTGCGGACTGCTGAGCCCGGCGCCCTGCTGGCAAAATCGGACATAGAGTCAGCGTTCTGCCTACTACCTGTTCACCCTGAGAGCTTCCACCTGTTTGGTTGTAAGGTGGACCAGCTCTTTTACTTTGACATGTGCCTACCGATGGGCTGCTCCATCTCCTGTCACTACTTCGAGCTGTTCAGCACTTTTCTTGACTGGGTAGTGCGTCACGAAACCGGCAGCAATTCGACGGTCCACTACCTCGACGATTTCCTGTTCGTCGGGCCAAAAGACTCGAAACTCTGCTATTTCCTCCTACAAAAAATTTAAATTTCTAGGCAATCACTTCGGCGTACCTCTCTCAACGGAAAAAACGGTTGGCCCGTGTAATGTGCTGCCTTTCCCGGACATAGAGATAGACACCAACGCAATGGTATTTAGATTGCCAGAGGATAAATTGCTGAAAACGCTGCCAACGGTCGAAGATTTCTGCGGGGTTAAAAAAGTCACCCTCCAACAGATGCAGTCCCTGCTAGGTTTGCTCAATTTTGCTTGCCGCATAATGCCAGTGGGCAGAACCTTTTCATGCCATTTATCGCTAGCGACGAAGGGCATCTCCCAGCCAGGCCATAGAATTAGGCTTACTCGCACACTGAAGGAAGATTTACTAGTCTGGAAAACATTCCTAAATTCCTACAACGGCCATACTTGCCTCATGTCTCAAGAAACGCCAAGCAAAGAGCTGGGGCTAGCAGCGGGTGGAAACCTCAGAGACGGGTTTGTGGCAATCTACCAAGACCAATGGTGCAAAGCGGGCTGGCCAGCCTCATGGGCCGCCGCCAATTGGGGCCGCGACCCAGCCCTGCTAGAAGTCTTTGCAATCATAGCGGCAGTGGAGCTCTGGGGCGCACAACTAGAGAACAGGAACATAAGATTCTCCACAAAACACCCCGGCACAGCAAAGGGCTTGAACAGCATGTCTTCTGCATCCCCACCTTTACTCGCGCTGCTACGCCGCCTGGAATTACTATGCCTGAGACACAACATCTGGTGTCGCGCCACATTTACGTCGGTTGATAATAACCTTGTTAACGCTCTGTTGTTTTCCGATTGGCAGGCCTTCAAAGCTATCCTTCCGACTGCGCATCCATCGGGTGTCCAGTGTCCAACACTCCTTTTGGACACAGTAGCCAATCAATGATGCCACTGATCCGCGCATCAGTTACGCCGGCTACCTGGCAGGTTTACGGTAAGGCGTGGGACGAGTGGTGCTCAATAATTCACGGAAGACCAGTTGATAGGTGCGATCGGGCGAGATGCGAAGTGCTGGTCGATCTTTTGAATTTGCTCAGGCAAAGAGGCACGTCGGGAACATCGGCGCAGCGCCATCTCTCGGGAATAGCGTTTTTCTTCCAGCTTTTGGGGTGGGCAGACGTGACTAAATACTTTTTCATCAGACAAGCCGTAAAAGGCTGGAAAAGGCTCCAACCCAGTCAGGAGTGCCGTCGCCCCATTTCTTTGAGATTACTACACGATATTATCACGATTTCCCTTTCGGTATGCACCTCCCATTACGAGTCAGTCCTAGAGTCTGCCGCGTTTGCCATCGCATTTTTCGGGGCGCTTCGGATCAGCGAGCTGGTACCACGGTCAAAAACCTCACTAGACGGCGGACTAATCGACGAAGACCTCATCATATGTAACGGTGTACTGCGCATTAGGGTGCGCAAATCGAAATGCGATCCCGCCGGGAGAGGGACGTGGGTCCTCGTTAAATCGTCGGATGGCCCCGTATGCCCACTAAACGTAGTGAAAAAATACACGGCTATGAAATGCGCGGGTAGATTTTTTCTGTCTCACGCCGATGGCTCTCCCCTTACCAAATACCAGTTCCACACAATTTTTACTCGATGTCTCGAAGCTGCTAGCGTCGATCCGTCAGAATACGGGACACATTCTTTTCGTATAGGGGCTGCCACCGAGGCGGCTAAGGCTGGCATCCCCGAGGCCGAAGTTCAGCGTTTAGGTCGATGGAAATCCGCATGCTTCGCCAGATACATAAGACCCGACCTGCTTAAGTAACATATCTTGTCTTTTCCAGGCGCTAAAAAACCTGCAGTTTGGGTGGTTGGACATTCATACATCTACTGGGCAAAGAAGCGGCCGAACATCGGCCCGGGGGCATGAATCTAGGTTTCAGGAACGTTGTGGTCAACTGGAGAGGGATAAGAGGCCTACAGTGGCCAAAAATCTTCCCAGAAGTCATCAACATTGCTAAAAGGGCCAGAGGGCCGGTGATACTAGTCTTGCACGCTGGTGGCAACGATCTGGGAAAACGGAGAGGTATTGACCTCATTTTAACGATGACAGCTGATATCGAGCGTTTCTTCCACCTACTGCCCGATATGATACTGGTGTGGTCGGAGTTGGTGTCGCGAGCGGTCTGGCATGGGGCTAAGGACCCAAAGGGCTTAGAACGATCAAGAAAAAAGATCAATCTGAGAGTGGCAAGAGCTGTAAAATCAAAATTCGGCATTGTAGTTCGCCACTACTAGCTGGAAGGCGACAAATCAGGACTGCTGAGGCCCGACGGCATTCATCTCACGGACATTGGGGCTTGATATATTTTTGTCAGGTTTACAAGACGGAATCGAACAGGCCCTAATGCTGATGGGTGGGGGTCGGAGTCACGTGTAGGTAGTACACATGATCCTCCGTGGCGGAAGTGGAGGGAGGGGCGAAGCTTCGTAGCCGCTCATTGGCTGGCCGCCTGTCGGTCGCAGACTGGGCCCACGGCGATGAGCCCGTTGCGAAATGTAATTTGCCCCTCCCTGCTTATCAATTTAATAAACTGTGACCGACTAGTTTAACCCATCTAAGCCTGTTCGTGTTATCTTTTCGGGATTGGTGGTAGGGGGGAAGGCACTATTTACGACACACGGGTCTCCGTAGTCTGGTAGGCACGGTACCGCATAGGGAATGTGCCTCTGACTGCGGAGCCCCTTATAGACGAAGCCAATAAGAACACCGTGCAGTGCCAATTCCCCCCTCCCACTACTCCCCCAGGTGATGCACTAATTGGGACGCCCAGCTGACCAACGGGAGAGAGGAAGGGGTGGCCGGCCACACCCACAAGGGTTAAATCCAGGTGCTGGGGTCAGTTCCTTCCTTTTTCCCCCGGCTGATCCTCTGGAAGCAATTGTCCCACCCTCTTTCCCTTACATATTTGCTAATGCTTTTGTGACATTTTATTAAAATATTTTTTATATACTTGAACCTTAATGCTGACGATAATTATACTGTTAATTTTAAGTCACAGCGGAAGTGGAGGGAGGGGCGAAGCTTCGTAGCCGCTCATTGGCTGGCCGCCTGTCGGTCGCAGACTGGGCCCACGGCGATGAGCCCGTTGCGAAATGTAATTTGCCCCTCCCTGCTTATCAATTTAATAAACTGTGACCGACTAGTTCAACCCATCTAAGCCTGTTTGTGTTATCTTTTCGGGATTGGTGGTAGGGGGGAAGGCACTATTTACGACACACGGGTCTCCGTAGTCTTGGGACACATACAGCAGCAGCGGCTCAGTATTGGGGTATCAGGTGCAGTAATAGGGACATATACAGCAGCAGCGGCTCAGTATTGGGGAATCAGGTGCAGTAATAAGGACACATACGGCAGCAGCAGCTCAGTATTGGGGTATCAGGGCAGTAATAAGGACACATGGCAGCAGCAGCTCATTATTGGGGTATCAGGTGCAGTAAATGGGACACATACGGCAGCAGCGGCTCAGTATTTGGGTATCAGGGGCAGTAATAAGGACACACGGCAGCAGCAGCTCAGTATTGGGGTATCAGGGGCAGTAATAGGGACACATACGGCAGCAGCGGCTCAGTATTTGGGTATCAGGTGCAGTAATAGGGACATATACAGCAGCAGCGGCTCAGTATTGGGGTATCAGGTGCAGTAATAAGGACACATACGGCAGCAGCAGCTCAGTATTGGGGTATCAGGGCAGTAATAAGGACACATGGCAGCAGCAGCTCATTATTGGGGTATCAGGTGCAGTAAAAGGGACACATACGGCAGCAGCGGCTCAGTATTTGGGTATCAGGGGCAGTAATAAGGACACACGGCAGCAGCAGCTCAGTATTGGGGTATCAGGGGCAGTAATAGGGACACATACGGCAGCAGCGGCTCAGTATTTGGGTATCAGGTGCAGTAATAGGGACATATACAGCAGCAGCGGCTCAGTATTGGGGTATCAGGTGCAGTAATAAGGACACATACGGCAGCAGCGGCTCAGTATTTGGGTATCAGGGGCAGTAATAAGGACACATATGGCAGCAGCAGCTCAGTATTGGGGTATCAGGGGCAGTAATAGGGACACAAATGGCAGCAGCAGCTCAGTATTGGGGTATCAGGGGCAGCAATAGGGACACATGGCAGCACCAGTTCATTATTGGGTTATCAGGTGCAGTAAAAGGGACACATACGGCAGCAGCGGCTCAGTATTTGGGTATCAGGGGCAGTAATAAGGACACATACGGCAGCAGCGGCTCAGTATTGGGGTATCAGGGGCAGTAATAGGGACACATACGGCAGCAGCGGCTCAGTATTGGGGTATCAGGGGCAGTAATAAGGACACATACGGCAGCAGCAGCTCAGTATTGGGGTATCGGGGCAGTAATTGGGACACATACAGCAGCAGCGGCTCAGTATTGGGGTATCAGGTGCAGTAATAGGGACATATACAGCAGCAGCGGCTCAGTATTGGGGTATCAGGTGCAGTAATAGGGACACATACGGCAGCAGCGGCTCAGTATTTGGGTATCAGGGGCAGTAATAAGGACACATACGGCAGCAGCAGCTCAGTATTGGGGTATCGGGGCAGTAATTGGGACACATACAGCAGCAGCGGCTCAGTATTGGGGTATCAGGTGCAGTAATAGGGACACATACGGCAGCAGCGGCTCAGTATTGGGGTTTCAGGTGCAGTAATAGGGACACATACGGCAGCAGCGGCTCAGTATTTGGGTATAAGTTGCAGTAATAGGGACACATACGGCAGCAGCGGCTCAGTATTGGGGTATCAGGTGTAGTAATAGGGTCACATACGGCAGCAGCGGCTCAGTAATGGGGTATCAGGTGCAGTAATAGGGACACATACGGCAGCAGCGGCTCAGTATTGGGGTATCAGGTGTAGTAATAGGAACACATACGGCAGCAGCGGCTCAGTATTGGGGTATCAGGTGTAGTAATAGGGACACATATGGCAGTAGCGGCTCAATATTGGGGTATCAAGGGCAGTAACAGGGACAAATAGGGCAGCAGCTCAGTATTGGGGTATCAGGGGCAGTAATAAGGACACATGGCAGCAGCAGATCATTATTGTGGTATCAGGTGCAGTAAAAGGGACACATACGGCAGCAGCGGCTCAGTATTTGGGTATCAGGGGCAGTAATAAGGACACATACAGCAGCAGCAGCTCAGTATTGGGGTATCAGGGGCAGTAATAGGGACACATACGGCAGCAGCGGCTCAGTATTGGGGTATCGGGGCAGTAATTGGGACACATACAGCAGCAGCGGCTCAGTATTGGGGTATCAGGTGCAGTAATAGGGACACATACGGCAGCAGCGGCTCAGTATTGGGGTTTCAGGTGCAGTAATAGGGACACATACGGCAGCAGCGGCTCAGTATTTGGGTATAAGTTGCAGTAATAGGGACACATACGGCAGCAGCGGCTCAGTATTGGGGTATCAGGTGTAGTAATAGGGTCACATACGGCAGCAGCGGCTCAGTAATGGGGTATCTTGTGCAGTAATAGGGACACATACGGCAGCAGCGGCTCAGTATTGGGGTATCAGGTGTAGTAATAGGAACACATACGGCAGCAGCGGCTCAGTATTGGGGTATCAGGTGTAGTAATAGGGACACATATGGCAGTAGCGGCTCAATATTGGGGTATCAAGGGCAGTAACAGGGACAAATAGGGCAGCAGCTCAGTATTGGGGTATCAGGGGCAGTAATAAGGACACATGGCAGCAGCAGATCATTATTGTGGTATCAGGTGCAGTAAAAGGGACACATACGGCAGCAGCGGCTCAGTATTTGGGTATCAGGGGCAGTAATAAGGACACATACAGCAGCAGCAGCTCAGTATTGGGGTATCAGGGGCAGTAATAGGGACACATACGGCAGCAGCGGCTCAGTATTGGGGTATCAGGTGCAGTAATAGGGACACATACGGCAGCAGCGGCTCAGTATTTGGGTATCAGGGGCAGTAATAAGGACACATACGGCAGCAGCAGCTCATTATTTGGGTATCATGGAAACAGGAACACATGGGCTACTTGCACAGTGAACAAGTCTGTAGGATCATGTTCACACACCACCAAGAAACCTGAAGACACAAAAGAGAATAGTAAAACCAAAAACACTCAGTTTGAAAAAATGTTGCAGTAATCCGCAAGTGCTAGTAAAAGATGTAAAAAACAGGGTATTTGGTTGATACGTTTTTTGCAAAAAATGTATACTAAGCTGCTCTACCAATCTTCACGGTATACCCTTATCAGAGCAGTCCTAACTAATGTATGCAATCCCTATTATTTGGGTATCAGTTGCAGTAATAGGGACACATACGGCAGCAGCGGCTCAGTATTGGGGTATCAGGTGTAGTAATAGGGACACATACGGCAGCAGCGGCTCAGTATTTGGGTATCAGGGGCAGTAATAGGGATACATATGGCAGTAGCGGCTCAGTATTGGGGTATCAAGGGCAGTAACAGGGACACATAGGGCAGCAGCTCAGTATTGGGGTATCAGGGGCAGTAATAGGGACACATGGCAGCAGCAGCTCATTATTGTGGTATCAGGTGCAGTAAAAGGGACACATACGGCAGCAGCGGCTCAATATTTGGGTATCAGGGGCAGTAATAAGGACACATACGGCAGCAGCAGCTCAGTATTGGGGTATCAGGGGCAGTAATAGGGACACATACGGCAGCAGCGGCTCAGTATTGGGGTATCAGGTGCAGTAATAGGGACACATACGGCAGCAGCAGCTCAGTATTGGGGTATCAGGTGCAGTAATAGGGACATATATGGCAGCAGTGGCTCAGTAGGAATAACCTCATGACTCAGTATCAGCATGGGTTTACTAGGGACCGTTCATGTCAGACTAATCTGATCAGCTTCTATGAAGAGATAATTTCCGGACTGGACCAAGGGAACCCAGTGGACGTAGTGTATATGGACTTTTCAAAAGCTTTTGATACGGTGCCACATAAAAGGTTGATACATAAAATGAGAATAATTGGGATAGGGGAAAATATGTGTAAGTGGGGTAATAGCTGGCTCAGGGATAGGAAGCAAAGGAGCACACTCGGACTGGGTCACGGTTAGCAGTGGAGTACCACAGGGGTCAATATTGGGCCGTCTTCTTTTTAACATTTTTATTAACCCCTTCCTGACCCATGACGCCACGTAGGCGTCATGAAAGTCGGTGCCTATCCGACCCATGACGCCTATGTGGCGTCATGGAAAGATCGCGTCTCTGCAGATCGGGTGAAACGGTTAACTCCAAATTCACCCGATTTGCAGGGACAGGGGGAGTGATGCTTCAGCCCAGGGGGGGTGGCTTCACCCCCCCATGGCTATGATCGCTCTGATTGGCTGTTGAAAGTGAAACTGCCAATCAGAGCGATTTGTAATATTTCACCTAAAAACCTGGTGAAATATTACAATCCAGCCATGGCCGATGCTGCAATATCATCGGCCATGGCTGGAAACACTGGTCTGCCCCCCCACCACCACCGATCGCCCCCCCAGTCCACCGATCTGTGCTCCGCTCCCCTCCATCCTGTGCTCCGCTCCCCCGTCCTCCTGTCCGGTCCCCCCGTGCTCCGATGCCACCCCGCCGTGCTCCGACGCCCCCCAGTGCCCCGATCTTCCCCCCTTATACTTACCGGGCCTCCCGGTGTCCGTCCGTCTTCTCCCTGGGCGCCGCCATCTTCCAAAATGGCGGGCGCATGCGCTAGGGTTGGAAATAGGGTTAAGATTAGGCTTGTGGTTAGGGTTATGGTTAGGGGTGTGTTGGGGTTAAAGTTGTGGTTAGGGTTGGGATTAGAGTTAGGGTTGGGATTAGGGTTAGGATTAGGGTTAGGGTTGGGATTAGGGTTAGGATTAGGGTTAGGGTTGGGATTAGGGTTACGGGTGTGTTGGGGTTAGGGCTATGGTTAGGGGTGTGTTGGGGTTAGAGTTGTGATTAGGGTTATGGCTACAGTTGGGATTAGGGTTAGGGGTGTGTTGGGGTTAGTGTTGGAGTTAGAATTGAGGGGTTTCCACTGTTACGGCACATCAGGGGTCTCCAAACGCAACATGGCGCCACCATTGATTCCAGCCAATCTTGTATTCAAAAAGTCAAATGGTGCTCCCTCACATCCGAGCCCCGACGTGTGCCCAAACAGTGGTTTACCCCCACATATG
The DNA here is from genome assembly GCF_032444005.1 of Ranitomeya imitator. Taxonomy (NCBI): domain Eukaryota; kingdom Metazoa; phylum Chordata; class Amphibia; order Anura; family Dendrobatidae; genus Ranitomeya; species Ranitomeya imitator. The sequence goes on from NC_091284.1 coordinate 403,162,951, forward strand.
GGGTACCAGTGTACTCAGGACAAACTGGGCAACAACTATTGGGGTCCAATTTCTCCTGTTACCCTTGCGAAAATAAAAAATTGCTTGCTAAAACATAATTTTTGAGGAAAGAAAAATTATTTTTTATTTTTACGGCTCTGCGTAATAAACTTCTGTGAAGCACTTGGGGGTTGAAAGTGCTCACCACATATCTAGATAAGTTCCTTGGGGGGTCTAGTTTCCAAAATAGGGTTACTTGTGGGGGGGATTAATTGTTTAGGCACATCAGGGGCTCTGCAAATGCAACGTGACGCCCGCAGACCATTCCATCAAAGTCTGCATTTCAAAAGTCAATACTTCCCTTCCGAGCCCCGACGTGTGCCCAAACAGTGGTTTACCCCCACATATGGGGTATCAGTGTACTCAGGACAAACTGGGCCACACCTTTTGGGGTCTAATTTCTTTTGTTACCCTTGTGAAACTAAAAAAATTGCTTGCTAAAACATCTTTTTTGAGGAAAGAAAAATGATTTTTTATTTTCACGGCTCTGCGTTGTAAATTTCTGTGAAGCACTTGGTGGTTCAAAGTGCTCACCACATATCTAGGTAAGTTCCTTGGGGGGTCTAGTTTCCAAAATGTGGTCACTTGTAGGGGGTTTCTACTGTTTAGGTACATCAGGGGCTCTGCAAACGCAACATGACACCCGCAGACCATTCCATCAAAGTCTGCAATTCAAAAGTCACTACTTCCCTACTGAGCCCTGACGTGTGCCCAAACAGTGGTTCCCCCCCACATATGGGGCATCAGCGTACTCAGGACAAACTGGACAACAACTTTTGGGGTCCAATTTCTCCTGTTACTCTTGTGAAAATAAAAAATTGCAGGCTAAAAAAATCATTTTTGAGGAAAGAAAAATAATTTTTTATTTTCACGGCTCTGCGTTATAAACTTCTATGAAGCACTTGGGGGTTTAAAGTGGTCACCGCACATTTAGATTAGTTCCATGGGAGGTCTAGTTTCCAAAATGGGGTCATATGTGGGGGAGCTCTAATGTTTAGGCACAAAGGGGCTCTCCAAACGCGACATGGTGTCCGCTAATGATTTGAGCTAATTTTTCATTCAAAAAGTCAAATGGCACTCCTTCCCTTCCGAGCCCTGCCGCGTGCCCAAACAGTGGTTTACCTGCACATGTGAGGTATCAGTGTACTCAGGAGAAATTGCCCAATAAATTTTGGGATGTTGCCCATGTGGAAATGAACAAATTGAGACTAAATGAAATTTTTTGTGAAAAAAATACTTTTTCATTTTTTCAGATCAATTTGTGAAGCACCTGGGGGTTGAAAGTGTTCACTATGCATCTTGATAAGTTCCTTGGGGGGTCTAGTTTTGAAAATGGGGTCACATGTGGGGGAGCTCCAATGTTTAGGCACACGGGGGCTCTCCAAACGCGACATTGTGTCCGCTAACGATTGGAACTAATTTTTCATTCAAAAGTCAAATGGCGCTCCTTTCCTTCCGAGCCTTGCCGTGTGCACAAACAGTGGTTTGTGACCACATATGAGGTATCGGTGTACTCAGTAGAAATTGCCCAACACATTTTAGGATCCATTTTATCCTGTTGCCCATGTGAAAATGAAAAGTGAGGCTAAAATAAATTTTTTGTGAAAAAATAGTACTTTTTCATTTTTACGGATCAATTTGTGAAGCACCTGGGGGTTCAAAGTGCTCACTAGGCATCTAGCTAAGCTCCTTGGAGGGTCTAGTTTCCGAAATGGGGTCATTTGTGGGGAAGCTCCAATGTTTAGGCACACAGGGGCTCTCCAAACGCGACATGGTGTCCGCTAAAGATTGGAGCCAATTTTTCATTGAAAAAGTCAAATGGCGCTCCTTCCCTTCAGAGCCCTGTCGTGCGCCCAGACAGTGGTTCCCCCCACATATGAGGTATCGACATACTCAGGACAAATTGTGCAATAACTTTTGGGGTCCAGTTTCTCCTTTTACCCTTGGGAAAATAAAAAAATTGTTGCTAAAACATCATTTTTGTGACTAAAATGTTAAATGTTCATTTTTTCCTTCCATGTTGCTTCTGCTGCTGTGAAGTACCTGAATGGTTAATAAACTTCTTGAATGTGGTTTTGAGTACCTTGAGGGGTGCAGTTTTTAGAATGGTGTCACTTTTGGGTATTTTCAGCCATACAGACCCCTCAAACTGACTTCAAATGTGAGGTGGTCCCTAAAAAAAATGGTTTTGTAAATTTCGTTGCAAAATGAGAAATCGCTGGTCAAATTTTAACCCTTATAACTTCCTAGCAAAAAAAAATGTTGTTTCCAAAATTGTGCTGATGTAAAGTAGACATGTGGGAAATGTTATTTATTAACTATTTTGTGTCACATAACTCTCTGGTTTAACAGAATAAAAATTGAAAATTTGAAAATTGAGAAATTTTCAACATTTTAGCCAAAATTCCATTTTTTTCACAAATAAACGCAAAAATTATTGACCTAAATTTATCACTAACATGAAGCCCAATATGTCATGAAAAAACATTCTCAGAACCATTAGGATCCGTTGAAGTGTTCCCGAGTTGTTACCTCACAAAGGGACACTGGTCAGAATTGCAAAAAACGGCCAGGTCATTAAGGTCAAAATAGGCTGGGTCATGAAGGGGTTAATGACCTTGTAGGGGGCATTCACAGCAGAATTTCAATATTTGCAGATGACACTAAACTCTGCAGGATAATCAATACAGAGGAGGACAATTTTATATTACAGGATGATTTATGTAAACTAGAAGCTATGGCTGATAAATGGCAAATGAGCTTTAAAGGGGATAAAAGTAAGGTCATGTACTTGGGTAGAAGTAATAAGATGAATAACTATGTGCTTAATTCTAAAACTCTGGGCAAAACCGTCAATGAAAAAAACCTGGGAGTATGGTGGATAACAAACTCATAATCAGTGGCCAGTGTCAGGCAGCTGCTACAAAGGCAAATAAAATAATGGGATGCATTAAAAGAGGCATAGATGCTCATGAGGAGAACATAGTTTTACCTCTATACAAGTCACTAGTTCGACCACACTTAGAATACTGTGTACAGTTCTGGTCTCTGGTGTATAAGAAAGACATAGCTGAACTAGAGCGGGTGCAGAGAAGAGTGACCAAGGTTATTAGAGGACTGGGGGGTCTGCATTACCAAGATAGGTTATTACACTTGGGGCTATTTAGTTTGGAGAAACGAAGGCTAAGGGGTGATCTTATTATAATCTATAAATATATGAGGGGACAGTACAAAGACCTTTCTGATGATCTTTTTAATCATAGACCTGAGACAAGGACAAGGGAGCATCCTCTACGTCTGGAAGAAAGAAGGTTTAGGCATAATAACAGATGTGGATTCTTTACTGTAAGAGCAGTGAGACTATGGAACTCTCTGCCGTATGATGTTGTAATGAGTGATTCATTACTTAAATTTAAGAGGGGACTGGATACCTTTCTTGAAAAGTATAATGTTGCAGGGTATATATACTAGATTCCTTGATAGGGCGTTGATCCAGGGAACTAGTCTGATTGCCATATGTGGAGTCGGGAAGGAATTTTTTCCCCAAAGTGGAGCTTACTCTTTGCCACATGGTTTTTTTTGCCTTCCTCTGGATCAACATGTTAGGGCATGTTAGGTTAGGCTATGGGTTGAACTAGATGGACTTAAAGTCTTCCTTCAACCTTAATAACTATGTTACTATATAGTATTGGGGTATAAGCAGGATGAGGATTTTTTGCAGGTTGGGAATAGATGGTGATGGGGCTGGAATATGAGAAGTGAAATGTGTCTTTGTTGTATTCTCTGCAGCCGTATCCTGGCTGGAAGAAGTTGTCATGTCGGTCTGGGGCAGATGGAAAAGACGGGAAAAATGAACGATTCCATCAGAAAGAACGTCAGCGGTAAGACATTATCTGTAACTGTGCTGTGATCTCTTATATGTTCTGTAGGACTGGTATCTACCGCTGACCATATGGCGGTAATATCCATATTGGTCTTTATAAAGAGATTATCTTCAGTAACAGCGCGGTCATCTGCAGAGGTTCTCCTCCAGTATTAGGGCGCGTCACCGATTTGTAATCAAGGTTACTTGGTTAGGGGTCCACTCAGAAGCTTCGCCCCCCCCTGGACCAAAACCCTAGCTACGCCTCTGCTATGGAGTACTGGTTCCATTCATTAAATATTCATATTAAATACTTCAATGGGCATCATGTAATGGTTCATTGTTCATGTATAGTGCTGCAGGGGACATAAACATTTCTTGCCTAATTTCCATAAATATTTCAGGGAATTATTGAGATTGCCAGAAACAGAACATAAACAGGAGATTATATATTTTAAAACAAAAATAATTATCCAACATTCTACATAGGTATATGGCGTGTTCATTGGTATGTAGTTTCCACTGCACCATTACAAAATCCAACTCAAGAACATATGAGAAGATAAGTGCCAATGTCCATGATGAAATCGAAAACTAGAAGCTAAGCATAAAATATGGAAAAGTTTAGATGAAGATGAGACATATCAAATACATTATGGCAATGTCAGATTGTGTCCTATTTGTAAGTATCAGTCTTTAACACATTTTCCATGTACAGAATGTCCCTTTAAACACTGACAGACGGAGCCATTTTTAGAGAATCTTTTGTGCTGGCGACAATAATTCTGAACACCATACCAGACTTCTTCATCTCATGTGATAAAATTGCGTATTTTTCCAGTAGAAGACCTCTAGAAAGTATGGTCATGGCAGGAGTCCAATACTATATCCTCTGTGCAAAGTTTCCAAGGTTAAGCATAGTTCAGGTTTGTCAAGAGGGTTGGAAGTGGATCTTCCAGATGTTTTTTTTAACATGAAGTCTTATAAGATTCCTTGCTTGTTCTGCATCCCACAAGTAAATGTTTAGTCAAACTACTCCAAATATTCACCTCTCCAAAACAATCAGGAACCGAGCCCAGAATAAAGACGTTTCCATAAATATAATTAGATTACTATTAATTAGAGTTGTTAAGTGCTAGTTACGCTTCTGCTGGTTTCACCATTTGGAGGTTTAACGAACAGCCCCAATGGGGCTACTTCTGTGAGATTTTAATTAGGTCTGGCAATGCTTTTTACCCAGGCATTCTCTGCGCATACATACCATTGCTCATCATCATCAATATTTCATTTAATTACCACTGTTGCCGTGCTAGACACATCTGACTTAAGAGACAAAATATGCTTATTTATTAATGAGGTAAAACATATACAACTTGTCAGCCTTTGTTACTTTAGTCCCACTTTGTATTAGAATGAAAGGATGAAATACCATAGACAAATCTGAAAAGACGTAATCTAAAAAAAAAAAGATTTGTACTTTTTAGCATTTTATGTGTCAATCATTTTTGGAAAACTTTTACAATTTTAATCTGGAACATTTTAAAACATAATTTTACACACATATGTGAACATATGTGTGAACATATGCATTATATTTAAATTGTAAGTCTAGGTTCATATAATGCTATGTTTTGGCAGGCCGCTCAAAATGTTTCACCAAACATACGCCCCAGACTTTGAGCTAGGCCACTTATTCTAAAACGCGCTAGTTACCTAGCTACTTCACATAACAAGACACTCTCATTGGTGTATTTTTTAAGAGAGAGCATAGAGTGATGTTTTTCTTTTCTTTATATGCCCTAGAAGTATATAGAAGTACATATACAATTGCATATATCTGCATCATTCCCATAATCCCATTTCAAAAGCAGTATACTACCATGTCGTCATAATAATTAGTGCTGTAGTTGCCATAGTGCACTTCAGTATATTTGGGACCACTATCTCTCAGCACGTACTGGCAAAACCTAAGCCAAAAATATATTTTTTGTCAAAAATTTAGAGAATGAAAGGTTATGGACATGTTAAATGTAAGCATAAAAATATTTAAACAAAAACATTGCAAAACATGCAAATACAGATGTACCCTTCCCTACACTTTCTCTACGGTTTACATGAATATACCTGGTGCAGTTGTGCTCAAAAGTTTACATACCCCAGCAGAATTTTTGATTTCTTGACCTTTTTTCACAGAATATGAATGATAACACCAAAACGTTTTCTCCACTCATGGTTAGTGCTGGGGTGAAGCCATTTATTGTCAAACAACTGTTTTTTCTCCTTTTAAATCATAATGACAACCCAAAACATCCAAATGACCCTGATCAAAAGTTTACATACCCTGGTGATTTTGGCCTGATACATGCACAGAATTTGACACAAATGGGTTTGAATGGCTACTAAAGGTAACATCCTCACCTGTGACCTGTTTACTTGTAATCAGTGATTGCGCATAAAAGCTGAGTGAGTTTCTATGATACAGAAAGACTCTTGCATCTTTCATCCAGCCACTGACTACTGTGTTTTTTCTTTTTAAATCATAACGATAACCTAACTGAGATGGAGTAGCCATCTCAGTCTCCTGACCTCAATATCATTGAGCCACTCTGGGGAGATCCCAAGCATGCAGTTCATCCTAGACAGCCCAGAAATTTACAGGAACTGGAGGCTTTTTGCCAAGAAGAGTGGGCAGCTTTACCATCTGAGAAAATAAAGAACCTCATCCACAACTGCCACAAGAGACTAAAAGCTGTCATTGATGTTAGAGGGGGCAATACACGGTATTAACCCCTTTCTGCCATTAGACGTACTATTCTGTCCATGTGGGGTGGGCTTTACTTCCCAAGGACGGAATAGTACGTCATAGGCGATCGGCCGCGCTCACGGGGGGAGCGCGGCCGATCGCGGCCGGGTGTCAGCTGCTTATCGCAGCTGACATCCGGCACTATGTGCCAGGAGCGGTCACGGACCACCCCCGGCACATTAACCCCCGGCACACCACGATCAAACATGATCGCGATGTGCCGGCGGTGCAGGGAAGCATCGCGCAGGGAGGGGGCTCCCTGCGGGCTTCCCTGAGACCCCCGCAGCAACGTGATGTGCTCACGTTGCTCCGGGGGTCTCCTACCTCCTTCCTGCAGCAAGTCCCGGATCCAAAATGGCCGCGGATACGGGTCCTGCATGGAGGGAGGTGGCTTACCAAGTGCCTGCTCAGAGCTGCAGCGCTCTGAGACAGATCGGTGATCTGTCAGAGTGCTGTGCAAACTGGCAGATCACCGATCTGTATTATCCCCCACTGGGACAAAGTAAAAAAGTTAAAAAATTTTTTTACAAATGTGTAAAAAAAAAAAAAAATCCTAAATAATGAAAAAAAAATATATATTATTCCAATAATACATTTCTTTATCTAAATAAAAAAAACAATAAAAGTACACATAATTAGTATCGCCGCGTCCGTAACGACCCGACCTGTAAAACTGTCCCACTAGTTAACCCCTTCAGTAAACACCGTAAGAAAAAAAAAAAAACGAGACAAAAAACAAGGCTTTATTATCATACCAACGAACAAAAAGTGGAATAACACGCGATCAAAAAGATGGATATAAATAACCATGATACCGCTGAAAGCGTCATCTTGTCCCGCAAAAAACGAGCCACCATACAGCAACGTCAGCAAAAACATAAGAAAGTTATAGTCCTCAGAATAAAGCGATGCAAAAATAATTATTTTTTTTTTAAATAGTTTTTATCGTATAAAAGCGCCAAAACATAAAAAAAAATGATATAAATGAGGTATCGCTGTAATCGTACTGACGCGAAGAATAAAACTGCTTTATCAATTTTGCCAAACGCGGAACGGTATAAACGCCTTCCCCAAAAGAAATTCATGAATAGCTGGTTTTTGGTAATTCTGCCTCACAAAAATCAGAATAAAAAGCGATCAAAAAATGTCACGTGCTCAAAAATGTTACCAATAAAAACGTCAACTCGTCCCGCAAAAAACAAGACCTCACATGACTCTGTGGACTCAAATATGGAAAAATTATAGCTCTCAAAATGTGGTAACACAAAAAATATTTTTTGCAATAAAAAGCGTCTTTCAGTGTGTGACGGCTGCCAATCATAAAAATCCGCTAAAAAACCCGCTATAAAAGTAAATCAAACCCCCCTTCATCACCCCCTTATTTAGAGAAAAATAAAAAAATTAAAAAAATGTATTTATTTCCATTTTCCCATTAGGGTTAGGGCTAGGGTTAGGGCTAGGGTTAGGGTTAGGGCTAGGGTTAGGGTTAGGGTTAGGGCTAGGGTTAGGGTTAGGGCTAGGGTTAAGGCTAGGGTTAGGGCTAGGGTTAGGGCTAGGGTTATGGTTAGGGCTAGGGTTAGGGCTAGGATTAGGGCTACAGTTAGGGTTCAGGCTACAGTTAGGGTTGGGGCTAAAGTTAGGGGTAGGGTTTGGATTACATTTGCGGTTGGGAATAGGGTTGGGATTAGGGTTAGGGGTTTGTCTGGGTTAGAGGTGTGGTTAGGGTTACCGTTTGGATTAGGGTTAGGGGTGTGTTTGGATTAGGGTTTCAGTTATAATTGGGGGGTTTCCACTGTTTAGACACATCAGGGGCTCTCCAAACGCGACATGGCGTTCGATCTCAATTCCAGCCAATTCTGCGTTGAAAAAGTAAAACAGTGCTCCTTCCCTTCCGAGCTCTCCCGTGTGTCCAAACAGGAGTTTACCCCAACATATGGGGTATCAGCGTACTCAGGACAAATTGGACAACAACTTTTGGGGTCCAATTTCTCCTGTTACCCTTGGGAAAATACAAAACTGGGGGCTAAAAAATAATTTTTGTGGGAAAAAAAAGATTTTTTATTTTCACGGCTCTGCGTTATAAACTGTAGTGAAACACTTGGGGGCGCAAAGTTCTCACAACACATCCAGATAAGTTCGTGGGGGGGTCTAGTTTCCAATATGGGGTCACTTGTGGGGCTTTCTACTGTTTAGGTACATTAGGGGCTCTGCAAACGCAATGTGACGCCTGCAGACCATTCCATCTAAGTCTGCATTTCAAATAGCGCTCCTTCCCTTCCGAGCCCTCCAATGCGCCCAAACGGTGGTTCCCCCCCACATATGGGGTATCAGCGCACTCAGGACAAATTGCACAACAACTTTTGGGGTCCAATTTCTCCTGTTACCCTCGGGAAAATACAAAACTGGGGACTAAAAAATAATTTTTGTGGGAAGAAATTTTTGTTTTATTTTCACGGCTCTGCATTATAAACTTCTGTGAAGCTCTTGGTGGGTCAAAGTGCTCACCACACATCTAGATAAGTTCCTTAGGGGGTCTACTTTCCAAAATGTTGTCACTTGTGGGGGGTTTCAATGTTTAGGCACATCAGTGGCTCTTCAAACGCAACATGGCGTCCCATCTCAATTCCTGTCAATTTTGCATTGAAAGGTCAAACGGCGCTCCTTCCCTTCTGAGCTCTCCCATGCGCACAAACAGTGGTTTACCCCCACATATGGGGTATCAGAGTACTCAGGACAAATTGTGCAACAACTTTTTGGTTCCAATTTCTTCTCTTGCCATTGGGAAAATAAAAAATTGGGGGCGAAAAGATAATTTTTGTGAAAAAAAATTGATTTTTTATATTTACGGTTCTGCATTATAAACTTCTGTGAAGCACTTGGTGGGTCAAAGTACTCACCACACCTCTAGATAAGTTCCTTAGGGGGTCTACTTTCCAAAATGGTGTCACTTGTGGGGGGATTCAATGTTTAGGCACATCAGTGGCTCTCCAAACGCAACATGGCGTCCCATCTCAATTCCAGTCAATTTTGCATTGAGAAGTCAAATGGCGCTCCTTCGCTTCCAAGCTCTGTCATGTGCCCAAACAGTGGTTTACCTCCACTTATGGGGTATCGGCGTACTCAGGACAAATTGTACAACAAGGTTTGGGGTCCATTTTCTCCTGTAACCCTTGGTAAAATAAAACAAATTGGAGCTGAAGTAAATTTTTTGTGAAAAAAAGTTAAATGTTAATTTTTATTTAAACATTCCAAAAATTCCTGTGAAACACCTGAAGGGTTAATAAACTTCTTGAATATGGTTTTGAGAACCTTGAGGGGTGCAGTTTTTAGAATGGTGTCACACTTGGGTATTTTCTATCATATAGACCCCTCAAAATGACTTCAAATGAGATGTGGTCCCTAAAATAAAATGGTGTTGTAAAAATGAGAAATTGCTGGTCAACTTTTAACCCTTACAACTCCCTAACAAAAAAATATTTGGTTCCAAAATTGTGCTGATGTAAAGTAGACATGTGGGAAATGTTACTTATTAAGTATTTTGTGTGACATATCTCTGTGATTTAATTGCATAAAAATTCAAAGTTGGAAAATTGCGAAATTTTCAAAATTTTCGTCATATTTCCGTTTTTTTCACAACTAAACGCAGGTAATATCAAAGAAATTTTACCACTATCATGAAGTACAATATGTCACGACAAAACAATGTCAGAATCACCGGGATCCGTTCCAGAGTTTTAACCTCATAAAGGGACAGTGGTCAGAATTGTAAAAATTGGCCCGGTCCATAACGTGCAAACCACCCTTGGGGATAAAGGGGTTAAGACTGGGGCGGACCTACCGCCGGTTCAACCGGTGCAGCCGCACCGGGGCCCGGAGGTGGAGGGGGGCCCTTGCAGACAGGGGCATACAGGGCCCCAGCTTTCTGCTGCCGCTGTAGATCGATGCAGGCACGGGCCCCCACTGTATTAGCAGTGTACAAGTGTCGGCCGGCATCCCCCATTGCAGACAGCAGGCTGTGTGTCTGCTGATCTGACCTCACCTGCGCGCCTGTTTCACTCTGCCGGAGGCCTGGAGAGGAGAGAAGAAGTTGGCAGAGATCGAGCCAGGGGTCGGGGCAGGCTTCATCTCAATCCTGCTTTCTTATCTGCTTTCTGCAGAGGATCTATCTGTACTGTACTGAGATTTATTGCACCATCTTAAACTTACATACAGATAAGGTCCCGACTCCAGCGTCACCCGATCTGTATGAAAGCTGAAGCTGCAGCAATGAGTTACAGCAATATACTACGTGGCTCTGCTGTATACTATGTGTCTGGGCAATATACTACGTGGCTCTGCTGTATACTATGTGTCTGGGCAATATACTACGTGGCTCTGCTGTATACTATGTGTCTGGGCAATATACTACGTGGCTCTGCTGTATACTATGTGTCTGGGCAATATACTACGTGGCTCTGCTGTATACTATGTGTCTGGGCAATATACTACGTGGCTCTGCTGTATACTATGTGTCTGGGCAATATACTACGTGGCTCTGCTGTATACTATGTGTCTGGGCAATATACTACGTGGCTCTGCTGTATACTATGTGTCTGGGCAATATACTACGTGGCTGGGCAATATACTACGTGGCTCTGCTGTATACTATGTGGCTGGGCAATATACTATGTGGCTGGGCAATATACTATGTGGCTGGGCAATATACTATGTGTCTGGGCAATATACTATGTGACTGGGCAATATACTATGTGGCTGGGCAATATACTATGTGGCTGGGCAATATACTATGTGGCTGGGCAATATACTATGTCGCTGGGCAATATACTATGTAACTTGACAATATACTACGTGGCTGGGCAATATACTACGTGGCTGGGCAATATACTACGTGGCTGGGCAATATACTACGTGGCTCTGCTGTATACTATGTGGCTGGGCAATATACTACGTGGCTCTGCTGTATACTATGTGGCTGGGCAATATACTACGTGACTGGGCAATATACTATGTGGCTGGGCAATATACTATGTGGCTGGGCAATATACTATGTGGCTGGGCAATATACTACGTGGCTGGGCAATATACTACGTGGCTCTGCTGTATACTATGTGGCTGGGCAATATACTATGTGGCTGGGCAATATACCACGTCGCTGGGCAATATACTATGTAACTTGACAATATACTATGTGGCTGGGCAATATACTATGTGTCTGGGCAATATTCTACGTGGCTCTGCTGTATACTATGTGTCTGGGCAATATTCTACGTGGCTCTGCTGTATACTATGTGTCTGGGCAATATACTACGTGGCTCTGCTGTATACTATGTATCTGGGCAATATACTACGTGGCTCTGCTGTATACTATGTGTCTGGGCAATATACTACGTGGCTCTGCTGTATACAATGGCTGGGCAACATACTACGTGGCTGGGCAATATACTATGTGGCTGGGCAATATACTATGTGGCTGGGCAATATACTACGTGGCTGGGCAATATACTACGTGGCTGGGCAATATACTACATGGCTGGGCAATATACTACGTGGCTGGGCAATATACTACGTGGCTCTGCTGTATACTATGTGGCTGGGCAATATACTACGTGGCTCTGCTGTATACTATGTGTCTGGGCAATATACTACGTGGCTCTGCTGTATACTATGTGTCTGGGCAATATACTACGTGGGCTCTGCTGTATACTATGTGTCTGGGCAATATACTACGTGGCTGGGCAATATACTACGTGGCTGGGCAATATACTACGTGGCTGAGCAATATACTATGTAACTTGACAATATACTACGTGGCTGGGCAATATACTACGTGGCTGGGCAATATACTACGTGGCTGGGCAATATACTACGTGGCTCTGCTGTATACTATGTGGCTGGGCAATATACTACGTGGCTCTGCTGTATACTATGTGGCTGGGCAATATACTATGTGGCTGGGCAATATACTATGTGGCTGGGCAATATACTACGTGGCTGAGCAATATACTACGTGGCTGTGCTGTATACTATGTGGCTGGGCAATATACTATGTGGCTGGGCAATATACTACGTCGCTGGGCAATATACTATGTAACTTGACAATATACTATGTGGCTGGGCAATATACTATGTGTCTGGGCAATATACTACGTGGCTCTGCTGTATACTATGTGTCTGGGCAATATACTACGTGGCTCTGCTGTATACTATGTGTCTGGGCAATATTCTACGTGGCTCTGCTGTATACTATGTGTCTGGGCAATATACTACGTGGCTCTGCTGTATACTATGTGTCTGGGCAATATACTACGTGGCTCTGCTGTATACTATGGCTGGGCAACATACTACGTGGCTGGGCAATATACTATGTGGCTGGGCAATATACTACGTGGCTGGGCAATATACTACGTGGCTGGGCAATATACTACGTGGCTGGGCAATATACTACGTGGCTCTGCTGTATACTATGTGGCTGGGCAATATACTACGTGGCTCTGCTGTATACTATGTGGCTGGGCAATATACTATGTGGCTGGGCAATATACTATGTGGCTGGGCAATATACTACGTGGCTGGGCAATATACTACGTGGCTGTGCAATATACTATGTGGCTGGGCAATATACTACGTGACTGGGCGATATACTACGTGGACATGCATATTCTAGAATACCCGATGCGTTAGAATGGGGCCACCATCTAGTATATTATAATGTGAGTTCCTGCAGCCTGGTCAGTGCTCAGTGCATGTAACACTATATATGTGCACATAGTACAGTACAGTGGTGGCAAACCTGCTAGAGGGGGAACGCGTGCCATCTCCTCAAAACTAGCTCCGCCATCACTTTTCTCAGCCCGCGTGTAATCTCCCAGACCCTCATCACTAGCACCACAGCCACTCTGCTCCTAAGGGTAAGGTTCCACGTTCAGGATTGCCGACGCTTTGGACGGAGCGGAAAACTCACTCCGCCCAAAGCGCCGCTCCCTTCTATACGCCCGGTGATTCCGGATGTGTTCATTGCACATATCCGGAATCTCCGCACCCCATTCATAAGACCCTGTGATTTACCTTGCGGCGACGGAGCGTCGCCACAAGGTAAACAGACATGCTGCGTTCTAAAAAGACGCACCGCGTGTCCGGAAACGCAGGGCCGCCGGATGCGTGTTCACACGCATAGTGGAGACGGGATTTCATAAAATCACCTCCACTATATTGTAATATCTGGACGCTGCGGATTGAATGCTGCGGTTGTACGCAGCATTCAATCCGCAGCTAATCCGGATGTAATCTGGACAGTGGACATGCACCCCAACTCTCCCATCAGGCCGCACGCCGTTCCATCAGTCTGCGCTCTTGCTGAGGACAGGGATGGTGCGCGATCTGAGGAGAGTGACGGCGGCACTATTGCCGAGATGGTGCGCATGCCCACAGGTAGGAGTGATATATGAAGAGACTAGATCAGTGTTGGAACGGACAGAGGTGAGTATTTTTTTTGTAATGCAAGGCCATTACACAGTATGGAGCAGTATATGGGGCCATTATACTGTATGTAGCATCATGTGGGGCCATTATACTGTATGCAGCGTCATATGTGCCCATTATAATGTATGCAGCATCATATTTGGCCATTATACTGTATGCAGCATCATGTGGGGCTATTATATTGTATGCATCATCATGTGGGGCCATTATATTGTATGCATCATCATGTGGGGCGGCGGCCATCATACTCTATGTACCATCATGTGGGGCCATTATACAGTATTAAGCATTATCATGTGGGGTCATTATACAGTATGGAGCATCATATGTGACCATTATACTGTATGTATCATGTGGGGCCATTATAAAGTATGCATCATCATGTGGGGCCATTATACGGTATGCATCATCATGTTGGGCCATTATAAAGTATGCATCATCATGTGGGGCCATTATACAGTATTGAGCATCAACATGTGGGCCATTATACAGTATGGAGCATCATATGTGGCCATTATACAATATGGATCATCATGTGTGGCCATTATACAGTATGGAGCATCATGTGTGGCAATTTTACAGTATGTAGTATCATGTAGGGCCATCACATACAGTGTGGGGCATCATGTGTGGCCATTATACAGTATGGAGCATCATATGTGGCCATTATACAGTACACAGCATCATGTGGGGCCATTATACAGTATGAAGCATCATGTGTGGCCATTGCACAGTAGGCAGCATCATATATGGCCATTATACAGTATGGAGCATCATGTGTGGCCATTATACAGTATGGAGCATCATGTGTGGCCATTATACAGTATGGAGCATCAAGTGTGGCCATTATACAGTATGTAGTATCATGTAGGGCCATCACATACAGTGTGGAGCATCATGTGTGGCCATTATACAGTATGGAGCATCATATGTGGCCATTATACAGTACACAGCATCATGTGGGGCCATTATACAGTATGAAGCATCATGTGTGGCCATTGCACAGTAGGCAGCATCATATATGGCCATTATACAGTATGGAGCACTATGTGAGGCCCATTTCACTGTATGGAGAAATATGTGAATATAGTTTGACATCCCTGGCTTAAAGGGTTATTCTCATCATGATAAAGGGTTACAATTGCAAAGAGGCTGTAAAAAACAAACAACTTGGCAATATTACTTTGGAATAAAAATCCTCTTCATTCTCAAGAACAGACCTCCACTGCAATCGGTGGCTAGTATCTTTGGCTTGGAGTGCAGTGCTTACAAGCTCTTTGCTATGGAGCGCTAATGTAGGAGATTTTCTAATCTAAAACCACAGTATTCCGGTTAAATTGCTGTGTTGGCACTTTGCAATAAATACCGTAAGTGGATTTTAGATTGCAGTTTGGGCACTCGGTCTCTAAAAGGTTCGCCATCAGTGGTATAGTACGTAACATCTAGTACACAGATTAGTATATGGCTCATATATAACAGACCTGGGCAAAATGTGGAAATCGGACCGGGCTATCTGTGATAACAAAACACCCGGAAACACTGGTCCGCAGGTCGCAATATACAGCTGACCTGCATCCACATGTCATCGGGGACTCTGTGAGGGCTCCTGCTCTATATAGGGGCTCTGTGAGGGCACACATTGTATATAGGGAGAGCTGTGTGGGAGCTCTCCCAGTAGTACTACTTTTACATGATACTGTTGTATGGAATAATGCAGTCTACTACACGATTCCATACTTTTATTTGTAGTATACTATCAGATACAAGATATATAATGTAATATATAGGTACATGGTCAGGCTCTGCCGGTTCCCACAGTAATCACATAACCAAGAGGATGCACTTCGCACACTTGCTGTCATGTGCCAACTAGAGAGTCTGCAGTGTTCTATTCACTGACAGCGAACACTAGTTGTCACCTGACTGCAAGTTTGACTGCGCTAGAGCCCGCAGAACCAAATCTTAACCTTTGATAATGAGGGCAATCTGGTTTGTTGGTCAGAGCCAGATTGCTCTCATCATAAGCAGCATGCTGGGCAGGAAGGGGGGCCCAGAAACATTTCTTGCACAGGGGCCCAAAGCTGTCAGTGTCCGCCACTGGGTTAAGAAAAGGGGTATGTGAACTTTTGATCAGGGTCATTTGTATGTTTTGGGTTGACATTATGATTTAAAAAGAGAAAACACAGTAGCTTGACAATAAATGGCTTCACCCAACCACTAACCATGAGCAGAGAAAAATATTTGGTGTTATCATTAATATTCTCTGAAAAAAAGGCAAGAAAGCAAAAATTGTGCCACGGTATGTAAACTTTTGAGCTCAACTGTACATGTTGCTGTTATGTATTTGTCTAGGAATAAATTTGGGCAGATCTGTTTTTTGGTTTTTGTTTGCACTCAGGCTACAAACAAAAAAAAAACACTAGTAAACAGCCCTATAGAATATAATGGGTTCATGTTCTATCCATGAAAGAGACAGAACACATACAAGAAATTGGATATGTGAAAAAACCCTTGGATAAAGTCGAGGCCGCCAGGCACAGTCTCTGATTGGTTGAGGCCAGCCGGCCTCGACCAATCAGCGATGGGCACAGTCTGCCGCGAATTCTGGAATCATCATTGTACTCCACTGCTGTCAAGTGCCGCCATTGTGTTGTCTAAGGGTCTAATTGTCTGTCTGTCTCGGAAATCCCGCCTTGCTGATTGGTCGAGGTAAGCCGAATGTTCGTGATTTAATTTGCCCCAGCCTGCATGGAGCATTATATGGGGCATCTATGGGGCCATAAGGAACTGCATGGAGCATTATATGGGGCATCTATGGGGCCATAACTGCATGGAGCATTATAATGCGTGACTGGGCAAAATAAAACGTGACTGGGCAATATACTACGTGGACATGCATATTCTTGAATACCTGATGTGTTAGAATCGGGCCACCATCTAGTATACTATATACAGGAGGAGATGACACATAGGTATATACAATATACAGGAGGCGATAACATACAGCAGGTATATACTATTTACAGGGGAGATGACATACAGGTATATACTATATACAGGGGAGATGACATACAGGTAAATACTATATGCAGGAGATGACATACAGGTGTATACTATATATAGGGGAGATGACAAACATGTACAGTATATACTGAGGGGAAAATGAGAGGTGTGAGGTGAAAATGAGAGGTGTGAGGTGAAAATGAGAGGAGCGAGGGAAAATAGTGGAGTGATCGGAAAATGACAGATGTGAGGTCGAAATGACAAGTGTTAGGGGGGAATGAGAGGAGTGAGCAGGGAATGAGAGGAGTGAGGGGGAAAATAAGAGGAGTGAGGGGAAAATGAGAGGTATGAAGGAGAAAATGAGAGATGTGAGGGGGAAAATGAAAGATGTGAGGGGGAAAATGAGAGGAGTGATGGGAAAATAAGAGAAGTGAGGTGCTATAACTAACCACAGATACTATGCCCAGGCAACGCCGGGCTCTTCAGCTAGTTTTCTATATAATGGGAGGGAGCAGGAGACTTTACTGTATGAAACCCAAGGGTCCTGTCCATACTTGAACATGAGTGGTCTATATCAATCATCAATTTCATCTCTATCCATCCATATCGCCTGGGTCACATTAGCTTATGCATCAAATGCATATGCTAATGACTCTTGGCTCCTGCTCTACTGCAAGCAAGACCCCAGTGTAATGCTACTGTGCTCTGATCCTCTCTCATGTGAGAAATGAATCACAGGAGAGGAGAAGGAGAGATTAATCTCTCCATCTTCTCCATTGCCTGCCTTGGTGTATATCAGACTGCACTCAGATGACAGTCGAGTGCAGTCCGATGTTTTACTCTCATCCATTAACTTGAATAGACGTGCGCCATGCAAGATACTCTGGGATTCACAGCATGCTGCAATTTTTTTCTCATGCTGAAACACTGGTCAGAATGCAATGTCGAGATTTTCTCGCATTCATTAATCCGTATTATAGGCGTGTAAGCAAGCGCTATCTATAACTATCTAATCTGTCTATCTATTGTTACCTAAAGTTCCCAATGTTATTTTCTGGTTATAAGGCCATATTCACATGATCTATATTTTCTCAGTTTTTTACATCAACCTATCAGGCCTCTTTCACACTTCCATCTTGCAGCTCCAGTCGAGATACGTTGTTTTTTGAAAATGCAGGATCCTGCAATTTTTTTTGAAGGATCCTGTTTTTTCCCATAGACTTCTATTAGCGACGGATTGTGACGGATGCCCACACGTTTCGTCCGTCGTGCACTGGATCCAGTGGAATTTTGCTGTACATCGTCTGGAAAAAACGTTCAATGAAACGTTTTTTGTCTGCAGTGGAAAAATGTGCCACGACGCCTCCTGCGGCATACGTCGTTCCACAGATTGGGAGCCTATGGATGCAGGATCCTGCGGTCACTGTGAAACGCAGGAATCCAGTGACGGATGCAGTTTTTACATCTCTCTCTCACCGCCAACAACGGAAGCCAAAACCAGG